>NC_081765.1:5619888-5979888 GCF_963082965.1 Carassius carassius
AGCTGAGCAGCGAGCGAATGCACAAACACACAATTCAGGAACAATGAAAAATGGCCCTGGCAGCAATTAAGCTCCCAGTGCAGCCGAGGTTTATGACGTTACATGCGGAGATGTGGGGGAATTTGTGAGGGGTTGCCAGATATATCTGGAAAAGTTCCCCCCGTCCCAAGGGATCTCATTAACTCCTGTTCGGCTCGGTGTTTTCATCGACGGTGCACTTCTGAGAGGCACAGAGATGTATTGACTCTTTAATGAAGACTCCAGTCTCTGTAATCATCCGGGTTTTTGCAGCATGCACACTCTTTAAGCCCAGAAGTGTGACTGTATTATTTTTATATCTAATCGCCACCAGAAGAAAAGGGAAGGCAATGAGTGTTGTGGTGCGTTCAGACACGTTGTTGTCTTATAAAAGCATTGTAAGATTTTGGAGAACTAAAGGCCGCTGGGAAAGATTGTGACTGAAATGTCTGAAAATCTGTAGATCAGAACCAGAAGACACATTTCTACTTGAGCCGCAGTTGAACTTGTGTCTCCCACATTAACATTACTAGCATGTCTGATCAACTTCTCACACACATTCATGTCAGTTTTCAGTTGATCTGAATTAATCTGAGATTTTGTGTGAATCTGACTGGGTGCGAGAGATTTAGCTGCGTTTCTTATAAGAGGAGCTGCTATCAGGATGATTTATGATGAGCCCCCTGTGAAACATCCTCACTGCGTTCCCTCTCGCTCTTCCTCTCTCTGTGTCTCCAGTCATTACTGTGCTATTGTTCACACACCGCTAATAAATCTGACACAAAGGCCTCTGGGAAATCCAAGCGGCAAAACTGAAGGATGTTTGGTTGAACAAAAAGCTTTTGACTGGAAAAGCTATTGAATGCACACAACCCCTGACGGAAAAAAAAAGCTAAACTAAATGATTGTGTATTTAATACTGAGGTTTATTGAAATGTTTAACTAATGTTTTGACAGGTCATGCGCTCAAGCCACAAGTGTCCTCCATATTCACGTCATTCTTGGACGGATTGAAAAAATTCTACATCACTAAGGTGAGAAAGAAGAAATGTAAATGTGTGTCAAGATCACAGTCACTTACTATTACACTGCTCTCCAGAACGCTCCATTCTGATTGGCTGATTGGGTGAGCTGAGTTTTGTTGTGTTTTTGTTTTGTTTTGTTCTGCTTTAACTTTAACTTTTGCTTTTGTTTTTGTTTTGTTTTGTTTTGTTTTGTTTTGTTTTGATTTTGCTTTGGATTTGTTTTGTTTTGTGTTTTGTGTTTTGATTTGATTTTGGTTTTGTTTTTATTTTTTATTTTTTTGTATTTTGTTTTTTTTTAATTACTACATTCTAATTTTCTTTTATCCTACCAAAACAGAAATTAAAACTTACAACAACAAAAAAAAATAGAGGCAGAGCATCTAAAGCGTCACAGGATGCATATCAGTTGACTGATTGAATATCTTTTTTCAGTTGGCTGAACAGAATCAAAGAAAATTAAAAATAAGTGTTATTCTGTGTGTCTGTGTGTGTGTTTGGTTCACTACTTAATTCTCATACTCATACAAAATTTTAAAGACCTTTATAAACCATTTTTGTTAACTCTTTATTTAACATTTTAGTATATTGAACAGTAGGTGTGAGTTTTTGTCTACTCCTGACATCACATCTACTGGAGTATTTCAGTGTTGATCTGTACTGCTATCACTCTGCTCTGCTCTCTGAAATACTTGGTCAGCCATTCTGCAGTCAAAGCAAGAAATATTGCTGTTGAGTTTTATCCACCGATTTGATTGCCTTGTGAAAAGTAGGCTATGATATTACTGGGTAATATTGTTTTCCCCCTCCCACACAGCCTTGAACTCAAAACTAATTTTAGAGGCAGAGAATGTCAAAGCCTTGTGCATTTTTTTCAGAATTATTTCTACTGATCACTTTGATTTAATGTGGTCTAACCATGCAATACCGCTCTCAGTTTAAAGGCTTCGACCCGCACCACCTGTGTGTCGCGACGCTGTTATTTGAGGGGGATCGTGGGAAGGTTTTGCAGCACGAGAAACAGGTTTACGACATCGCAGCCAAATTTGGGTAAGAAATGGCTCATTTTTGTGTGTGCTTCAAATCTGTGCTGTTTCTATGGAACCAGAGTTACTGTTTCACCAGTAAAGGTCCTAAGGGTCATGACCCCTGACCTTGACTGATCTCACTGATTGTATACAGAAGGACGAGTGTTTGCCTCAGTCTTTTCATCCTCCCTCATTCATCACGGCTCTTTCAGTGGCACTGATGGGTGTGTGAGAAGAAGAGTGAACAGATGAATGATTTCTGCTTTAAAGCTTGTGTTGATTTTGAGAATATTTAATTAGAGGCTGAATGTGATGGATAGAAAATGGGAATCCCACAGCTGGCCTTATTGATCCACTGTTATGTGTGCGTGTGCGTGTGTGTGTGTGTGTGTGTGTGTGTGTGTGTGTGTCCTGGCAGGAAATGTTCAACGGACCAGATACGCCTCGTGATTTTTCTTTGGCAACATTGACTGTGCTGATGATATGTATATGTCCCCTTTGCTTCCCAGTGACCTGTACTGTGTGTGTGTGTGTGTGTGTGTTTTAGGGGTCTGGCAGCAGGAGAGGATAACGGTCAGAGGGGTTACATGCTGACGTTTGTCATCGCGTATCTGCGGGTGTGTTATGAAGCTCCTCACACTGATTTACTCTGCTTAATTACAGCAGACTTCAAAGGACCCCAAAATACACCTTCATAAAACGTATCTTTTATGTCTAACCCTAAATGTGTGTTTTAATGGCATTGGTTCAGTTTCGGTTCAGTAAGATTCTTTTTTTTTTTTAGGAAATAAATTACTGTATTCAGCAAGTTTAAAATATTTAAAATAAATACTATTGAACTTTCTATTCATTATTAAATTATAATTAAATTGTAACAAATAAAATAAAATATAACAAATGAATGCATCCTTGGTGAGCAAAAGAATACATTACAGAGAAGTGTAACCTCTGTGTGTTTGTGTGCAGGATTTGGGAATGGACTACTATGTGATCGGAGAGTCGTTTGAGACGTCTGTGCCGTGGGACAGGTAAATGCTCAGTGCCATGCTTTGCCATCATTTTCTGCTGCCCACGCTCTCTTGGGTACTTCTGTTGTCTCTGTCTGAATGGATTGGTGAAGGTGGGAAGGGTTCAAGGACACAAAGCCAAAGAAAAATACTTGAACTTCCACAAAGACACAGTAACTTACAGACTTCATGTGAACCTGAAATTCTGGCTCTTAGTATTAACACATTATGAACAAAAAACTGTCAAGTGTGCAGCATACAAGTGAACTCAGTACATCGCAAGATTAATCTCATGAAGCTGGTTGAGTCAGTGTTTAGAGTGAGAAGAAAAGACAAAAAGCTCAAATAACTAATAATAATTAGTTATAACTCAATAATAATAACTCAAATAACTTTAATAATTTTACTATTTTGAAAATGTTTCGAATAATAGTAATAGTAAAGAGTGAATATGTAGGTTAATTTTTGCCCACTTCTGTATTATTCAGTATTTCTCTCTTTTCGTGTCTCTCTTTCAGGGTTTTGGACTTGTGCAGGAATGTGAAGGAGAGGATTGTAAGAGAGTGTAAGGAGAGAGGAGTACAGTTCCCTCCGCTCTCCACATGCAGGTGCACACACACACACACACACACACACACACGTCTATTTTTATGGCCTTTGACATGCTGTCCATAAATAAGCACCTAGCAGCCATCTGGAATATTAACATAGTGTTATGTTTAATAAATTACCCACAAGGCCATAGCAATGTCGGTGGCATTTTCAGTGAATTGTAAAAATCTAGTTTGACTCAATTTGATATATTGATTAGTGAACTCTGTGTTCATTTTGATCTCACCTTTACCGTCACACACAGACAAAGAGGGAAGTGCATTTCTCAGTCATTAATTTCCTGTCTTTCGCTATCCAGCTGCGTGTGACATGACTGATGTGGCCGTTTAACCTCTGCAAAACCAGATAACACAAACAGCCCTTAAACTTTCACTGTCTCAAAGTCAAGGGTCACAGAGGCAGGGAGAGAAAGCACGTTGATGCCCCTCTCTTTCTTTTTGTGGGCATAAAAGATCCCGCAGAAGCCATACATTTGATTTAGCAGGAAGACCATTAAGATAACTGATTATAGAAACAACAAACTCTACTGATCCTCCTAGAAATCAGTGAATAGAGGGGAGTATACCAACAGAAAAATAATAGAAAACTAAATGAAATTTAGCAAAAATGTATTTCTAGTTTAATTTAGTAAAAAAAAATGATAGTAAAATCTGTATTTTGTAATATATTTGTATCAAGGTTGTGAAAATAAACTCTACAATTTATTTTGCATGCTTTTTTGTGTACCATTGATAGAGAATATACATCTTGCCAGAAATTAATTAACAACTAATTGATGTATAATAATGTCACTAGCTACATTTTGTTCAGTTTCTTCATTCTAGGAAACCCAACAACTTCAAACCAGTCCGTAGATTTTGTGTAATGTACATAATTATGCAATCATTGTACACAATTATATAAATATACCTAACTATATAAAGTGCACTCAGTATTTTTAATAAAAAAGTAAATTCAAAATAATTTCAATACAACAGATATTCAAAAAATATGTAAGTTTAATATAAATATAAAAAAAAGTATGGCTGACTTCTAATGGCACATTTCTGCATCTGTAGCTGAACAAATCACACTGTTGCATGATGCTACATCCACAACACTAGGTGTCAGTATAGGATGAAGGCATATCGGCCAGTGCAGTGTAACAAAAAATGTTGCGCTTGTTGCACTTTAAGTAGGAACTTCTTAGAAGAACTTGAAATCATTGTAACTTGATTTTTTTTTTAAATCTGTTTTCCTCTTTCTAGAGTTACACAGACGTATGACGCAGGTGCTTGTATATATTTCTATTTTGCCTTTAATTACCGGGGTCTGAGTGATCCGGTTCACGTCTATGAACAAGTGGAGGTACGTACAGTGAGAAAAGCAAAGATTAGCTATCAGTCTTTAAATCAACAGAGTTTTCCCCAGAGTATATTTCTCAGTTTTAAAGCGGTCACAATATGCTGTTTAAGCTGTAGGTTTCGTGGACTTGATTTAAATTTAAAACAAATAAATGGTTCTGGTTTAGGCTAGAAATATTGAGAATCTTTTTTGTTTTTTGTTGCTTTTTTTTTTTTTTTTTTATGTAGCATGCAGCCCGGGAGGAGATTCTAGCCAATGGAGGAAGTCTGTCTCACCACCATGGAGGTGAATTTCACCACACATCACCTGAAATAAACATATATTCACTCACTCTGATCTCTACTGAACAGAGCATGTATAGTACTCTGCCTCTAGACTCAGCTGTTCAGCTTTTTAGAGAATTGCAGAGTTTGGGGCAGTGGTTTGTCCTGGTTTATTGGGTCTGAAACACATGACTTATCTACATTACCATCCGCCTGCTGCTAGCTAAACATCACCACACTCATTAATCACAGTCAAACACACACACACACACACACACACACTGTAGCCTACATGAGGTCGAGTGCTTTATGGACTTTTAAAGGAACTAGTTCACTCAAAAATGACAGATCTGTCATCATTTCTTCATCATGTTAAAAAATAAAACATTGTGACTTATCTCACAATCAGAATTGTGTAGTATAAACTTGCTATTCTGACATTAGAACACACAAGCATTGTGTGATATAAAGTTAGAATTGATACAAAGTCAAAATTGCAGGTTATAAAGTAAAGATTGCGAGATATAAACTCAAAATTCAAGATATAAACTCACAATTCTAACTTTTTTTTGGAATTGCGGATTTATACCTTGCAATTGTGACATTATAACTCCCAAATGCGAGCTTCCAAATGGGCTTCCATAGTTATGTGATGCAACTGGATCAGTGAGTTGAACTTCCAAACTGGCTCAATCAGATTTGTGAAAGAATCATTCAAACCTATTCACTGAAAAGATCAGATTCAAAATTTATATTTTATATTGCACAGAAGAGAGAAAAATCATTTTGATTTATGAGTTTTTGGTGAACTATACCTTTAAAATGAGATAGGAAAGGGTTAGCTGATATTTATCAACTTTCCTGACTGCAATCTAACAGAAAGAAAGCCATGCTGATGGTGTGTGTGCTGGGGGAGTTCTCTGTAATTGTGATTAATAGCGATACTGCGGTACTATCTGCCTGCTGACAGACCCTTTTGTCTACACACAATCACAGCATGACAAATGAAGTGTGTGCGTGTGTATCTGGACAAACAGATGTAGTCTGGGCTTGCGAGGTGGGAGGGCGCAGGAGAGAAAGGCACAGTTTACTAACCTGTGTTTGCTGCAGGTCAGAGCTGTGAATGCATCCAAGCACATTTGCCAGACCTCCACTCGCATTACACCAGCGCACACCGTTTCTTTGTTACACGA
Organism: Carassius carassius; assembly: GCF_963082965.1. Classification (NCBI taxonomy): domain Eukaryota; kingdom Metazoa; phylum Chordata; class Actinopteri; order Cypriniformes; family Cyprinidae; genus Carassius; species Carassius carassius. The sequence goes on from NC_081765.1 coordinate 5,626,376, forward strand.
TGGCCTTAGCACTTTAAAAGGATGTTGTTAAACAAATAAACGATTAAAATAGATTTGCTGCTCTGTTAGAGATAGTTAAAAAGAGACCGCACAGTCTTCAGGGAGAGCAAGATGGAGATTGGAAATAAGTTACTATTACTGATTCATTAATGAGTCTTTTTTTTTAACTAACTCCTTTTCAATAATTTGGTCAAACCAATTTGCAAAGCATTTGTCATCTGACTGTATAACTCTGGCAGGAAGTGGCTGACATATTGAAAATATTGACAAAACAACATTGCACACAATCAATGTAAAGTAGTTAGTGTTTAATACCATCACTATGGGTTTGTTAAAACACCTAACCCTAGCAAACAGCATTTCACTACAAAATGTAAAAATTTCTCAAATGAATCAGTGAATCATTTGTCAGCAGCTCATTGAATTGAACTGTTCAAACTAATTTAGCAACCCTACCAGCAGAAGTATCTGAGCATTTGTCACTACAAAAATTAAGAGCTTCTGAGGACATTTTAAAAGTAATGACTCATTTGTGAATCATTTGTGTATTTCAGCTCTTCAGAACAGAAGTAGTGACTCAAATGAATCGGTGAATCATTTGCTTGTATGTTTACTTTGTGTTCCCTGAAATTGAACATCCAAGCAAACCTAGCAAACTGAACTAATACAAATTTAACTACAAAAAATGAAGGGCTTCCGCACATTTTGAAAGTAATCAAACTAAAGTGAATAAAAGTGAATAAAAGACTCACTAAAGTGAATAAAACATTCCAGCACTCCCCAGAACATCTATCACCTCAGCTACCCAACATCTCTAGTAGTAGTGATACGCTTTAGACTAATGTGACCACTATGAATTATAACATTTTATTTTTCTGGTGCCATGACCCGGATTCTAAGAGTTCTTGTTGGACTTCGCTGCAGGAGTTTTGTTTTTCGGGTTTGTTTGTTTGGTACCATGCAGACATGCTTAAAGATTTCTTCTAAGCTGATCCCAGGGCACAGCATGTGTAAACGCACACTTGAGGATAGCGTAGCAGTATGAACAGCATGTGCGTGTTTGTGCAGGTGAAGACCAGGGGTTATAGAGGAAATGAGTGCATCAGCCTCAAACACACTCCGATGGCTTCCACTTCATTGAGCCATTATTGGACACACACATCTATGCTTTTTTCTCTGTCTTGATTTTTTATTTTTTTTTGCATGTCTCAGCTGTACGAAAGTGTTTATGAGAGATGAATAATGACAGGATAGTGATGGAAAGAGAGCACGGGAATATGGGCTGATGGCGAGATGATAGATGTGTAAATTATCTCCGTGATGGAGGCAATGATGCAGTCATGCCTCCTTCTGTTTCTGTCTGCCGTCCAGCAGAGACACAGATACACCACTGGGGGTTTGAGGAGGGGCCAATGTGTGTCACTCGTGATTGGCTTGCTGTGTGTTCGGTGGGCCGGCCGTCTTTTCTTTCATGCAAGATGACTGGCTCTGTAACACAAGACCTATTTGCATATGTATGAGAGAGCCTCAGGTTGGGGTGTTGCCAATAGTGAGCTGCCCTTGCCCCAAACCCCGCCTCCTTCTCAAACAGTAAGTTATTATGACGAAATGCCGTCTGCTCGCTTATCAATCATATTAAGTGTGTGCGACAGAAAGAGAGAGGAGACGGGGACATCTAAGGTCTAAGGTTCCCTAAACTGCTGCTCTCACAAACAATATATTGTGTGGTATTATATTAAACGAACACTCAGAAAGGACATGTCATTGTTTTAATTACGTGGGAAAGAAATCATTATTATATTATATTACATTATATTACATAATATATTTTTTGGACATTGGTTAATTTTTTATTATCCAATACATGTGTGAAATTGGTTTTAGTTTTTATTTTCCGTTAAGAGAATTTCAGGTGTGAATCTTTGCAAAAAAATATTTTAGTATTTAAATGTATCTGTATTGGATGATATTGGATTATAGTTTATGATCAGTTCCCTTATTTTTGTATTTAAATTATTTTTTCCTTCATCTAACACTTAAAGTTTGCAATACTCATATAATAATGGTTTAATAATAATAACAACAAAAAAAGTAATAATGACTGGATAATTTAATGATGATTTAATAGTAACGATTTAATAGTCTTTTAAAAACAATGTAATAACAGTTCAATGTAATCTCTAATAAATCTTGGAATTAATATCCATTTTCAAACTAAAATATAATTTTGTGATGCATAAATTCACTTGAAGCATTTAAATCGAGTGTTTTATTTATGAATTAATTCATTTTAAAGAAATTAGTGTAGAATTTGAATATCAGCCATTTATTGGCCAAGACTTAATATCGTGAGTTATGCTCCGAACAACACCCTGACAGCTACCCACAATTCATTTTAGGATTGAGTGTCATATCATTTTTTGAATTGTGGTTACAAGTAGTTTCGAGATGTTGTTTGGTATAACTTAATTTTTTAATGATTATTTTTCAGTAAAGTCGTGTGCTCATTTAGTTGACGTTGATGTATGTTGGGTGGAAGCTTGTGGTATTTAGTCTGAACACGAGAGAAGCAGACAGACAGACAGAAGAAGAGTTTCTCTCTCTCCGCTGGCAGCGCAGGCAGCATAATGAGTTTGATAGTCTGCTGCTCTCCATAAATCACATCATGCAAAACATCTCAGCGTTTCAGCAGTGCGGCCCACCCCACAACATCCATCATCCACTGCTTACAGCCGCTCGCACACGAGAGCCATTCACGTCCTGCTGTCTGCCACACACGTCTGCTCAATCCCCCCCCCCCCCCTCTCTCTCTCTCTCTCTCTCTCGCAGTGGGAAAACTCCGGAAGGAATGGATGAAAGAGAGCGTGTCCGGCGTGGGGCTCGGCATGCTCAAGTCGGTGAAGGAGTATGTGGACCCTCAGAACATTTTTGGCAACAGAAACCTGTTGTAATTTTAATAACATTCTGTACCTGCACATTTTCTATCATCATCTAGTCATATTTGATTTAAACTTCATAGTCTTTCTTTTTCTTGGTGTGTGTGCGCGCAGTAATATGATAAACCTCTCCTTTGTTTCCCATTAACTGGAACCGTTTGCGTTATTGTCACCTTTGACCTTTGACCTCGTCGTTAGTGAGGTGGCAGGACTGTAATATCCGTGATCACGTGACTTCGGTTCTCCCCAGTCTTCCCAATGCTCTGATTGAACAGGTTTTTTTGATACTTCTGTGTCTGGCACTACTTTTGTGTTTGGTGCATTAGCAGTAACTCAATTATGCTTTTAAAAGCAGTGTGCCTTCTGTCCATCCGTCTGTCTTCCACTCATCTTTCTGAGTGGCTAAATGTTTACTGTCTTTTATCCCCTCTTCGTTACTGTACTTTTGCCTTTTCTATTCGCCTGTCAAACTAGGTGTATTGTAATTTTTGGGTAAATCTCATAAAAAAAAAATGTACTATTTGTATATGAAAAAAAACAAAAACAAAGACAATGAAGCCAATTTCTTTGACGATTAACGGCACTTAAAAATCTGCACAATCTTACTATAATTTAAAATTATTCCTATTACAGATATAAAAATAGGGGAATATGCTTAACTGCAATAAGAAATAAATGCTTCAAAATTCGTACTTTTCTTGACACAACATAATATATATTTCTACACTTTATAATAAGGTTGTATTGACTAACATTAGTTAATGCAATATTGACATGAACAAACAATAAACTACAGATATTATTATGAATTTCCACAAATACATTTTTTACTTCATTTTACGTAATGAGATGTATGTGTATTTTAAATGTGTATATGTATTTACATATATTTTGACAGATATAGATAAACAGATATATACAGATAAATAGATATACAATAGTGGCATGAACCAAGAATTATAAATGCTCTAAAATATATATTGTACCAGCATTAACTAATCTATGTAACCCTATTGTAAAGTGTTACTTTATGTTCTCTTTCTTATGGAGATGGAATATGACCTGGACATTTTTGTGAGATTTATCCTTGTAAGCCAGATCTGCTGAAAGCTCCTCTGGTTAAACTGAAATGTTGTCTTCGAGCACGGGGTCTGTCTGACAGAGGTTTTGGACCGAGTGGATTTGGTTTGGCTTGATCATCTGAATGATCTGCATCAAATGTGTCCTTGTGTTTCTACCAAAGACTGTCTGCATCTCTTGAGCCACACACACACACATCTGTACATCCTGTATATAAACACGCTTGGAAGAGTACGCTCACCGAAGATCCATCATGATAAATTGTATTTTTTTAACACAACATATGCAAAACGCCAGAGATGATCTGAACTGGGATCTAAAACATTATATGTGACTGTTACATTATTTGACTTGTATGCATTCAACATTGAAGAAAAATGAGTGTTGCTCCTCCATTCATCTGTTTGCATCAGAGAGAGTCCTGTTCTTCTCGAATCTTCAAGTGGTTTGACTTGTGTATTTAGGAGACGCTTGCTTTCAGAGAAATAGTTCACTTAAAACAGAACATTTTCTCATTATTTACTCGCCCTCGTGTTGCTTCAAACTGAACGACTTTCTTCTGTAGAACACAAAATGAGACGTTAGGAAGAATGTTCATGCTGCTCATTTCCAAACATTGGAAACATTATGGAAATAGATAATAATAAAAACACATTATTTGAATATGTTCTGCTGATACTTCTAAGGTGTTTTTTGTTGTTGTTGATTTACTTTCAATACACTAAAAAAAGCAGCATGAACATACTGTGCAATTTTTGTGTTTCGCAGAAGCAAGCAAGCAGTGTGATTTTGGAACAACGTGACTTTGGATCTAATGATGATAGTTTAGATTTTTATGTGAACTGTTAATCTACTAAATTGTGCAGACCTTAAACTCTGCTGCTGTTTGAAGAAAGAGATTAATTTAGTGTCTTTAAAGGGATAGTTTGCCTAGAGTGGCTGGTCCCCATTGACTTCCACAGTATGCAAACCAATGGGGACCAGCAACTGAAGGCGAACTGTCCCTTTAACAGTGTGTATCCTGTTTAGCAGGGCTTAGACTTCTCACTTTACTACAGTGGCACTTTTGTGAAACATTTAAGCCTAAACAAATAATCCAGTAGCCTTGCAGGGTCTTTATTGTCAGACGTCCTGCCCTCTCCTCGAGCCTGTCAAACGAGGCTGTGATGGTCAGCAGAGCTTTTTCACTGCTTTCTCAAATGACACTACCATTTATTAAGTGTCAGAGGAGCTTTTTTTGTGTTTGGAATCCATCTGTTTCTAAACTTTTTTTGTGTGTGTTGCCGAAACGCCAAAATGAAGGATCAGACGAGGTTTTGTTGCCCCTCAGAATGATTCCTGAATGGTTTCATCATCAAACTTGTCATGTTTCACTTTAAAAACAACAACAGCCGTATTAACAGATTTTAATCTAAATGTTATGAAATCTCCCTTGTCTTTTCACAAATTTTTCTGGTCGTGTGTTTAATATCAGAGTACATTTTGGCAAAGCTGTTTGTGCAATAAATTAACAATGTTTTAGATCTCGTGTCCTCTGTCATTATTGCAAATGTCATATTAAGTTTATTTTTCTCTGTCCAATCAGAGCTCTCGTCTTCCTCTTCCTGATTGCTTCCTAGTCTTAGTTATTTAATCAAGTTAATATTCCGCCAGCAAATAAATTCCCTGTCTGGTAGGCTAGTGATTATGTTTTTAGATAGATATTCTGAGGCATAATTGTTACTATATTGTGTTGACCAATCAGCATGCAATAATTGACCAATAATTGAATTATTTCAAATAAATCAAGATCTAAAAAATTTCTTTCATATTTTCATTTTTTTGCGACCAGTACAACCTAAATATGTAGAGTACATAGAGTGTAGGAGTACAGTTTGTGTAGGGCACTAAAAATAATAATTATATGTGTGTGTGTGTGTGCGTCTATATATATATATATATATATCCATTATAATTTTTGTATTAACCTTTTAATACTAATGAGATACTTTGAGTGCATTCCCATAAAGTTATCTTCCTTTACTTAAGATGATTGGCTACTTTCTGTAAAAGTCACGTCATTTCAAAAGAAGTAATCTACCTGAAGAACATCCAGTTATTAAAACTTCCCTAAATCTGAATTTTATTTGTCATTTTAAAATATTTAAAAAATCTAAATCTAGTTTCTGTTAAAAGCCTTTGGGCTGGAATCATAGTGTAAGGTGCACAAATGCATCTCACCACACGGTGTCAGCGTTGAGTGGCATCTGTCTGGATCTGAACACAATGCTGCTTCTAGGAGCCTCTGAACACATTTCTGCTGTAACTCCTCATATAACCCCGCTGATCACACCTGCATACATGCCAACCCTCCCTAATTTTCCGGGAGACTCCCGAATTTCAAAGCCCCTACCGAAAATCTCCCGGACCGACCTTTCTCCCGAATTTCTCCCGATTTCCACCCGGACAACAATATTGCTACACCATCCGTCACTGGGCGCCGTTTTAGACCAAACGCTTGCGCTCCCATGGCGTCTGTCGTTGCTATGCAACCAAACTGCGCTCTCCATGATGACGACGAAGAAGTATCAGCAAAGGATTAATTGATTTCTAGCCTCACCTCGGCTCGCATTAGCTTTACTACTAGATATATTTCTGCAGATGAGAAGGAAAAACCCGCCTGGAAAAAGTAGCGCACCACGTTGCTTCCATTATGAGCGTGCTCACCGCGGCCGCGCACCTACGGTTGAAATAACGACCTTGAGCGCGAAAAAGATGCGATATGTGAACGGCCCCTAGAAGCAGACGTCTGAAATGAAAGGCAAGAACAGCTATTTATTTAGCTTTAGACTGTTACATGAAAGTTTAAAAATGAAATGTCATAATTATAATGTTTTGAGAGTTTACTTATGTAATTGTTGCATTAGGCTATGAATTAATAGGCCTAAATGTTTATTGATAAGATCTAGCTATTTCATATCTCTTCATTTACAGTAGCTAACAAATTAGGGTCTAACCTCCTGAGGAGAGGCCTTAAGGAATTGAATTTGTCAAATAAATGAATTACATTTTTCTTTGCGTTTGTGTATGTGATATTATATATGACGACACATTGTTTGTGTATGTGATATATATGACGACACACAACCCCCCCCCCCCCCACACACACAATAAAATTTCCAACTCATTATTACTAGCAGCAAATTTATTTGAATTGGACAGTTTAACACTTCCAGAAATCATGCTTCAGGATTCTCAAGAAATCTCTGTCAGTCAAAAGGAGAGTTGAACCAAGAGAACAAGACAATTCAAAAGATCCTTATCACTTACATAATGCCTCAGAGAAGAATCGAACAGTGCTAATATCAAGAACCAATCCCCAAAAGAAATCACTGGGAATAATGTAAGACATTGCAAATCAACAGCTGCTTCCATGCAGGTACATCAAATCAAATACTGAAGAATGAATTACAGATGGATCTCATTACAGGTGACTCATCTCTGAAGCAGACACTTCTTCATGCAATTACATTTTACTCTTTATCAATGGACATCTTATCTTTGTTAATTTGAAGGAGGCTTTCAAACCACAACAGGGTTATCAAAGTGCAGTCACGATTCAAATAAACCAGAGTCCACTTCAGGACACAAAGGAGCGTGGGACGGGGAGAGAAACTAAATTTCTGATCTGATCTGATCTTTAGACGTTTTCCTGAATGGAGGAAAACTTTCTGAAGAGGAGCCATGTAAAACCGTCCTGTGACCTCTGACCTGACTATGATTTTATCATAGTACATGTTTGATCAAAGTAGATGGATGAACGCAACTAAAAAAAAAAAAAAAAACCTTGTATAAGTGTGATATAAATTTAGCTCTGTGCAGCCAGTCCATCCCTGACAGAAAAAAAAAGAGTTGGTTAACGACGTAGAGGAGTGATAATTTTTTTTTACGAATGTTCGTTGGAACTATGCATTTGGGAAGCACCAAATTGTTGAACTATTTTGGAAATGACAGAACTTTCAACAATCAATAGTCATGAATAACACAAGCGCGAATAAATGAATAAAAACACACTGCTTTGATGTGAAACAGGCCCAAGACATGAGGGAACATCCATGATGTATGCAGTGTGAACTACAGACTAGAGTGATGTCGAGGATGGGCTGCATGCATTATCATTGGGGTTTTACCAAGGCACAGAGTACAGCGCTGGAGAGGGTTTGCATCGCAAGCATTGGCAAGAGCCCCACGGCTCCACACACCCCTGATCCTGGAATAAACACATCAGCTAACACAACCAAGGCAAGACAAAGAGTCAAATCCTGCATTAGTCATTTCTTCACATGACATACGCACAGTACAGAACTGAGCTCCAGTGCTCAAGATGTGTTCAATCAACAAGATCAAAGCTACACAGGGAAGAATAAGCTAGAATATCTTTCAAAATGCAGCAATCCTCCTTGCTTACGCGCACAATAGAGTCTTTGTGTTAGCATGCTAGCCCTAAAGTAGCTAATTCAGCCGATTAGCTTCTGGGCGTAAACACATCCCTAAGGTTCTCCGTTGCTAGCTAAACGTGCAGTCTTTGCACAGTGGAGACTAACGCAAACTCAGTCGCAGTTGCCTGAAGTGCTCACAGAAAGAGCAAATGCCCGAGAGAGGGCGCTAGTAAGGTAACGACTGCTGGTCTGAAGCGTGCAGCAGAGGTCAAAACTCCTCCGTCTGCATTGCTGAGGGTCAGAGAGAAGCATGTGGCAAAATCTGGCAGGTTTCTGCAGAGTTAGCTGACGGAGTAGAAGGGATCTAAGTCTCTGCGTTACGTGGACTGCTGGTTTCCTGGCTGCGCTGGTGTCTGTGGTGAAGCTCTTCCCATTTGGCGCGATTGGCCTTGATCAAGTCAATCATTGGCTGTAGTTTGGGGTTTAATTTGGCAAACGTCTGAAAATAAGGAGAAAGAGTTGATTTATAAAAACTGAATATGCACCAAAATGGTGGATCGTGCAACCTTTGACAACAACGTAACATAGTAAGAAGTTTTTCTCCACCCTTTTAAAAGTTGATTTGTTTATTCATCTTGATAAACAAACAATAGTCAAAAAATTAATAAAAAATAAAACAAAATTGTGTGCTTATTTGTAATAAAATGTCCAAATATAGTGTACTCCAAATCTTAAAAGGAAATGAAAAATCTGCAGACAAAATAAAACACAACTTAAGCGTGTTTAAAGAGAGAAACTTTCATGACATTCTTAATTTGCACATTTAAAAAACTCCACTTTGTAATAATATAAAATAAAAAGTTGAACTTTAATGCACAGTTTAAATTATATATTTTTTTCTAAATCTTTTATTGTGCTTTAAAAAAGTAGATTTATTTTGATGCGTTGACTAACATACTAAAGCACACACAGTACTTCATTATAATTTTACCTGTAATGTGTTATTCAATATTACATGTAAAGTTAATCTATTTTAAATGTACGAAATAGTAGCATCAACATTTCAAATATGCAATTACAAATACATGACATACTAGTTTCCACTAAAATAACATCCAAGTATATTTTAGTTGACTATAAATTCTTGGTCAGTACATTCACTTTAACCAGATTTCAAAGCCAATAGAAGTAATTGTGAATTTACATATAACAGTGTACTTAAGTTCAACTTAAGCGGGTTCAGCTAACTGCATTTTATATAAATTTTAACCAATACATTTTCATTTAACATGCAATTAAGTGTCTGAAATTTTTGATCTCAAATTAAAGTTTCTGTTAAAAATTATATTATTCATTAAATAAAAACACACTTGAAATAAAAACTGAATGACATTTAAGTAGTGCTAATGTAATAATTTTTAACACCCTAGAAACTGCATTTCAGAACACCTTAGCAAACACAAAGCAACACCCTGGCCTTATGGCAGAGGTTAATTCTCTTCTGTATAAATTCACAATTATTCACAACATTATTATGTATTATTTTATTATGAGGATGAAGGCTGATAGAGGAAGAAGAGCATACTAAGTGTGGATGGCGTCGCATGATGAATAAAAGAGAGAAGAATGAAAAGAGAGAATGTTTGAGGGAACTGTGTCCATGAAAATGTGAATATTGATTGTGAATATTTATATTAACCCTATAAAGCCAACTGCACCATACAGTAGTTGAGTGAAACGTTTCTAAGGCCACTAAATATTCAGCATGATCAAAACTTTGCTGTACACAATTTACTTACTACATGTTTTCTGTAGACTTTTTTTTAGCAAGTGAAAGGCCATTTAGTTTAATTGTAAAAATGTTCACGTGTCTTGTCTCTTTGAAATCTTTACTGATTTGTTTAAGTAAACTTATGAATAACGTTTGTTTATATTGTAATATATCAAGAATGGCACTTACTGGACTGAAGCGGCTTAGGTTTACTTGATTATTTCTTTAGAAGATATTGTCAGTTTTGATTGACTGTATTGATGGTGCATTGTGGGACAGCATTACCTCGTACAGCGGCGCACAGATCCCATCAATCCACTCCAGCTGGAGACCTGGCAGCTCATCTTTGCGGTTTCGGTCAAATATGGCCTATTACACACACACACACACACACACAAATATTTATCAAACACTTTATTATCTTTATAGTTGTAATGATTATTTATTCATAATGATTTAAAATGTAATTTGAAGTCAAACTTTTATTTTGCGTTACAAAGTGCACTTAAGTGTCAGTACAGTGGCATTTAATTTAACTAATATGTACAAAAGCAGTCTTAAGTCGCTGGGGTATATTTGTAACGATAGCCAAAAACACATTGTTTTGGTCAAAATTATCGATTTTTCTTTTATGCCAAAAATCATTAGTAAAGATCATGTTCCATGAAGATATTTTGTAAATTTCCTACCGTATATACATCAAAAGCAGTGCTAAGAATTCATTTGGACCATTTTAAAGGTGATTTTCTCAGTATTTAGATTTTTTTAGCAGCCTCAGATTCCAGGTTTTCAAATAGTTGTATCTCGGCTAAATATTGTCTGATCCTAACAAACCATACCAGTTTTCAGATGATGTATACATCTCAATTTCAAACACTGAAGACTCAAGTTTTGTGGTCCAGGGTCACATACACACACACACACATATATATATATATAGAATATCCACTGAAATATCCACTATACTCATACTGTATGTCGACACGTGTCTCATGTCTATCTATATTTTTTTCTGTACAAAAAACTGATGAAGTTGATTCTTCAAAGAAATCCGTTAATCACCATGAAATATCCAGAGATATAAAAGCACAACCTCTGAGCGATAACAGTTTTCTGTGGTAAACAGAGACCCAGAGCCTCTTGAATGAAAGCATCTCTTTATATTATTCCCCATCTCCACCTACAGATGTGATTAGAGGTCAGAGATGGTCGTTTGATTAATGTTTGCCATCTAGACGTCTAATTTAATGCACTTGTCTGTTGAAGCTGATAATGCCTGTGCTCTTTTCTTTCTCTTCGTACATCTGTCTGTGTGTGTGTGTGTGTGTGTGTGTGTGTGTGTGTGTGTGGCTGCAGCACAGAGATAGAGGGTCTGTGTTTGAATATATCATGCTAACACCCACACACTCTGAGCAAAAGACAGAGACTTTTAACCTGAGGCGAGCGTCTCTAGAGAGCTTCAAAGATGTGGCATCCCAAGACTTCTTCCTCACAATCCAGGCCAATGGGAAATATACTGGGAAAAGAACTAGCTATTTCCTTTTTAAAAGTGGATGTGTGTGTGTGTGTGTGTGTGTGTGCAAACTTTCATGCAATATTAAGATAACTGGATCATATTGTAACAAACAAATTGTAAAGATCTATCACGATCCATCATGACCATGTAAAGATGCTGTGGACACTTTTGTCTAAATTGAGGCATTTTACAGCTTAACACACACATTGCTTTTATAAAGATGCTGGTGATTTGACAGTGTTAACCTCACCGAAGGAGTCAGTTTCAGCTCTGAGCGCTCTCTGTCTCCCTGCTCGAAAAACTCACTGGTCACCAGCTCTGCCACCTGTTAGGAAGCAGAAGACACATGTTAACACACGAGGGTCAGCAGTGTTCAGGATTATTCATGTATGATTGGAGTATTTCAGATTTTTTTATTAGCTTTTATTATTATTAAAAAAATAATAATCTTCAAATTTAGAAATTCAGCTTTAAATTATTTAATTTCAGTTTTAGTCATTTTAGTACTTCAACTTTGACTTATTCCAGGTAGTTGCCAAGAAAACATTTCTAATTTTCTAAGTTATACAGCCAGTATTTTATTTTATTTCAGCTGTATTCTAAACAAGTGTCAGAGATATTAATTTGCGTACTCATCTGTGGTGTATTGTGGGTAAGGGCATGTACCTTGCGTGATATCTCCCAGGGTTTCGTGACAGCACCCAGATCACACGCTGTCATCAACATCGACCTGAGAGAAGATCAGAATTGAATTCCAATCAGAAATGTGAAGTATTGTGTGTGGTTGTGCAGGCTTGTGCATATATATAACTGACCTGCACATGTCTCTGTGCTCCTTCACGTTCCAGTTGTATTCTCCTTTATTCACCAGCTCAAAGAAGGAGTTTCTGTTCCTGTGAATGAAAACTCTGTGAGCACTGTGCAGTTCTCTTAGCAGCCACATGGCGGCAGTACAGGGTCAGGAAAACTCACGTGCTACAAACATCACTAAATCACCGCTGCAAGGAAACTTTCACACACTTGCACAAAATCAACAACAACGAACTAACCCTGCAGAGATTGCCACAAGTGTTTTAGGCATTTATTAAAGCTACACGGCTGTTTAAAAGTTTCTTCTTTCAGTACTCACTGGAAGTAGAGCGTCAGGTCTGTGGCCAGGATGGATTGTTTTAGGAGCTGCATCAGTTCTCCATACTCATGGGAAGACAGATTAGAGAAAATGTTGTGTCCCTAGAGAGACAGGGATAAATGGAAATCATTAAACAAAAATATTTTCATTCCTTTTGGTGTCCTATACTGTTGTTCTGCAATGCTAAGAGTCCATTTGATGAGAACACATACAGTATCTGCACTGATGGTGTTTCAGAGTAAGTCAGCTGAGCTATTTTTATCATACAGATACAGGTGCTTTTCTGAAATGCTCTACGTCAGGGTACATTTCCATATAGAGTGGGTTTGTGTATTAATATACCATTATTTAACGTGTAACTGAATTCAAGCCACCCACGCATGCTTACATCAGAGCGCCTGATTAAAATAAACTGATATTTAAACACACACACCAAGTTTTTATTATTTTCACTTTACTTGAATGATTTTCAGCAAAGGTCTTGTCATCCACTTGTTCTCATTTAAGCGAATTCAAAACTGATTTTACTCCAATAAACTTCTGTTTTTCAGTAAATGTGAGGCATGATGGGAAACAGGGCAGGCTACATCTGCCCCTACCAGATTAAAGAGCAGGACCAACTTAATGAATACACGTCTGTCCGCTGGTCAGTGACACGTTCGTTCTCGGAATTAAAAAAAGACCGAAGCTCATTTGTATGCAAATGACAGAGACTCAGATAAACAACGCTGTATCTGTAGAAAACAATTATTTAGTCAACATCTGTAATTTATTCACCTCTCTCTCTCTCTCTCTCTCTCTCTCTCTCTCTCTCTTTCTTTTCTCCCTCGTTTATCTCATTTACTGTGCTTCAAATCATTTCTTGTATAGCACTGGTTTAGTGTAGCTGATAATATGAAGTGAAAGTCTGAAAGTCTTCACAATACAATCCTTCAGTTACTACCTATTGTAAGTCTTTATTTTTTTTATAGTAATGGATTACAAACGGCAAATCTACTACACTCGAGTTTCTTGTAAAATGTGTTTTGGTTTGTGCTGTAGAATGAAAACGACTGTAAAGTAAGTCTGAGTCTATGTCACTGATTTGTATGACAGCTTTAGTTCAAGAATATTTACACAGTATTGTAGTTGGCGTTCCACTATAGAATCGATGATAAATTGCTAAATTTCTAAATTATAACTCATTGTAAACTGTTGGCATTGGGCTCTACAATGATGTTTCTTGTAACTGATTTGTGTAATGGAATTGTTAGCAGTAACTCTTACAGTAAAGTAATTTGTATAATAGTTTTAGTCCTATTTAAGTTCTCAACTATTTATAACTTTGTACTGTAGTTCAAACTGTTTGGAACTGAAATTACGCCCATCTTTTCTTCTCAATTGTGGCGTATACGGGAAAAAAAAAACAGCTTCTTGAATGAGAAAAAATATGCTGAACATGACTCAATTTTGTCTATCTTATTAATATGTATGAGCCCAGGTAATCATCCGTAATAAACACTGCGACATTCCACATAAATTCTGAACTTTGGATTTGATGGTGACTGTAAGTTCACCTCGCTCTGCAGGATCATAACAGCATGGTTGAAGTGATGGTGCTCTAGTGTGGCGGAAGTCCCATAAAGAAGAGAGAGAGCCGATCCCGTCCTGAGAAAGACACAAATGTCATTCTGTTCATGTGCAAAGAAAAGAAATCCAGCGTTCAGCTTCATGTAATGAAGATGCCAGACTTGTATTGGACCAGTGGTTGAGTCTCACTTGGCCTGGAAAGCGTTGTTGGTTCCTCTGTGGTCCAGATCATGGCAGACGCAGCCCACTATCAGAGCCAGAGTCTCCATCTCAGTCAGAGTCTCCTGGAAGCCGGCCGTCTGCAAAGAAACACACACAAACAAAACGTGTATTACAGTGACAGCTCTATAGAAGCTCTACGGTGAGCATTATTTGGGATGAAGACAGGGAGAAGACAGCGAAGTTATTAAATATGTACGGTGCGATCCTGTCGATTCCATGTGGTTCACAATGTCATGAAAAAATACAATAAAATCATCATATGATCAAAAGCAAAAATGGATTTGGGACACATTTTCCTGCAGTGTGAGAATAGCCTAATATGATTCTTGCTGCTCAAGAAACATTACTATTATCATCAACCTTGAAAACAGTTATGCTGCTTCATTTTTTTGCGAAAACCATGATGTCCCTTACGAAAAAGAAGTTTATTCAAGTGTGCTATTAGTATACTTCTTTTAAACTAAATATAGGAAAGTATGCTTTTAGTTTACTTTTTATGTACTGCTAAATATATTTGAGCTATACTACTAGTTTCCGTGTTTTCATTATTATACGGTAGAGGGCGCTAGTACACATCTTCTGCACAGAATTTCCAAAATAAAAACACAAGTGAAAAAAAGAAACACCAGAAACTAACAGATGTAATTTAACAGGATAATCTGACATGAAACAGCATCAAAACTGTAACATTATGGAATAAAATGTCGACCGATGAAGAGGTAATAATTACACTCAAGCTTTGGGGTGTTAATCGACTCCATCTACGTTTTGATTATCATTCTGAATCCTATTTAGTCTTTTTTCAGCTTTTTGTTCAAAATGTTATTTTATGAAACACATTAAAGTGTTAAAAAAAAGAATGCATGAAGCTAGAATAAAATGTTTTTGTTTACAAGCAGATACCCTGTTCTTTCTTTGTATGTTTTGTGTTCAGATATTCATATAATAAAATATATACACATTAAAACCTAAATAGGGACATAGTAGTATACTTAAAGTATGATGTAAAGTTCACTTAAAGAAAACTTATGAGTATACTTGCTGTATAAAACTAGATGTTTACTGAGACTATACTTCAAAGTGTACAAAGTGTTTAATTAGTAAACCATCAGTATAACTATAATTTCACTTTAAGTATAATTGCAGTACACTACAGACAGAGGTAAACTAGTTGTGTACTCAAAGTTTGCTACTGTTGTACTTAAAGTATACTTTTATATACTAGAAAGTGGGCCAATTTACTCCCAAGGAGTATTGAAACAGTACACTTACAAGTATACTACTAGAACACTGATATTTGTACACTTGCTACATAAATTATACTTAAAAATATACTTGAACTTAAGTATACTTAATTAAATAAACTTGAAGTATACTACTTTCTTAAGGGGTATTCTCAGGACACTGAATAGAAAAGTTTAAAACAACAGCTTTACTTAAAACTGAAATCTTCTGTAACATTACAAATGTCTTTACTATCACTATTG
The DNA here is from genome assembly GCF_963082965.1 of Carassius carassius. Classification (NCBI taxonomy): domain Eukaryota; kingdom Metazoa; phylum Chordata; class Actinopteri; order Cypriniformes; family Cyprinidae; genus Carassius; species Carassius carassius. The sequence continues at coordinate 5,642,504 of NC_081765.1, forward strand.
ATCAATGTAATGCATTCTTTGCTGAATAAAGTATTTAATTTCTTTCATATAAACACACACAGATCAAGTCACTCACTGTCAGCATGGAAAACATGCACTGGCAAACGTTGAAGGCATGTCTCCAGTTATGATACAGAACCATGCGATAGTTCTTCCTCACGGTCAACAGCCACCGACAAAGTGTCTAGAAAGAGAAAGAAGAGATGTGGTGGTACAATACAGTCAGGAAAGCTACAGTAGTTTGACTTGTCAAGAGTGCTGAAAAACAGAGCATAACATAGTACAATGTGTGGCCCTTTGGAACTATTATTGCTGTCATAAATATATGAGAAATAACTGGCCAGATATTGTCACTCAGTATCAACTTTTATTTTATTTTATTTTACTTTTACAAATTAATACAGGCTTATGGTCAAATCACAGCCTTGCTGATATTCAGTACAACAGCACTTTTACTTGTGTGATATTGTGGAGTTAAAAAATGTATGCGTGTGTTTACCTCATAGTCTATTTTGAATTTCTGCACCATCCCCAGCTCCATAAACATCCGCAGAGCTGCAGTGACCATGGCATCCACATCCAGAGAGAAGTCATCAAACGATAGTTTATCAATGCCCAGTTCACACACCAGAGGGATGTTTGCTGCCTGAAGAAGAGAACAACAGAGAGAGAGAGAGAGAGTGTGTGTGTGTGTGTGTGTGTGTGTGTGTATGCAAAAAAGAGAGAGAGCGAGATGCAGGAGGCAGAAAAGACAGAGTTTTAAAACAGATGCTTTGTGAACGGAACGAAATCTAGTTTTGGAGGCCAAGTCAACACCTCAAACTCGTTCTTGTGCTCCTCAAACCACTCCTGAACCATTTTTACTTTGTGGCAGGGTGCATTATCCTGCTGAAAGAGGCCACAGCCAGCAGTGAATATGTTTCCATTAAAGGGTGTGCATGGTCTGCAACAATGCTTAGGTAGTTGGTACGTGTCAAAGTAACATCCACATGGATGGAAGGACCCAAGGTTTCCCAGCAGAGCATTGCCCAGGGCATCACACTGCCTCCGACGACTTGCCTTTTTCCCATAGTTCAATTCAATTCAATTCAAGTTTATTTGTATAGCGCTTTTTACAATACAAATCGTTACAAAGCAACTTTACAGAAAATTATGTTTCTACAATATTTAGTAGTAGCTAGTAGTTTGTGCACGTTTGACAGGATTTTAGAAAAAATAAAAAATAATAATAATAATACAAGACGTAGTCAGCTAGACGATGAACTATCAATATTATTAATTAATAGTTATCATATGATGCAGTCACACATGTAGCAATAATTATTTAGTTCTGTTGTTGATTCAAGGTTAGGATCATCTGGGGTCCTCTGAGGGTCAGCATCATCTCTTCTCAGGTGTTCTGGATCCAGACTGGAGCTTGTGTAAATCCTAGTTACCACGGGATGTAAATCCCGTGGCAAAACATAGAAACAAAATAGAGACATCATTAGCATAGCTGATGTTCCAACAAAGTAAAATTAGTTTAACACAAGCTAAAGAATAAAAATGCACATTTGATCAGATGCAACTACACTCACAATTTAAAAGATACATTTTTCATATGCTTGGCGAAAGAGATGTGTTTTTAATCTAGATTTAAACAGAGAGAGTGTGTCTGAACCCCGGACATTATCAGGAAAGCTATTCCAGAGTTTGGGAGCCAAATGTGAGAAAGCTCTACCTCCTTTAGTGGACTTTGCTATCCTAGGAACTACCAAAAGTCCAGCGTATTATGACCTTAGGGTGCGTGATGGGTTGTAACGTGGTAGAAGGCTAGTTAGGTACGCAGGAGCTAGACCATTTAGGGCCTTATAGGTAAGTAATGATAATTTGTAACTGATACGGAACTTAATAGGTAGCCAGTGCAGAGACTGTAAAATTGGGGTAATATGATCATATTTTCTTGACCTGGTAAGGACTCTAGCTGCTGCATTTTGGACTACCTGTAGCTTGTTTATTGACGAAGCAGGACAACCACCTAGAAGTGCATTACAATAGTCCAGTCTAGAGGTCATGAATGCATGAACTAGCTTTTCTGCATCAGAAACAGATAACATGTTTCGTAGCTTGGCAATGTTTCTAAGATGGAAGAATGCAGTTTTTGTAACATTGGAAATATGATTTTCAAAAGACAAATTGCTGTCTAATATAACACCCAGATTTCTGACTGTAGAGGAAGTAACAGTACATCCGCCTAGTTGCAGATTGTAATCTACAAGATTCTGTGTAGTGTTTTTTGGTCCAATAATTAATATCTCTGTCTTATCCGAATTTAATTGGAGAAAATTATTTGTCATCCAATCTTTTACATTTTTAACACACTCTGTTAGCTTAGATAATTGGGAAGTTTCATCTGGTCTCGTTGAGATATATAGCTGAGTATCATCAGCATAACAGTGGAAGCTAATTCCGTATTTTCTAATAATATTACCAAGGGGCAACATGTATATTGAAAATAGAAGGGGACCTAGGACGGATCCTTGTGGCACTCCATATTTTACTGATGATAAATGAGATGACACCCCATTTAAGTAAACAAAATGGTAGCGATCGGACAGGTAGGATCTAAACCATCTTAGAGCCTGCCCTTGAATACCTGTATAGTTTTGTAATCGATCTATGAGTATGTCATGATCTATGGTGTCGAACGCAGCACTAAGATAAAGTAAGACTAGAAATGAGATGCAGCCTTGATCTGACGCAAGGAGCAGGTCATTTGTAATTTTAACAAGTGCAGTTTCTGTGCTATGGTGGGGCCTAAAACCCGACATGAAAATTCTTCAAACAGATCATTTTTATGCAGGAAGGTGCTCAATTGAGCAGACACAACTTTTTCTAAAATTTTAGACATAAATGGAAGATTTGAAATAGGCCTATAATTTGCCAGTACACTAGGATCTAGTTTTGGTTTCTTAATAAGAGGCTTGATAACCGCCAGCTTGAATGGTTTTGGGACGTGACCTAAAGATAACGACGAGTTAATGATATTGAGAAGCGGTTCTTCGGCTACAGGTAACAGCTCTTTTAGTAATTTAGTGGGTACAGGATCTAATAAACATGTTGTTGGTTTAGATACAGTGATAAGTTTATTTAGCTCTTCCTGTCCTATAGTTGTAAAGCACTGCAGTTTATCTTAGGGTGCGATGGATGAAACTGAAGTGTTAGACGCTGTAGAATCTACATTCGCTATTGTATTTCTAATGCTATCTATATAGTGCATCCTGGTGCCATGTGTTCCCCAGGTAAGCGATGCTTTCAGCTGTGGACATGGTTCAGCATGACGGGTCTGTGGCTATGCAGCCCCTTTCCATCAGAACCAGCTTTAACTTATTTAAGCTTAAGCTATAATAGCTCTTCTGTTGGATTGGACTACACACGCCAACCTTTGCTCCCCACATGCATCAGTGAGACTTGGTCGCTCATAACCTTGTCGCCGGTTCACCACTGTTCCTTCCTTGGAGCACTTTTGATAGCTACTGACCACTGCAGACCAGGAACACCCCACAAGAGCTGCAGTTTTGGAGATGCTCTGACCCAGTTGTCAAGCCATCACAATTTGGCCCTTGTCAAACTCATTTTTCCGGCTTCTAACACATCAAGTTTAAGGAAAAAAAATTCACAAAATGTTCTCCTAATATATCCCACCCACTAACAGGTGCTTTAATGAAGATATAATCAGTGTTATTCACTTCACCTGTCAGTGGTCATAATGTTATGCCTGATGTGTGTGTGTGTGTGTGTGTGTGTGTGTGTATATATATATATATATATATATATATAGTGCGATATTCCTGGATTTGGCTTTAAGCAATGGGTTCTTCATTCACTTGTGGAAACATGCTGGTACATGTCAATGAACTGCTATAATAGCTCCTGGCAAAATCCAGTTAACGCATTAAAAATGAGCATTTCACCAGAAAATGAACCCATGATAAATGAGGCTTTTCAATAACAAGACTCCACAGAGACTATATCAATAATGCAAAAACACTGATGAGATATTGAATAGTTTTGTTCTAAATGTTATATACTGCATAAACAATACAGTCTGACTGATATACTGAGGTTAATATATCAAGAATCTGGTTATTTAATTATTAATAAGCTTCTGTTTTACCAAACAGCACTAAAATGTCAGAAAGCTCTATAAAATACAGTCTATTGGGTGTGAATCGATGACACATTACTGTTTACCTTAAACTTATCCACCTCGGTCTTTGAGCAAGTGGCATGATATGACAGCACCTATGGAAAACACACACATAAAACAAATTATTAAAGGTATATTTTATGTTTATAATATAGATATGTTACATGAATAACATCATAGAGATAATAGAGAGCCAAACAAACCAGCTGAATTGCTTTTAAATAGACCAAAAGTCTAACACTACAAGAAGTCAGTGCTGCATCCCTCTGACTGGCTGATGGGAGTCATGTGAGCACAGAAAGAAAATAATGGTTGTGTCCATTCATGACATACTGACTGTCTGATTCTGAAACCGATCTGCACTACAGGTCATGCAATATACATTTCAGCTCCGCTAAAATCTGTTACATATTAATATACTGACAATCTGGAACCCCTATACATATGTACTTTCAGATCATGCAAGTCCTCTAGCTTAAGAAAGGCTTCAAAAACTCAATTAATGCTCACACTCACTCCTGCACACACTGTAATTTAGTTATGCAGCTAACAAAAGGAGCATACTCACTTTTGCTGGTTCATTTTTTTTCTCTCCCACATTCATTGCTCAGTGATGTCAAGATGTTACTATATTTTTTGCCAGTCCTTTTAGTTTGTCTTTAAAGTATGTTAAAGGGATAGTTCACCTAAAAAATGTAAATTACCCCATGATTTACTCACCCTCAAGCCATCCTAGGTTTATATGACTTTCTTCTTTCAGACGAATACAATCAGAGTAACATTAAAAATGTCCTGGCATTTCCAAGCTTTATATAATGGCAGTGAATGGGGATCGATATTTTGATTTAGCACAATAAAGAGCATCCATCCATCATAAAAAGTGCTCCACACGGCTCCAGGTGTCAGTGAATTAAAGCGATGAGTTTGTGTTAAGAAAAATATCTGTATTTAAAACTTTATAAACAATAATCTATAGCTTCTACTAACTGCTGTAAACATGTTCACTAGAGAGTGGCGTCCAGTGGATGACATATGAAGTAGGTGTAATGTAAGCCAAGACGTTTTAATATACAGGTGCATCATATTAATTTAGAATGTTGTGGAAAGTTTGATTACTTTAGTAATCAGTGTTGGGAAGGTTACTTTGGAAATGTAATAGGTTACAGATTACAAGTTACCCTATTTAAAATGTAATAGTAGTGTAACTTTTTTAATTACTTTAATAAAGTAATGTAACTAATTACTTTTCAGTACATTTTGATTACTTTTATAAATTTCTAATGAATGTTAATTTGCAACTGTTAAACATCTTCAACCATTTTACACCATGCAGGCTTAACCTTACAGTAGTGCTCAATACTGTCAGACTTTCACCATCCTTCATCACTTAAATTAAGATGATCACATTTGAACACATCCACCACACAATCAGACTTTACTTAGAGATTGATCTGAAGTTCAAAGCAGATTTAAAATCAAAATAAATAGTTTATAGATACTGTTTTTGAAACCAAATCTTTGCATAACTACAGGCATCTAACTGCATCTAACAATGGTTTGGGGAAAAATAGTTAATAAAAAAATAAAAGCATATACATCAACTCAAATACGGTTATCTAATAAGCATGTGTCCTATTTTGTGTACTAAACTCCTGAAACATTAGTGTGTCTTTTTGAAACACTGCTGTCTCTTTGTATATGATATGATGATAGTTTCTCAAAATAAGTAAAAAATGCTCATGAAGTGACTGTTCTAGAGATTAATTTCCATGAGGGGCGGACTGGGGAAAAAATAGGCTGGGAAATCTCACACTCATACACCCACAACCCATTCTGAAACATGGACAACCCTATTTTTTTTTTTTTGGACCTGACATCAAAAAGATTTGAATCCTTAGGTTGGGGGACTTGCAACGTAATTAAGAGTTCTCTCCTGAACTGCACCTTCACTTCCATTATCCATCCATCTCTCTAATGACTTTAATACTGAAGATTTTTATTTAACTTTTACTATGTTTTGTAAGTGCAATTTTGTTTTTTTGGCAAATGAATTACCACTTGTATTTATTTTTACTACAAATTCCATAATTAAACCACGGTTAGTGCCATACCATAGGCTATATTAATTTTCCTAAGGGTTGTGTTTTTGTATCCACTAGCTCCCCCTAAACCTATGATAAAATATGATGATTTGTCTGCTAACTTACTACTGTAACATTACAAAAGATAATAATGACGTCATTTATACAGTATTTTGAGTGATTGCGAGCAATGTGCTGCTGCTGCTTGACTAAGTAAACAAAGACAAAACTACATTAGCATATTTACAGATGAAACTGACCTGCACCTGAAACCCTGAACAGAAGTGTCGCTTCTCGAAAACCCAAGTTTCTCTGTGGCATTCAGCTCATCTGCATTGTTTGGTTTCTTGTTTCTCATCTTCCTCTTGACAATACCCAATAGTTTCTCTATGGGGTTCAGGTCTGGTGAGTTTTCTGGCCAGTCAACCACACCAACACCATGGTCATTTAACCAACGTTTGGTGCTTTTGGCAGTGTGGGCAGGTGCCAAATCCTGCTTTAAAATGAAATCAGCATCTTCAAAATGCTGGTCAGCAGAAGGAAGCATGAAGTGCTCCAAAATTTCTTGGTAAACAGGTGCAGTGACTTGCACAATGGACCAACACCAGCAGATGTCATTGCAGCCCAAATCATCACAGACTGTGGAAACTTGACACTGGACTTCAAGCAACTTGGGCTATGAGCTTCTCCACCTTCCTCCAGACTCTAGGACCTTGATTTCCAAATGAAATACAAAACTTGCTCTTATCTGAAAAGAGGACTTTGGACCAATGGGCAACAGTCCAGTTCTTCTTCTCCTTAGCCCAGGTAAGATGCCTCTGATGTTGTCTGTGGTTCAGCAAATTCCTTGACACATCTGTGTGTGGAGGCTCTTGATGCCTTGACCCCAGCCTCAGTCCATTCCTTGTGAAGTTCACTCAAATTCTTGAATAGATTTTGCTTGACAATCCTCATAATGCTGCTGTTCTCTCTGTTGGTTGTGCATCTTTTTCTTCCACACTTTTTCCTTCCACTCAACTTTCTGTTAACATGCTTGGATACAGCACTCTGTGAACAGCCAGCTTCTTTAGCAATGAATGTTTGTGACTTACCCTCCTTGTGAAGGATGTCAATGATTATCTTCTGGACAACTGTCAGATCATCAGTCTTCCCCATGATTGTGTAGCCTAGTGAACCAAACTGAGAGACCATTTTGAAGGCTCAGGAAACCTTTGCAGGTGATTTGAGTTGATTAGCTGATTGGCATGTCTATTCTAATTTGTTGAGAATGGGTTTTTGTTAAATGTGAGCCAAAATCATCACAAATAAAAGAACCAAAGACTTGAACTACTTCAGCCTGTGTGCATTGAATTTATTTAATACACAAGTTTCTCAATTTGAGTTGAATTCCTTAAATTAACTTGTCCATGATATTCTAATTTATTGAGAAGCACCTGTAACTCTGAAAAAAGAAAGTCATATAAAGCTAGAATGAGATAGGTGAACTATCCCTTTAATGCATGGAAAAACAGCACTTTCTGACCTTCTTAACTGATCAGAGTGTAAATTCTTTTGAAGTTGAATTTAAAAATGGATGTCAGAACTTCTTAATATATGGTTTGTCTTCTTATGTATTAAGCCTTTAAAGCCTACTGTATCATATTTTATTCACATATTTTTAAGGCCTCTATGTCACGATCGGTGTTACAAAGAACCACGGGAGAGGGAACCAATTGCAGGTAAGTCTTTTATTAAAGGGTAATCCAAATAGAGTAAACAGTCCAGGCAGGGGTCGAGACCAAACCATCCATCCAAACATAAACAAGACACGAACACAAGGCAAGGACAAGAGCTGACGGACATGAATTAAACATTCAACAAGGACTCCGTGACACATACACAGACTGACCGGGTATAAATACACAGAAGGTGAATGAGGGAACTGGAGACAGGTGGGGAATAATCAATTAACTCAACAAGGAGGAAGGTGACCAAATAAGGGAACAGACAGTTAATAAGGTGACAGACACCGTGGGAAAGGAAGACATCTAGTGGAAACCCAGGGACACAACCCAGACACTGTGACAGTACCCCCCCTCTATGGAGCGGCTCCCAGACGCTCCACGACAGACACAAAACAGAGACCAGGAGGGAGGCGGACAGGTGGAGGCTCAGGGGGAGGGACGGAGGGCCAGAAAAGAAAAACATGGGGAACAGACACCAGAAGTGTGAACACCAAACAGGGAGACCAGGAGGGAGGAGGACTGGAGGAGGTTCAGGGGGAGGGACGGAGGGCCAGACTGACAGAGAGGAACAGGGACAGGAGTGAACACAAAAACAAAAAACAACATGAAGCCCCTCCAGGGCGGGGCAGAAGACCACCACGTCCGTGTGGTGGAGACTGGAGTCCCCCAGGGCGGAGCAGAGGACCACCACAACCGTGTGGTCAAGGCGGAAGCCCCCCAGGGCGTAGCAGAAGACCACCACAACCGTGTGGTCAGGACGGAAGCCCCCCAGGGCGGAGCAGAAGACCACCACAACCATGTGGTCAGGACGGAAGCCCCCCAGGGCGGAGCAGAAGACCACCACGTCCTTGTGGACGAAGCCAGAGTCCTCCAGGGCGGAGGGGAAGACCCCCACAGCCGTGTGGTCAGGGCGGAAGGCCCCCAGGGCAGAGCAGAAAACCACCACTGCCATGTGGTCAGGACCAGAGCCCCCCAAGGCGGAGCAGACCTCCGTGCGGCTGGACCAATGGGACGACGAAACTCTGGTAATTCTCTGGTGTCCTTCCTGGACTCCAGAAGATTGGTGCTTGCCTGACTGCTCATGAAGATCATTGGTGACTTGCATTTGCTCATGAAGATCAATGGTGGACTTGCCTTTGTTCATGAAGATCACCGGTGACTTGCCTTTGTTCATGAAGATCACCGGTGACTTGACTCAGTCCCTGAAGATCACCGGTGACTTGACTCAGTCCCTGAAGATCACCGGTGACTTGACTCAGTCCCTGAAGATCACCGGTGACTAGCCCTGACTCTGGAGGATCACCGGTGACTAGCCCTGACTCTGGAGGATCACCGGTGACTAGCCCTGACTCTGGAGGATCAGCGGTGACTAGCCCTGACTCTGGAGGATCAGCGGTGACTAGCCCTGACTCTGGAGGATCAGCGGTGACTGGCACCTGACTCTGGAGGATCAGCGGTGACTGGCACCTGACTCTGGAGGATCAGCGGTGACTGGCACCTGACTCTGGAGGATCAGCGGTGACTGGCACCTGACTCTGGAGGATCAGCGGTGACTGGCACCTGACTCTGGAGGATCAGCGGTGACTGGCACCTGACTCTGGAGGATCAGCGGTGACTGGCACCTGACTCTGGAGGATCAGCGGTGACTGGCACCTGACTCTGGAGGATCAGCGGTGACTGGCACCTGACTCTGGAGGATCAGCGGTGACTGGCACCTGACTCTGGAGGATCAGCGGTGACTGGCACCTGACTCTGGAGGATCAGCGGTGACTGGCACCTGACTCTGGAGGATCAGCGGTGACTGGCACCTGACTCGACTCTGGAGAGTTCACTGGGACCTGACTCGACTCTGGAGAGTCCACTGGCACCTGGCTCGACTCTGGAGGGTCCACTGGCACCTGGCTCGACTCTGGAGGGTCCACTGGCACCTGACTCGACTCTGGAGGGTCCACTGGCACCTGACTCGACTCTGGAGGGTCCACTGGCACCTGACTCGACTCTGGAGGGTCCACTGGCACCTGACTCGACTCTGGAGGGTCCACTGGCACCTGACTCGACTCTGGAGGGTCCACTGGCACCTGACTCGACTCTGGAGGGTCCACTGGCACCTGACTCGACTCTCATCCTGTGCAGCGGCGCTGGGCAAGCAGCCATCTTGGGCCATGACTCTGGACAGGCGGCCATCTTGTACTGTGGTGCTGGGCTGGCGGCCATCTGGGGTTGTGGTGCTGGACTGGCGGCCATCTTGTACTGTGGCGCTGGACCGGTGGCCAATTTGGGCATTGGCGTTGGGTTAGCGGCCATCTTGTGCTGTGGCGCTAGGCTGACGGCCATCTTGGGCTGTGGCGCTGAACCGGTGGCCAAAGTGGGCATTGGCGCTGGACTGGTGGCCAATTTGGGCATTGGCACTGGGTTGGCGGCCATCTTAGGCTGTGGCGCTGGAACGGTGGCCAATTTGGGCATTGGCGCTGGGTTAGCGGCCATCTTGTGCTGTGGCGCTTGGCTGGTAGCCATCCTGGGCAGTGATGCTGGACTGGCGGCCATCTTGGGTTGTGGCTCTTGGCTGGTAGCCATCCTGGGCAGTGGTGCTGGACTGGCGGCCATCTTGGGTTGTGGCGCTTGGCTGGTAGCCATCCTGGGCAGTGGTGCTGGACTGGCGGCCATCTTGGGTAGTGGCGCTTGGCTGGTTGCCATCCTGGGCAGTGGTGCTGGGCTGACGACCACCCCGCCGGAAGAGACAGAAGTGGCTGGGGCATCCCACCGAAGCCGATGCTGCAGGTAGCGCACGAATGTGTCTCTAACACATTCTCTAACTGCGCCATCTCCTCCTGAGACACTGGATCATCCAGCCGCCATTAAAATAGTCTTTAAGGGCTGCGTCATTGTATCCCATGCCCTCGGCCAGGGACCAGAACACCTATGCCAGGGCACCCACCTCATTGCCCTCTTGGCGGAGGGCGATCAACTTCAGATACTTCGCCCTCCGCTCCGCCATCCTGGCTGGGGAGCGGGAAAAAGACATACCGCTGGTTCCTTGCATGACAGAGTTCTTCTGTCACGATCGGTGTTACAAAGAACCACGGGAGAGGGAACCAATTGCAGGTAAGTCTTTTATTAAAGGGTAATCCAAATAGAGTAAACGGTCCAGGCAGGGGTCGAGACCAAAACATCCATCCAAACATAAACAAGACACGAACACAAGGCAAGGACAAGAGCTGACGGACATGAATTAAACATTCAACAAGGACTCCGTGACACATACACAGACAGACGGGGTATAAATACACAGAAGGTGAATGAGGGAACTGGAGACAGGTGGGGAATAATCAATTAACTCAACAAGGAGGAAGGTGACCAAATAAGGGACCAGACAGTTAATAAGGTGACAGACACTTGACTCAGTCCCTGAAGTGGTAAAGGAGTGGGAAAGGAGGACATCTAGTGGAAACCCAGGGACACAACCCAGACACTGTGACACTCTATAATAATCAACACGATCAAAAGTTTGCTGTTGTATAGAAACAGTACATGCCTTCTGCTTTCTCTATTGATAGCTCAAACTTTTAGCAAGTGAAAAGTGATTTTTATGAAGTAAAGGTAAGAATAACTTTTATATTGTTAGCAATATTACAATATGAACATCTACTGGACTGAAGCAGCTTAGGTTTACTTACTACATCAAATGTTGTACCTGTTAATATTATTTAATGGACCTGAGCTAACAATGAATAGTTGTATTACTAATGTTAAAGATTAATAAATACTGTAAAAATGTATCGATGACTGTTAGTTAATGCTAGTTAATACATCTACCATTGTTAACTGATATTTAAAATAACATTATTGTAAAGGTTTACCATTAAACTTAAAAAACAACAACAACAACAACAAGACAACCCTACAGAGCAGCGGAGTGTTCTGACTGTAAACACACCATCATCTGTGTTTCCAGACGAGGGTTTGTTCGATTGATATTGTTCGATTGAAGGCTTTGAAGGTGAGGATTTATTCCTCTGTGTCCTACTGTTTCATTGTTAGATTAAAGGGGTTATATTCTGCTCTTTTATAGCATTTTATGTCTGTTTATAATGTCAGCAAGGGTTTCTTGCACCAACACAGTAATAATTTGGTTTGAATTGATCATTTTCCACCCACTGACTGAATTAAACAGGCTGTTTTGGGGTGTGACAGCTTTGTTTCAATAAAATGTTCTGGATGAACTGAGAGCTTTGAACATTACAGTTTTTCTACATAGTATGTTAAACTCTTATCTCAAAATAGCAATCAAAATCCAGATTTCCATGATATGATCCCTGATGGTTGAGTGTCAGATCTACTCTGAGTCAGGAGTGAATACAGCTCCTCTGGCTCTTGCATTGAAGCTCCACCACTAACTGAAACTAGGTCAATATTCCACCAATCACATGCTACCATCTTTGCTTGTGTTGAATCATCTTACCAGTCATAGGTTTCTAATCTAACAAGCCACCAATTTTAAAATCTCCAACTAATTTGCCGCCACTTTGGAAATGTCATACCAATCACAGTCTAGAAGTGTGTGTGTTTCAGAGAGACATACATCCAAAGCTACAGACTGTTTGGCCCAAGACTTCTTCACTTGGTCATACATAATGGTGTTATTGATTCCCAGTCCACAGAATATCACAAATGCCTAAGGAGAGAGAAAGAGACTATTTATACACAAATACAGTTAAGTCCTGTAACACACTTTAACACATCATGTGCCTCATCACTCAGTGACCCGCTCTGACTTTACATGATCATCTGCTTCAGTTTCTGCTGTTCCCCAGTGCTTCCAGTTCCCAATAAAACCACTTACAGTTGACTGTGGAATATCTAGCAGGGATGAAATTTCACAAACTGACTAATTGTAAAGGTGGCATCCTACTACTGTATAACCCTTGAATTCTGAACTCTTCAGAATGACCCATTTTTCCCTGCAAATGTTTGTAAATGCAAACTGGATGACAAGGTGCCCCAATACTTTTGTCCATATAGTGCATAGAAAACAAAATACAGATGCTTTATTCATGCCGAGAATCAATTTAAGAAGTTATTTTACACATCCACCTGTATATTGTATGGATAATATATATTATTGTAATATATAATATGTATTTTATGCATAAACATATTATTTTGTCACTATTAAATCATGAATATATGTAATGTTATTAACAATAAATATTAACTGTTAACACTGTTAATTCTGACTACCCTAGCTGTGCTAAAATATTATAAATATTTTAATATTGTTAATATTATTTTACGATATTAATATATTGTAAGAGAATATAATAAGTAAGATGGGTTCCACACATAAACATCTGAGCCAACTTTTAAGGCCAAGGTTAATTTTCCGGTCCACTTCTATATTATATTATCGTATTATAAAAACAATTTTATTCTTAGTTCATTTGGAGAATACACATCAGCCATAATTCTCCCAAACTGCTCTGAGACCCTTGCAGTGAACTAATTGTAATTGTGTGATTTTGTATGTGTGTGATGTGAATCCTTTGAAGTGAATCTTTTGGTCTGCAGTACAGTTCACTTACATCATGCTTGATGATCGCAAAAAATCTCATAGATGTCATACCTCAAACAGCCTCTGATCTGCATCATCAAATGGTTTTCCATCTAACCTATTCAATACCTGAGCCACACCTGAAACACACACGAAGACAGTGAGATTGCATGTTGTGTTTCATGACCCATATCGGATCCTTAAAAGCAGAGTAATGCACAGCAGTCATTGATGATGGATTCAGGAGTTGAGAATCTCTTCTTGCCCCACCCCCATTCTTTCTCTCTCTCTCTTTCTACTCTCTCTAATTCTACTAATTAAACAGTGTGCTGTTGTTTTAGTATGTAATTAGAATGATTGATCCTTTAAAGTGCAAACCCCACCCCTCACCCCCCATTCACACACCTAACACTACCCCCCATCCTCACCATCTTATTACAGTCAATCAGAAACGTGCTCACTTATTGTACATGTTTTTTAATTAAAATAAACAGACAACAACGAAGTGTCTTTAAAAATGCTCTTTTGTGTGGATATATTATATAGTCATACACACAAAAGGAGGAAATGTTAAAAAGCAGCAGGTTGATATTGCTTCTCATTCTCATTTACTTTAATTGTGTAGTGCACATGTTTATAGTAGATCATCTGGGTATTTCATACATGCATATTACAAAAACAGTAGTATGATGAATGTCAATCAGAATCTGAACATACTCAAGGATTTTAAAAAAATACTACAGTATTTATATGGATATAAATTATAACTATGGACAGGGTGGTTTCTGCACTAAATCTTTCTCTCTTATACTCATTGTGTTAAAATGTCTCCACACTGGCTTTATACATGATTTAAGAGAAAGGAAAACTGGTTCTGAAATTACAGCAATGAAGAAAGGAGCAAGAGAGGGAGAGAGAAATCTTTTGAATGAAGACATCCTTGACTTCTGCTTCTACTGGCTGTTTGTGCTCATAATGACTTTCCGTCCCTGACAGAGTCCTCCCACACACACACATCCACCCACACATTGTGCTTGTGCAGCATTAGCACACACACACACAATGATATGACTCCCCACATTTAAACCCACATTATCATGTATAAACATGTTTGTCCTCCATTTACTCACACACATCACTGAACTCTAGCACACAACATAGTACGACACAGCAGAGCAGGGGACATCATACTATATGTAGTGAAAAAACAGTGCTAAACTGGAAAACTTACCTATGATTTGGTGGTTACTGTTCCAGATAGGGACACACAGGACAGATCTAATATGGAAGCCAGAGAACTGATCTGCCTGAAAAGAGCACAAACAAACACTTGTCACCATATCAAAAACCAAATGATCTGACTGTAATCATGTGAGAAGTGAGCAAAAATATGAGATCATCTGAAGACATAGTGTTATATAATCTTGTGCTGCTGGCATTTTGAAGACACACAAGAGCCGACAGAGGTCCAAGGTCTTATGCAGAGCAGAAGTCTCTCTCATCTTTAATCATGCTGTTTTATGGAAGATTCTGGGTTAAAGACAACTCTTTCTGTAGCATCTGTAATATGCTGTTTATTACCACCAAATATAATTTTGACTAGTCCCTAAATTCAAAAATTAAAATGCATATTGTTACATCCACAACACTGCAACAATATATAGTGTGAAACTTAGAATAGACCTGTTATTATGTTAAAATTCTGGTATGATTGTTATGATACTAACTGGATTCTAACAGTGTAAACCTTTAAAGGTGCAGTAAGTCAAAATCAACACCCCAACAAACAATGTATGATGCGTGTGTATGTGTGTGTTCTTTCCAGCAGTTTAAACTGTAGAGCATGGCTTTAGCAATATCATGGGTTGGATTACTAACAAAATTCACATGCATGAACTTTCATTTCACATTAAATATAAATTCATGCTTTCAATGCTGCATATATTTCTTCAAATAAAAGCATTCATCAAATGCATAAATGTAAATACCCTTAGAACATAGTTGAATTATGTACACACATTCCAAAACAACTCAGAGTGTCAAAATTTTACAGCCATGTTCATGACCCTAATGGGAAATAGTCACACAATTTCAAGAGAAGAAAAAAAAATCCTAGATTAATCAGTATTTCTGACAACGCAAAAATTTGTTTGGGTCAAACTGACCCAGAATAAAGGCTGGTGAGTTAGAATTGCTTATAAAACTTGTTTGTGTAAAAATAAATCTAAATTCTGTTACGTAACATTCACATCAACTAAAACAAGGGAAGAAATTAGCACAGCATGGCCGCAATATACCTAAAATAAGGGAACAAATGAATAAGCTAGGGCTGGATGATATGGCCAAAAATTATCACGATATATTTCTTAATTTCGGTTTATACGATATAATTCCAATATCGATATGAACAATATATATATATATATATATATATATATATATAAGCCTCAGAATAACTGCCAAAAACACCCACAATGGATGTCTGTACCTACAAACTTCTAAAAAAAAAAAAAAGTCAATGAAACCTCCTCCTATAAAACGATATATTTTAGAATTAAAAACGGCACAAATAAATGAGTGTTCAACTTTTATTTGTATTTAGCCTTCATACAAACAAGAAATGTGAAATCACCATCAAATAAACATAAGACTCTCAGATTGACCTTATTTATATTAATAGCTTTAACTTTAAACTCTAACATAGGCTGATTATTCTTATAAAGTGAAACAAAAGTGCTTTAGCTAGGATAAATAATATGAAAAGTGCTCAGAGTTGCTGCAGTAAACAGAATAAAAGAGAGAGCAACAACAACAAAAAACATGTTGCTGCAGGCTTATTATTGAACATGCAAATTCTTTCTCTGCCAGCAGGAGGCACCTCTGGAGCAGCAAACACCACAAGTGTCACTTAAGAATGAATGAATGATCAATTAATTAAATAATGTTAATAATAAAAAACTTTTCAAAATGACAAATAAATACATATTTCTTAATAACCATTTATTTAATGTTAGTCGAATGTACCAATATTTTATTTTTATTTTTTGGTCTATGTGATAATTGGTTTATTTATATATAATTTTATTTTAGAAATAATAATATATTCTAATTGGCACTCACAGTTCTCAATGGTTAAATACTGTTTAAAAGGAGCAGCTGCACTCAGGAAATATATTATTAACACATAACCATTTGCCCAGAATAAACCTTTATAGATGATTTGTCAATGACAAACAACATATTTTATATATAATTTAACAAAGAACATGTCTGCTTTTAAACCCTCTGGTGCACTTGCCCCATAATCTTCTAGTGTAAAAACCATTAACATTTTTTTTAAGTTACAACGGTAATAAAGTTATGTTGTTTTTAACAAAAACTCCATCAGCCACGCTTACGTCCTTTGATAGGCTACAATATCTGCTACTGAATTTATATATACTCAACTTATTAATTCTATACAATTATTTCTGTAGCTCAAGTGGTAAAGCATTGCGTTAGGAAGCACAAGGTTGGGGGTTCGTATCCCAGGAAACACATATTAGGAAAAATTGTTAGACTGAATGCAATGTAAGCCGCTTTGGATAAAAGCGTCAGCTAAATGCATAAATTAAATATAAGTTAAATTAAATGTATTGCTGTTTAGGGATCTTACTTCAGCGTCGAAGCGTGGGTCTTGGTAGGCATCGCTGATATTCACAGGAAGCCCAGTGGAGGCGACCAGCTCTGCAATGCTGTTATTAATCAGCCAGTCAGAATAGGACGATTTTTCCATGCTGTCCTTGAAACTGTGGATAAGACAAAGAGGAAGTGACATGTGCTGCTATGTACAAACCCAAGACAACCAGTACTATTACTATTGCTCATACGGTACTTCGGCTTAAAAAAAAAAGGAGAGTACTAAAAACAGTTCTTACTATGAAAATGATAGAATATACTTTGTGAAGTGAATATAATGTTTTTGGACACTTTAATGCATAATTACAATTAAAATTAAAGTGTTTTATAGTTTACATTTAAATTAAATGTATTTATTTGAACTTCTAATGTTTAAGTAGGATGTAAGTACATCTTTATAAGCAGTTTCATAATTACTTCTATTGTCTTCGATTCAACGTACAGCTGAAAGTACTGACAAGTATTTATTACCTAAAACATATTTTAATGTCATTTTTCATAGTAATATATTTAAATATATCTGTAATTACACATTTGTAATGATCAAGTATCAATTTAGTAAAACATATTAACTTTAAATGTAGTACAAAGTAACACGTTACAGTTAAGTTATTATAATCAAGTACATTACATATGCTTTAGTTTGATGTCAACTAAAAGTGTACTTAAAAAAAAGTGTGTTAAGAAATATAGTCATGAAACTCTCTAAGTTTTTTCAATCATTAATATTTTCCTTTTATTTCATTAATATTTTATTATCTGCAATTACATTTTTTAGAAAGTATGCATACTTTTAAGATTTGAAGTATTGTACACTACAAGTGCACAGTCGATGCAATTAAGTGGGTTCAGGTCCATTTAACATATTCTTCCAAGTTTAAATCCATTCAATTAACTAGATATCTCTTCAAAATGGTCTGCAAATCTCATTTGGACTGTACTGTTACCAAGTAATCACCTGCTGCTAGAACTCAAGTTGGTGCTCTCTACAATTACGCAAACGTAGGATGGTTCGGACCCAAAATTACAATGTATAAAGAGACTTGCAGGGACAAGCAGGTGGAATTAAATGTAGGTTCGGACTAAGCGATCAAACAAAGTATGTAGAAAGCCTCAGACACTTCAGCCCAGGGAAGGGCTGAGGGATGCTGAAGTCCACAGGGCGGCTGCTGCTCACACTGTCATTCCCTCTCCAGTAATTTACAGCTAACGAACTTTCCTCTGCTTTTTTAATAAGGCTCTATGGAGCCTGCAAAAGCAATGAGAAGTAAACGCTCCGATTCTCATAAACGCCCACGTGCAGTGGAGAGACAGGCCTGATTTAATCTATCTCACGTGGTACATTTCAGGCTCTTGTGCTCAAGGCTGAGAGAGTCTGATCAAACATCTTCCCTCATACTCTCGAGCACACCCCAAAGATCACACTTGATTAGCGGCGCTGGGAGCTGCTTTCTGAGGAAATGTCGGATTCAAAGGGATGAATGGGAGTGTGTGAATGTGCAGTGCAGGGTGTAACCGAGCACACGAAATGTGCATGTGTGTTGTGTGAGTTGTGTCTCTCTCTCATTTGGCCCCCGAGCTGTTTCAGAGCGCAGCAGAGGACAAATCATCCTTACATAATGGCTCTGGCTGTACCTTTAGAGAAGCCAACACAGAGGATGAAATCACTAAATAAAACATAACTTTGAGAAATGCCCTGTGTATAATAGTAATATGTTGATGCTGTATACTGATGCTGTATAATTTCAAAGCTTTGAAGCAGTGTGACATATTTTTGCATTTTGTTAGTCTGAATTCGATGATTGTTCATTATTAGATGATTATTCATTTTTATATCTATATTCAGCTTTTACAAGCTTCTGAGTTTGTTGTTTGTATAATCCTTTAATGATAAGTGATTTTATGAAGTAAATGCACCTGTGAAAATGTAGACTTTAGCATACTTTTAAAAGCATACTTAAGGAAATAAAATACTATATGAAAGAAAACACTTCAGTGTGAACTGAATGTAAAGTTTTTCCAGACACTTAACTGTAGCTGAATGAAAGCATGTTCTAGTTTACATTTATAATAAAATGAAAAAGGACTAAATCTTTGTATGTAATGTCAATTATTGTCTTTATGAAACTGTCTTTGAAATATGGTTGAAGTATTGCTGAATGTACTAACAAGCATTTATGGTCATTTCTATTGAAACTTGAATGTTGTATTTAAATATATTTGTAATTAATTACATATTTGTATTGATGATATTGCAATTTAGTACATTTAAAAATACATTTGAAATGTAATATTGAATAACTCACTGTAGTTAAAATTATAATCAAGTACTTTACATTTGCTTTAGTTTGTTAGGGCTTCTAAGTTGACTTCTTTAAATCAGGACAAAAAAATCATTCCAAATGTACATTAAAGTAAAAAATATAATTTATAAAATATAAATATAATTTGATATTCTTTTTTCAAAAACGTTAGTTAAGAAAGTCATGAAAGTGCAATCTCTTTAAGCATACTTAAGTAGCATTTTATAGTTCATTACAGGGTTAGTTCACCCAAAAATGAAAATCAGCCCATAAATTACTTACCCTCCAGTTATCCTCGTTGTATATGACTTTCTTCTTTCAGACGAATCCAGCCAGTTTTATTAAATTTGTCTTTGATCTTTTAAGCTGTTTAATGGCAGTCAGCGGGTGTTGCAGTGCATCAGTCCAAAAGAAGTTTAATAAGAAGTACTCATCTATAATAAAAAGTGCCCCACATGGCTCAAGGGGGTGAACAAAGGCCTTTTGTAGCGAATTGGTGCTTTTTGTAAGAAAAATATCCATATTCCAACAAACCAACGTTTGTTAACATTTGTAAAGGAAGCAAAGTTTCCTTACTTTAGCAAAGTAAAACCAGTCTACTCTTGGCATATATCGAAATCCTCTGACATTCTTCTTTACTAATCCTCGTTTTGTACTTCTAATTCATGACCGTTGTTTTGATCTCTCCCCTGCTTTTCCATGTGCGTCACTTCTGAGCGGCACATGTGCAAAGCTGACCTCCATATGTCATCCGTCCAGAGCTGCTTCCGTGTACAACAGTGAGCACAAGCTAGATTCGAGTGAATATTACGTTTTAAATTTGGATATTTTTCTTACAAAAACGAAACAAAAAAGACACTTTTTATTAAGGATAGGCGCTTTTTTTACTTCTTTTGGACTGAAGCACTGCAACACCCACTGAGTGCCATTAAACAATTTGAAAGATCAAAGACAATTTTAAATATATATATATATATAACTCTGACTGGATTCATCTGAAAGAAGAGAGTCATATACTGTACACAGGGTGAGTAATTTATGAGCTAATTTTATTTTTCGGTGAACTAAACTTTTAATATTATATTATCATCTGCAAGTAAAGTTTTTTAAATTAAATTAAATTAAATTAAAGATTTAAAGTACACTACAAGTACACAAGGGTGTGAATGCTTGCCTGGGAAAGCTGGTTTTGGGTCAGGTAAAGCAGACTAGAGACAGGACAGGACAGCACAGAGAACATCATATATGCATGTTGGGGCAGACCGAAAATCATAACTGACCCATTTGAATTCTACACAGAATAGTCTACTTTATAGAGCTATGAAGGAGGTCACATATTTCAAATGTTTAGACAGCCTTGGCATTTTAAACAGCATTAATGAAAAAAAAGAGAAAACAACACTGAGCCATCATGCATTCAATACCAAGGATGTGTTCTGGATAGCAGGTTATGCAACACAGATAAGCAAACGAATAACCCCAACACACACAACTGTAAATGCACAATATGATCAAAGCTAAAGGTGTTCCAACAAAATATTAGAATTATTTTTTTTTTTCTGGACAGGCAGTGTAAAGTTGGCTTCAGCACATCACAAAAGACTTTTAATGGGGTTTAGGTCGGGATTCTGTGGTGGCCAATCTTTCACAATTTGAGCCAGATGAATCTTGTCATTGTCATGCTGGAATATGGACATGGGTACATCTTCTGACATGGTTGTTTGATAAATTAATATCTACACACTGCATCACTTATAACTATCACAATTATCACAAATAATTGTTGCCAAACATACAACATGCCACAAACACATAAATCAAACAAGTTGATGATTCAGTCATAAAATCATAAGTATTTGCTTATTTAAATCTAGGTGAGGCGGTGTATATAAAGGTATATAGAAACAAATATAAAAGTAAATCAGACTATATAGTTATAAGTCTGAATATATAAATGTAAATCAAGAATATGTTGTTATAATTCTGAATATTTAAATGCAAATATATAGATGTAAGTCTAAATATATATAGATGTTGAGTTGATGTGGTGGGGCACTATTGGGCATTCAATATTTCTGTAAAAATTATACTTCTACTAATAACAGTGCTGGGTTAATATTAATCATGCTGTTTGCATTAGTTTAAACTGATATGTCCACTACCAAACTGGCAGCTGTCTTAAAAAAAATCTTAAAAGCTGAATCATTTCAAATGAATCCCATTATTTTGATAGGAATAAAGGCTTGAACTTAACAATGGCGAGTGAAATCTAACAATTTATTAGACAGCGGCAAACAACAGACATTATTTAGTCACATAGCTAAAAATGTAGTCATACACACGTTACTCACAACATAGAGGGTTGATTTTGAAAATAATATGTGGACTTAATATCTCAGAGCACTTTAGTAAAATGACTGAAAGTAATGTTTTGTTGCTCAGATGGTGAGGGTGGGTTGAGCGATGCATGCATTCAGATGTTACAAATAAGGTGTGTGATCTCCCCAGACATCTCTGGAACATTACACAGGTGCAGAGAATGAGATGATATGTGTGACTGAACACACATTGTAGTGCGAAAGCTTCCATATGGCAATTGAGGCCTCTAAACCTGTGTGCTTCGTCGTCATTGGCTACACAAAACAGTCACAAACATACCTATCTTTCGGATCTAACACAAAGGAACATGTTTGCTATTATTCCTGGGCTCCTCAATGGCTGTGTGTTTGCAGATCTGCAGCTGTGTGTGTGTGTCTGCAGTAATGTAAGGTTGTGGTGTGTGTTGTTCTTAGAGCTGAGCTCAGGGTTTTGAGACCCCACTAGTGCTGAGTACTGTACACACTGGAGCACTGAGTGTGAGCTGCAGATAACAGATACACTGTAATAACCCTGAACCACTGCACACCCTACAGCACTGCCACTAAATACAACAGACACACACACAAACTACAACATAAGAACCCTGAGATACTGTACACCCTACAGCACTGACCTTCAATCACATAAAATGTGATATCACATAAGTATACATTAAAGGGTAAGTTCACAGAAAAATGAAAATTATGTCATTAGTGACTCACCCTCATGTCGTTCCAAACCCATAAGACCTCCGTTTATCTTCAGAACACAGTTTAAGATATTTTAGATTTATACCGAGAGCTCTCAGTCCCTCCATTGAAACTGTGTGTACGGTCTACTGTCCATGTACAGAAAGATAAGAAAAACATCATCAAAGTAGTCCATGTGACATCAGATGGTCAGTTAGAATTTTTTAAAGCATTGATCTAAAAATAGCAAAAACTACGACTTTATTCAGCATTGTCTTCTCTTCCGTGTCTGCTGTGAGAGAGTTCAAAACACAACAGTTTAATGATATCCGGTTCGCGAACGAATCATTCGATGTAACCAGATCTTTTTGAACCAGTTCACCAAATCGAACTGAATCGTTTGAAACGGTTCTCGTCTCCAATAAACATTAATCCACAAATGACTTAAACTGTTAACTTTTTTAATGTGGCTGACACTCCCTCTGAGTTAAAACAAACCAATATCCCGGAGTAATTAATTTACTCAAACAGTACACTGACTGAACTGCTGTGAAGAGAGAACTGAAGATGAACACCGAGCCGAGCCAGATAATGACTTGTTCTCGAGTCAAGAACGCGTCCAAGACGCGTCCGATTCGAGAACCGAGGAGCTAATGATACTGCGCATGTGTGATTCAGCGTGAAGCAGACTGACACACAGAGCGCATGAACCAAACTGATTCTTTTGGTGATTGATTCTGAGCTGATTCTGTGCTAATGTTATGAGCCCAGGTAAACCGAAGGCTGAACCGTTTTCTTCAACCGGTTTATTGAATCGAACTGTCCGAAAGAACGGGTTCATGGAAAAGAACTGAGCTTCCCATCACTACTGGTGATCCGAAAACTGACAGAAATGGTTCTTGACTCAAGAACGAGTCAATCTTTGGTTCGTTATCTGGCTCGGCTCGGTGTTCATCTTCAGTTCTCTCTTCACAGCAGTTCAGTCAGTGTACTGTTTGAGTAAATGAATTACTCCAGGATATTGGTTTGTTTGAACTCAGAGGGAGTGTCAGCCACATTAAAAAAGTTAACAGTTTAAGTCATTTGTGGATTAATGCTTATTGGAGACGCGAACAGTTTCAAACTATTCAGTTCGATTTGGTGAACTGGTTCAAGAAGATCCGGTTACATCTAATGATTCGTTCGCGAACTGGATATCACAAACTGCTTTGTTTTGAACTCTCTCACAACAGACACGGAAGAGAAGACAATGATGAATAAAGTCGTAGTTTTTGCTATTTTTGGACCAAAATGTATTTTCGATGCTTCAAAATATTCTAACTGACCCTCTGATGTCACATGGACTACTTTGATGATGTTTTTCTTACCTTTCTGGACATGGACAGTAGACCGTACACACAGCTTCAATGGAGGGACTGAGAGCTCTCGGACTAAATCTAAAATATCTTAAACTGTGTTCAGAAGATGAACGGAGGTCTTACGGGTTTGGAACGACATGAGGGTGAGTCATTAATGACATAATTTTCATTTTTGGGTGAACTATCCCTTTAACTACAACATTAATATACTGTATACGTGAGCTAAAACACAATAACACTAATATATAGTAGACTCTGACCAGGGTATGATATATTTTATTTCATTATTACTTATAGTAACATATATAGCAAATTTAATTTTGTTATTAAAAATAAGAACAAAATTTTTTTCAGTCGAGAGCAGTCAGTCATTTTCTCTGTCTTGTATAGTTTGATTTTCATAAATGACACAGATAGCAGCAGGTTCCAGTATGTTAATAACCTCACATATTACTGCACTACATGGATATTTTTACATACGGTAGGGACGTTAATTTCGGTAATTTTTCCTAACCGACAAGCGACGCACATTAATCGATTATTAACCATTAACTGACAAGATTATTTTAAATTAGAATCGAATTAAATTACAAAGGGACCCAGGGTCTGGGACCCATTAAATATACTAACATATGTTTCCCGGGGATTCATTTTACATCCGCAAAAAACAGCAAACAGAACATGAGGATTCACATGTTCATCATATCACACACCTACAGCGCTTCTGCAAGTAGAGAAAAACATAATAAAGCTAGGTTATATCTCGTATATATATATATATATATTAGGGCTGGGATAAACGATTATTTTTTAAACGATTAATCTAGCGATAATTTTTTCGATGCATTGATTAATCTAACGATTAATTTTTTCAGACCGATTTGATTTCGATTATCTCCCCATTAATTGACTACTAACAATTTATACATGTTGATTTACATATCTGAATGAAAAAAACATCAATTCCTTAACATTGCAATATATGTTTATTGCTCTTAAAATTACAAAATAAAAGACTGACTAAGAATGCATTACTTTGCACTTGTATAGAGATAGCATTCAATAAAACCTTGAAGCCTTGAAAACACATAGCTTACTGAAACAAGCTTACTGAACACATAGGGCCTAGCTTACTGAAAAAAGAAGTTCTTTCAGATGAAAATAACAACAACTTGATGTCTAGCATTCAATAAAAAAGGTCACCCAAAATACTTGTTTAGAGCAATTGAAAGAATACAGTATGTAAATGTAAACTTGAGGGCTTTAAGCTAATACAGAGAGTGCTTTTCCAAAAAAAAAAAAAAAATTAACAGTGGGAGCCAGCAGCCTGTCATGGAGAAAAAAAATCTCCGAATGCTCCACGTGAAACTTTGGCGTTCCGCCCTTTTTCTATCGTGTCTAATGATTTTGGTTAATATGCACGAGGGAGGGAGGGAGAGAGAGAGAGAGAGAGAGAGAGAGCAAGACAGTGCTTGTGTAGTTTGAAGACTGTGAGTGCGCGAGCGCGCGTGAAACTTTGGTGTTTCGCCCTTTTTCTATCGTGTTTAATGATTTTGATTAATATGCACAAGGGAGAGAGAGAGAGCAAGAAGCGCTCGTGTTGTTTGAGGACTGTGAGCGCGCGCATCTCTCTCGTACGCGCCCTGTCACTGTCACTCACCGATCAAATAAGGCTTTGACAGCCGCCAAAAAAAAAGATCAATGCAGAAAAACCCCTGGATTGGTTATATAACGTTGGACAGAATGTTGATCCGGCCATCGCGTATATTCAGCGCACATAAGGTAAACGTTTTGCAAACGTTTTTTTAGAGAAATAAAAACAGGTCGACGAATTGATGCGCATATTTTGCGTCGACGTATTTTTGCGTCGACGTCATCGATGACCTCGACGCGTTGTCCCAGCCCTAATATATATGTATATATATATATATATATAAAACGTACTCGGTTACTAACGTAACCTCGGTTCTCTCTAGAAGAGGGAACGAGTACTGCGTCTTAACTAAGACACTACGGGAAAAGTCTCTTTTCACGAAATACTGAAGCAAAAAATTATCCTTAATTTTGAATTTTTGTAAAGCGCATTTGCAACAGTACACAGCCATAGGCGAGACGGCTCGCTCGCTCATTGGCTGCTCTGCAGCAAGTGCACAGCCTATCGAGCGCAGGCTGATGCAATATCAGACCAATTAGGATGCTTCGCGCCCATCACGCCACTTCCCACCGAAACGGGTGTGGCCCAACCCTATAAAAGGAGCTCGAAAAGGCTGACTCACCTGATTTATTTCATCGCCGAAGCGAACCATGTTTTCGGGGCTTCCGGCTTCAGCGTAATCCTCTGCCGCGGCTAATTTCAAATATTTTGGAAATTAGATAAAATAAAGTTTTCGCTGACCCTAAACCGCACTTTCTAAAGTGTCAAATTAAAGTGAAAAAACGCTTACAATAGCGGGACCTGGCAGCGTCTCACGCACTCTCGCTAACAAATCTCTGAAGACTCGTTCACTAAGAAAGTGTCTCGCAGCGATCATTTTCATACCACAATTTTCATAACACTAAACATTCTGAATTATATATGCAGACATTCATATGAGGAGTCATATGAGGAGACATTCATAGCAGCAAATTAGTCAATCAGAGAATTAATTTTATTTTTGAACATGAAACATAAAACGTAAAACTGCTTGGGGCGTATATCTACCGGCTCCAGGTCTGCAGCCTCCCCCTACTCAGCAACGACCCAAAGTAGCTCTTCTGATTGGCTGAAATATTCTCTAATCTCTAAACAGTCCTGCCCACTACCTCTACAGATGCACAACTCACTTTTCAAATATCTCGGTGCAAAAGGGAGAGTGCGAAACTTGTCACTTGAAAACGAAAAACAGTGTTTGAGATTCATCGCAGCAGATTCAAGCAGCTGTAGTTATGTACTTTGTGTTTGTGTCAGAAAAATATACAAGACATTTCTGAGAAAATATTCTACAAGTGTGCAACTCTCATTGAATGAATTCACGTACCAATTTGCGGATGTGCAACATTTCTCCACGACTTCACATTTCTTGATGTGGGTGTGTAAATGCGTTTTGCACCATATTCACTGCAGCAATTGTAATTTGAGCGTACGAGTTTGAGCGTACAAGTTTCTTAATTTGTGATTTGTAGAATAGGATTTGTGCACCTGCAATGAAGAATTTGAGAAGGTGTAACTGTTGTGTTGTGTTTGTGGGAGAGAAAAAAAAGTCTACAGGTTTGCAACTCTTAAAACATTTCTCTCTGTGACTTCAAATTTACTGATACACACTTCAATAACTTTCTGGTTTGGCTCAGCATCAAAATCATATATTACAAGACTACAGAGAACAGACTGCTGAAAGGATGATTGGTGTCCTGCCCACTCTTCAAGAACTGTATATATCTAGAGTCCGGTAATTGGCTCAGAAAATCACTCTAGATCCCTCACATCCAAACCATCTCCTTCTTGAGCTTTTGCCATCTGGTCGGCATTAGAGAGCACCGAACACCAGGACAGCCAGGCACAAAAAAAGTTTTTTCCTCATACATACATACATACATACATACATGTATTGTATTAATATATCTTTATATATATCTTTTTTTTATTATCTCTGTTTTGTTGTTGTCTCTGTGTACTGGAAGCTTCTGTCACCAAAACAAATAACAGTACATGGTGTCAGTAATGTCTCGGGTTATGCATGGTTCCCCAAAACATTCAAGGGAACTCACACTGCATCTCCTAGTGCACAGGAGTGGGGGAAAATAGTGATACTGCATAGTATTGCGCTATTTTCTGTGGCAATACTGCTGCAATACACAGATGCCAAGTATCGATCTACAATCAATTTCTTTACAGCCCACTAGATGGTGGTGTTGAGTTTTTTTTCTGGTGGGGTCAGCTGGGTCACCTTCTGCACCGTCCACGTTTAAATCGGATGTAAGACAGTTCAATTTATTTAAAATTTAACAGTGATTTACTTTCAAATGCCCCAATTGCTGAAGGGTCTGCACAACTTTTTTTGTACAGGATCAAGTTGCATTGTTCAAAAATACCTGTAGTAGCACAGCAGTGCATACCTGTTTACATTTAATTAGGGTGGACTAAATTAGACTGTAGCGGACCGTTTCCCCCTCTGTTAGGTTGTTGGCGGCTGTACTGCGTTTGAGCTCCGTCACTATATTCTTTTCATTGACTATTTTTAACTCAAAAATCAATTGTATACATCATCGTTTCCGTTTATATAACGTGTGAATATATCCTCTATTGTATTCTACAACAAAAACAATCAGAGCGCCTCGCTATCACTAGTTTTATTTTGATCTCCCGGGTCCGCTATTAGCTTTTAGCCCGTTAGCATCAGCGGCGTGGTTGCAGCTAACTGCGCTAACATTGCTAATACTCTATTCACACACATTACCACTGCTGTACTCACTGTTACTTACTTTAATGGCGGATGAATGTCTCCACTCTGTGCAGCTCGAGCTCGAGGCCGTGGGAAAGCAGATTCGCGACCTGGAGGTGAGGCAGGCCCAGCTGAGAGAGCGGAGAACCGCGCTGGAATCATCCCGGGCTGACGCTCACAAGTCCGAGGTAAGTATACAGCGATCTGTTAACAGTCCCACCACGTCTACTCCGTGTGTTTCTCTGCACAGGCCCGGTGCACCCAGGACGCGATCTTCCCAGATGTCCTTCACTGCGACGCCGGGACACCACGGACCCTGGGTGCATCCACAGCGGAGGACGCGAGCCGGGTCCCGGGCGACGACTTCTCCCCCTCCTGCCTTCGACATCTCCATCCGGAACCGCTTCGCTCCCCTCCGCGAGACAGGACGCGACGCTGTGATCATCGGAGACTCCATCGTCCGACACGTAAGTGCTACGTTAGCCGAAGGTAAAGTGCACACTCATTGTTTGCCTGGTGCTCGTGTTCTCGATGTTTCTGCGCAGATACCCGCGATCCTGAAGGTCGACGAGAGCCCCAGAGCGGTCGTGCTTCACGCCGGGGTTAACGACACCACGCTGCGGCAGACGGAGACGCTGAAGAGGGACTTCAGCAGCCTGATCGAGACGGTTCGCAGCACGACGCCCGCGGCGACGATCGTCGTGTCAGGACCACTGCCCACGTATCGACGAGGACACGAAAGGTTCAGTAGACTTTTTGCTTTAAATGAATGGTTGTTGTCATGGTGTAAAGAACAGAAACTGCTATTTGTTAATAACTGGAATCTTTCCTGGGAGCGTCCTAGGCTGTTTCGCGCTGATGGATTACACCCCAGCAGAATCGGAGCGGAGCTGCTCTCTGACAACATCTCCAGGACACTTCGCTCCATGTGACTAGTAAGACAATTCTCTAATAACTATTATGATGAGTTTTGTTCCACCCGCTTAAATGATAAAAGTACTTGTGCTGTAAAAACTATTAAGACTGTGTCTGTTCCCCGAATAGTGAGGTCAAAATATAATGTAGGATCTAGAAAAAATCTTATCGTAATTAAACCAGAAAAATGTAAAGTAAATGAACAAAAACTATTTTTAAAGTTTGGGCTCATAAATATTAGATCACTCACACCCAAAGCAGTTATTGTAAATGAAATGATCACAGAAAATAGTTTTGATGTACTCTGCTTGACTGAAACCTGGCTAAAACCAAATGATTATTTTGGTCTAAATGAGTCTACTCCACCAAACTACTGTTATAAGCATGAGCCCCGTCAGACTGGTCGTGGAGGAGGTGTTGCAACAATATATAGTGATATTCTCAATGTTACCCAGAAAACAGGATACAGGTTTAACTCTTTTGAAATACTTCTGCTAAATGTTACACTGTCAGACATGCAAAAGAAGTCTAATGTATCTCTTGCTCTGGCTACTGTGTATAGACCACCAGGGCCGTATACAGAATTCCTAAAAGAATTTGCAGATTTCCTCTCAGACCTTCTAGTTAAAGTTGATAAGGCGCTAATCATGGGAGATTTTAATATTCACGTTGATAATGCAAATGATACATTAGGACTTGCATTTACTGACCTAATAAACTCCTTTGGAGTCAAGCAAAATGTCACCGGGCCCACTCATCGTTTTAATCATACACTAGATCTAATTATATCGCATGGAATCGATCTTACTGCTATAGATATTGTACCCCAATGTGATGATATTACAGACCATTTCCTTGTATCGTGCATGCTGCGTATAACTGATATTAACTATATGTCTCAGCGTTACCGTCTGGGCAGAACTATTGTTCCAGCCACCAAAGACAGATTCGCAAATAACCTGCCTGATCTATCTCAACTGCTATTTGTACCCAAAAATACACATGAATTAGACGAAATTACTGACAACATGGGCACTATTTTCTCTAATACATTAGAAGCTGTTGCCCCCATCAAATTGAAAAAGGTTAGAGAAAAACGTACTGTGCCATGGTATAACAGTAATACTCACTCTCTCAAGAAAGTAACTCGTAGTCTTGAACGCAAATGGAGAAAAACTACCTTGGAAGTTTTTAAAATTGCATGGAAAAACAGTATGTCCAGCTATAGACAGACTCTAAAAACTGCTAGGGCAGAGCATATCCACAAACTCATTGAAAATAACCAAAACAATCCAAGGTTTTTATTTAGCACAGTGGCTAAATTAACAAATTACCAGACGCCACCTGATTCAAATATTCCACCAACGTTAAATAGTAATGACTTTATGAATTTCTTCACTGATAAAATAGATAACATTAGAAATACAATAGCGAATGTAGATTCTACAGCGTCTAACACTTCAGTTTCATCCATCGCACCCAAAAATAAACTGCAGTGCTTTACAAATATAGGACAGGAAGAGCTAAATAAACTTATCACTGTATCTAAACCAACAACATGTTTATTAGATCCTGTACCCACTAAATTACTAAAAGAGCTGTTACCTGTAGCCGAAGAACCGCTTCTCAATATCATTAACTCGTCGTTATCTTTAGGTCACGTCCCAAAACCATTCAAGCTGGCGGTTATCAAGCCTCTTATTAAGAAACCAAAACTAGATCCTAGTGTACTGGCAAATTATAGGCCTATTTCAAATCTTCCATTTATGTCTAAAATTTTAGAAAAAGTTGTGTCTGCTCAATTGAGCACCTTCCTGCATAAAAATGATCTGTATGAAGAATTTCAGGTTTTAGGCCCCACCATAGCACAGAAACTGCACTTGTTAAAATTACAAATGACCTGCTTCTTGCGTCAGATCAAGGCTGCATCTCATTTCTAGTCTTACTTGATCTTAGTGCTGCGTTCGACACCATAGATCATGACATACTCATAGATCGATTACAAAACTATACAGGTATTCAAGGGCAGGCTCTAAGATGGTTTAGATCCTACCTGTCCGATCGCTACCATTTTGTTTACTTAAATGGGGTGTCATCTCATTTATCATCAGTAAAATATGGAGTGCCACAAGGATCCGTCCTAGGTCCCCTTCTATTTTCAATATACATGTTGCCCCTTGGTAATATTATTAGAAAATACGGAATTAGCTTCCACTGTTATGCTGATGATACTCAGCTATATATTTCAACGAGACCAGATGAAACTTCCCAATTATCTAAGCTAACAGAGTGTGTTAAAAATGTAAAAGATTGGATGACAAATAATTTTCTCCAATTAAATTCGGATAAGACAGAGATATTAATTATTGGACCAAAAAACACCACACAGAATCTTGTAGATTACAATCTGCAACTAGACGGATGTACTGTTACTTCCTCTACAGTCAGAAATCTGGGTGTTATATTAGACAGCAATTTGTCTTTTGAAAATCATATTTCCAATGTTACAAAAACCGCATTCTTCCATCTTAGAAACATTGCCAAGCTACGAAACATGTTATCTGTTTCTGATGCAGAAAAGCTAGTTCATGCTTTCATGACCTCTAGACTGGACTATTGTAATGGACTTCTAGGTGGTTGTCCTGCTTCGTCAATAAACAAGCTACAGGTAGTCCAAAATGCAGCAGCTAGAGTCCTTACCAGGTCAAGAAAATATGATCATATTACCCCAATTTTACAGTCTCTGCACTGGCTACCTATTAAGTTCCGTATCTGTTACAAATTATCATTACTTACCTATAAGGCCCTAAATGGTTTAGCTCCTGCGTACCTAACTAGCCTTCTACCACGCTACAACCCATCACGCACCCTAAGGTCACAAAACGCTGGACTTTTGGTAGTTCCTAGGATAGCAAAGTCCACTAAAGGAGGTAGAGCTTTTTCACATTTGGCTCCCAAACTCTGGAATAGCCTTCCTGATAATGTTCGGGGTTCAGACACACTCTCTCTGTTTAAATCTAGATTAAAAACGCATCTCTTTCGCCAAGCATTCGAATAATGTATCTCTTAAATTGTGAGTGTAGTTGCATCTGCATTTTTATTCTTTAGCTTGGGTTAAACTAATTTTACTTTGTTGGATCAGCAGCTATGCTAATGATGTCTCTATTTTGTTTCTATGTTTTGCCACGGGATTTACATCCCGTGGTAACTAGGATTTACACAAGCTCCAGTCTGGATCCAGAACACCTGAGAAGAGATGATGCTGACCCTCAGAGGACCCCAGATGATCCTAACCTTGAATCAACAAACAGAACTAACAATTATTGCTACATGTGTGACTGCATCCTATAATTACTATTAATTAATAATATTGATAGTTCATCATCTAGCTGACTACGTCTTGTATTATTATTATTATTTTTATTTTTCTAAAATCCTGTCAAACGTGCACAAACTACTAGCTACTACTAAATATTGTAGAAACAATTTTCTGTAAAGTTGCTTTGTAATGATTTGTATTGTTAAAAGCGCTATACAAATAAACTTGAATTGAATTGAATTGAACTGTAATACAAATAATTGAGTTTGTCAGGTGCATACACCATTTATGACAGGTTTTCATGAAATTGTTGGTCAGGCTGTCTACTTGACAATCCCATTTTGCACTGCAGCAATAAAACGTAAGTGAGATAAACACTTATCCGCCGGAGCTACTGAGATCACCGTATGCATATGGATGGATGCTCTTTTTCAGGGCTGACAGAGTAGCAGAAACCTCTGGTAAAAACAAGGGTGGTGTAGTATGCATTTATGTCAACAAATCATGGTGTAAAGACTCGGTCATTGTTGATACCAACTGCTCTGCTGATCTGGAGTTCCTGATTATCAAGTGCAGACCATTCTACCTACCACGTGAGTTTACTTGCATTGTTGCTGCTGCAGTTTATGTACCGCCGAATACTAATGCTAACGTGGCTATGAAAGAACTTTGTGCTGCTATTAGCAAATTACAAACCCTGCACCCGGATGGAGCCTTTATTGTTGCTGGGGACTTCAATCACTGCACTTTAAGATCTGTTCTCCCTAAATTTCATCAAAATGTCTCCTGCACTACAAGGGGACATAAAACATGGACGTTTATGCTAATGTGACTGATGCCTACAAAGTCACACCCCTCCCCCACCTGGGTCAGTCTGACCATCTCTCTTTGTTCCTGCTCCCCAAGTACACCCCGGTCATCAAATGTATGAAACCTACAATAAGGACTGTTAAAATCTGGCTGGAAGGTGCTGACTCCACTCTTCAACATCAATTCCAGCACACAAACTGGAGTGAGTTTGCTGCCCAGGCCAACACAAACTCTCAGATTAACATAGACACTTACACCAACTCTGTCTTGGAGCACATCAACAGATGTGTGAGCAGAGTGACCACACACAAAAATATAAACATTTCCCCCAATCAGAAGCCCTGGATGAACAGAGGTTCACCTCATGCTCAAAGCAAGAGATGCAGCCTTCGGGTCTGGAGACCTGGAGGCTTACAGCTCAGCCAGAGCTGACCTGAGAAAGGGTATCTGCCAGACCAAACTCACACATAAACAGGAGATTGAAGAACACTTCAATTCTTCAGACCCCTGGCATATGTGGCAAGGCACACAATCTATCACAGATTACAAACCACCTAACACTTTGCCCCCACCAGCTCTGCCTCCCTCCCAGATGAGCTCAATCACTTTTATGCTCTTTTTGATCAAAATAATAAGGAGATCTCACTCAAAGCTGAGCATCAACCTAGTGAACTGCCTCTCACACTCTCCACATCAGATGTTTACTCCACTCTGTGTAAGGTGAATGCACAGAAGGCAGCTGGCCCTGATGGAATACCTGGTTGTGTGCTTAAAGCCTGTGTGGAGCAGCTGGCTGAGGTCTTCACAAACATTTTCAATCTGTCCCTGGCCCAAACAACTGTCCCTACTATCTTCAAAAACTCCACCATCGTGCCTGTACCGAAACACTCCACTGCCTCTGTCCCTAATGACTTCCATCCTGTTGCACTCACCCCCATCATTGCCAAGTGCTTTGAGAAACTGGTTGCATCCCAATTAAAATCCTGTCTCCCCTCTACATTAGACCCATTCTAATTTGCCTATCACCACAATAGGTCAACAGAGGACGCCATCTCAACGGCACTTCATTCTGCCCCCACCCACCTGGACAGTCAAAACACACATGTGAGAATGCTGTTCACAGTAATCCCCTCCAAGCTGATCTCCAAGCTCAGCCAGCTTGGAATCCGCACACCCATCTGCAACTGGATTCTAGATTTTCTGACTAACAGACCTCAGTCTGTTAAATTAGATAACCTCTCCTCCTCCATCATCACCCTGAACACCGGCATGCCACAGGGCTGCGTACTGAGCCCTCTCCTGTACTCCCTCTTCACCCATGACTGTTCCCGTTTTTGGCTCCAACACCATAATCAAATTTGCAGATGACACCAAATTTGCGGATGACGATGAGTCAGCCTACAGGGATGAGGTGCAGCACCTGGCTGTGTGGTGTGCCACCAACAACCTGGAACTAAACACCCAGAAGACAAAGGAAATCATTGTGGACTTCAGGCGGACTAGGAGTCATGCACACACACCCATCTACATCAATGGAGCTGTAGTGGAGCATGTGTCAAGTTTAAAGTACCTTGGCATCCACATCTATGATGACCTCTCCTGGTCCCATAACGCCTCCACCCTGGTCAAAAGGGTCTTTACTTCTTACGGAGCCTTAAGAAAGTTCACCTGAGTCCCAGGATCGTTGTGGAATTCTACCGCTGTACCATTGAGAGCATACACACAAACTGCATCTCAGTATGGTACAGCAATTGCTCCACATCTGACCGCAAAGCACTCCAGTGGGTGGTGAAAACTGCTCAATGGATCACCAGCACCCAGTTATCTTCCATTGAGAACATTTATCATAAGCGCTGTCTGGGCAGGGTGAGAAACATCATCAAGGATGTCTCTCACCCTAACCATGGACTTTTCACCCTCTTTTCATCCGTCAGGCGTTACAGGAGTCTACGCTTTCACACTAGTAGGCTCAGGAAGAGCTTCTTCCCCGAGGCTGTGACACTTCTGAACGACACAGCACCAATCTAACCTGCACCTGCCTTATTACTGCACTGGTCACAGTTCTTTAAATACATGTATTTGAACTACTCAGCTTTAACAATGTGCAGTTTGTGCAAAATATATTACACTATAAACTGTCTAAAGTTGTTACTGTACAAAGCACAGTAAACTATTTCTATAAAAATATCATTGCACTACTGTTATTTTGCATAGAATACATTGTTTAACCCTTTGGAGTCTACGGGTATTTTTGGGGCCTGGAGAAGTTTTGTCATGCCCTGACATTTGTGCTTTTTTCAGTTTCTTATACACATCTAAAGTCTAGTCTCACTGTAATCAGCACAAACTGGGCTATAATAATATGTGAGCAGCATGTATGTACATGATCGTGTTTTTGAGGAAAAAAATGTTATGCGTGGTTAGTGAAAAACTAAAAATGTTAAATCACTTGAATAAGGCCATAAAACACATACAGAACATTGGTTCCCGGGACTTCTGAGAACTGGAGCTTGTAGCCTAGAATTTTTCTTTCTAAATTATGCGAAAATCATCTTTTTTACTCACTTACAGAAAACAATATATTGATTAAAATTTTCTAAGACACTTTTTGTTGGTAAAAGTCATATGCGAGTAGGTGTCAACTATCATGAATATCATTGTGATTTACACCTGAGAAGACAAAGGCCTGCATAATATGCTGCATAATGAGCCTTTAAGTCAGCTTGTGTCACTGAGAGGGGAAGTTACAAGAAAGAATGTGAGAACAAAATAAATCTATATAATTTTATGTTTGTAGTTTATTTAGAATATATTTAATTATCCCACAACATAATTTAATATCCACTTGGGAGTGCATTTAAACAGTTTTTAGGAACAATCAAAGCTGACTTTCAAACTGAATTTTTTGCATCATTACTCCAGTCACACAATCCTTCAGAAATCCTTTTAACAATATTATTTTCTACAAAAAAACATTTATTGTTATTATTATTATTGTTATTATTAATGTTGAAAAGAGCTGAGAATATTTTTTTCAGTTTTTTTACGGGGATAAATTGAAAGAACAGCATTGTGTTACATTTGTTATAGTTACATTTATTTGTTACATTTATATTATTTACATCAAGCTTTTGAATGGTATAGTATTGTATATTGTTACTGAAACTTCATAATATTTCACTTGATTATACATTTAGTCAGGAATTATAGTTTGGAAAATGTCTTTGGAAAAAGTCTAACTAGTAAAATGTTTACACGTTATATGAAAACTAGTACAAGTATTTAAATAAATAAAAAAAGAGACTTACTTATGTTTATGATCTCGGCTGAATAAAGTGCTTCATTCTTTTTTCTGAGGAAATTCAAATCTCAAATCCTCAACCACATCACATCTTTTTGGGGTGAATTATGTCTTATTCCTCTCAGCGTGAAGCAAACAGTAAAATAAAAAAACTTGAAGAACAGCCTCGCTGCGTTGTCTTCTGTTGTGTGGGCGTATTCAAGCCGCGCGCTTCAGTGAAACATTAGAATCTGAAAAGAGCGTTCAGCGCGGGGGCGTGGTCACATTAGAAGATAATGAAGGGAGACGTGAAATGGATTACTTTATCACAGAATATTTGTTTTTGGCAGCACTTGTTTAGTTGTTTAGACATGTCAAGCTTTCTATAGATATATCTCTCATGTCTCTTCGTTGAGTATTCACTGAGTTACAGTTCATTTTAATGACGTGTGTCTAAATGAAGATCAGTGCAGACAAAGGCTGCAGACAGCACACCTTGTTTGTTATCTTTATTTTATAAATGCACAAAGTTTTGTTGTTATTATGTCTGTATACAAAAAAAGTAGACCCTTTACAGATTCGATTGATGTATATGCTCTTATCTGTACGATCAAAACTGAAAGTGTAATTTAAGTTCTTTTCGGGGTTATCAGGAGAAAATGACTCATAACGCGTATACTCGTTATTCGATTTCAGAGGGTTAACAATACTTTTGCACACTCATCCAACTGTATTTATTACCACTGTTCTCACGTTGCTGCTGTTCATAATGTGTATATATAATCCTACATTGCTCTGTTCATAACAGGGGCGTAGATTACGCTGGGGACGTGTCATCGAGTTCCCTTGAAGGGGAATGTCTCAGGTTATGCATGTAATCATGGTACAAGACACTGCGTGCCCTTGCCATGCCTAGGACCTGCCTGATTAACGTCTTCTTCAGAACGTCTCCTTCAGACAAAAAAGTTGATGATGTGCATTACAGGCAAAATCCTACAAGTGGTTTTCAAATGACCATCTTACACTGTACATTAAAATACACTAAAACCTCTAATGAGCTAATTACCGCCTCATAAATATCTTTAGGTTGCATAATATGGAGATGCAGATGGTCCTGTGGGTGTGCCACCTTTAGAAATGCTCAAACACAAAGAATCACACACACACGCCACAAGCAAACACTCCTGCTGGCACTGAGACTGACATATCTCTCTCAAGCTGTGTGTGTGTGTGTGTGTGTGTGTGTGTATTAGAGGTCGTAGCAGAGAAACAGTTGTCATTGTGGGGGCAACACATCAGCACATACCGCCTGCTGCAGTTAACAGCAAACAAACACTGCCACTCTGAAATGGCCTCATTAGCGCTAAAGCATCGCTGCCAGGTCTCAACTCCTCTCTGAGGTTATATAAAGTAGATGTATGTTTGTGTGAAAGACAGTGTTATTGTGTAAACTTTTTTGCTAGCGTGTGTGTGTATGTATGTGTTTAACCTGCTGTAAGTCACACCTGTTCTCCATGTCTGCGCTACACTTGGGTGACAGAAGCTCAAAGGACTTGGTGAACTTCACCACCTGCGGGAGACATTAAAGCAAGCAGTATTAGAAAAATGCAGAAGGCAGGGTATGGGGAGAAAGAGGAAAGATGAGAGCGTACCGGAGATTCTATGTCCTCTAGAAGCTGGACAGAGCAGCGTTCACACTTCAACAGGGTCTGAGCTCGATGCATGATCTTCCTCACAATCTTCTCCAAATCGGTCTGCTCTTCAAACAAATCATTCACAACCTCCAGAAGAGCCTACACACACGGACACACACTGAGAAAAGCCCTAAACATACCTGACACAAGTATATGAATGCAAATACATAGAAGTATGTAGAAATATAATTAATGCATTAATGCATCATGGCATTTGGTGTGTTTCTGCAAGGGCCCTAAGCAGAAATGAGTATTAAGTGTTGTATTTTATGGCCAGTTATGTCTTGCAGGTCAACTGCATGTTCAAAGGGAGAAATCATAAAATCTGTCATCATGTACATAGCCTAATTTCAGTTCAGACCCATTTTAATTTTCTTTCTTGAATGTACTAGTGTTTTATACATGCAGTTCCAATTAATGGAGAAAGAATTTAGCTTAAAAGGGATTTGGGGGTATTATTCTATTGATTGT
The DNA here is from genome assembly GCF_963082965.1 of Carassius carassius. Classification (NCBI taxonomy): domain Eukaryota; kingdom Metazoa; phylum Chordata; class Actinopteri; order Cypriniformes; family Cyprinidae; genus Carassius; species Carassius carassius. The sequence goes on from NC_081765.1 coordinate 5,681,339, forward strand.
GGCAGCAGTAATAAAATTATGATCAAATGATGGAGAAGAGCTATATAAATGGGCAAATCCTTGAAAAGGCAGTGCATTTAATTGTACTGAATTTGTACTTGCAGTGTTCTTCAAATCTTGAAGTACATAAAAAATAAACTTAAAGATAATATAATATTAATGAAATAAAAGGCCACTTAAGTGTCCTTAAATAGAGGTCACTTTCATAGCTGTTTCACACTTAAAATATTTTTTAAAAGTGCACTTTGTAATAATGTAAAAATTAAAGGTTTTACTTTAAAAAACTACTTAAAATAATATCCTTTAATAATATTTTGACATGCTTTAAAGTAAACTTATTTTGATGTGTTGACTAACATACTGAAGCATCTTCTCTGCTGAAGAATTTTAACTGTGGTGTGTTACTTGATAGTACATTTCTAGTTAAAATTTTTATTTAGTATGTTTTAATTCTACTAAATTGTATGGAATTACATTTGGTTCAATAATAATAAACGAAATTTTATAAAACTGAACGTAACTTTTTTCAGAAACTATCAAAAATATGCCATTACAAAAGAAGAAAAACACAATGAAAATGAAAAAAAATGAACTCAGTCGCACAAATTTAACAGGCTCTTCAAATATGCTTCATTCTTTGTTAATGTTTTTCAAAGATTAGTTTTCGCTAATCGTGGATTCTGAATGCATTGCCACTGATTTCACTTATGCTTAGCTGTTTTTCGTTTGGTGTTTTGACACAAACCTCTCATGGGGGCGGGGTTAATAGTGATCTACTCGATTGGATAGTGAGCTTTTGATGGACAGGTGCTCACTAACTGGGAAGTACAGACGTCAGTGGCGCGCATATTGGAAAGCTCTAGCGGTGATTAAACCTGGTCTCTACCGCAATTTTTTTTTTCACAGACAAAGTGAAAGACATTTATTTTAAACTCATACACAGGTTCTAGCCTGTAAAGAAGTTTATACAAAGATTTAAATATTTGATCTTACATGCTCTTTTTGTTCGAGTTCTGAAGAAACTGTACAGTTATTTTGGTCATGTCACTAAACTCAGAAACTTTGGGATGATATTGGTGTTATTTCAAGTGTAAGATTTTGCCAGACTTCTCAGTACATATGAAAAACATTATATTTGGGTAATATGACTCTGACCCCACAAACGAAAATAACAGTTTTGTTATTAATTTACATTTTTTCCTAAACAAATTTCACATTCACAAATGCAAATTCTCCAACTGTAAACCTGTCTTCTCTGTTTTTCTAAAAGAAATGGAAAACTATTTGAATGTGTTCTCAGTATCTACTAATAAGAAAGCTATAAGGACTGTTAGAATTTGCTCTGCCTTTGATCTCCTTGTGTAATTTTGTTTAGATTTTGGCCCTCTTTTCTTTAGTTCTATTTTTTTTTTTATTGTTTTTTTGTGGTTGATATTATGTGATGTATGTTTATACTTTTGTATGTTTTTGTTCTCTGCATTAATAAAAAAAAGAAAATGAAAAAAAAGCTCTCGCGGTGATTTGTATGCAATACTGTACGTCGTGCCTTGTATTACTAAATATGTAAAAAATATTTGACTTTCGATCATTTCAGTCTGTAAAGATGAGCTCTCAGGAGACATGGAGCGACATCATCTTCCATATTAGTGAAAACGAATCTTTGAAAAACATTAACAAAGAATGAAGCATATTTGAAGAGCCTGTTAAATTTGTGCGACTGAGTTCATTTTCATTGTGTTTTTCTTCTTTTGTAATGGCATATTTTTGATAGTTTATGGAAAAGTTACGTTCAGTTTTATAAAGTTTCATTCATTATTATTGAACCAAATGTAATTCCATATAATTGTAGCTTTATCATTACAAATAAGCAATTGTTATATTATTCAATATTGCATTTAACATTTATATATTTTTTAATGTACTAAATTTCAACATTAAAAATATGTAATTGCAAATATATTTAAATACATTAAAAAAGTTTAAATATAAATAGCATTAAAGTATATTTTTAGTAGTAATATATTTCTGTCACGGTGTGAAACACCTGAACATGATGACACAAATTAAGGGGAGAAAGAAACTAGGTCAAAGAATACGAGGGATTGGATATGAAAACAAACACAAAAGTCCTTAAAGTGTGAAAATTTCAGAGACAAAAGTAGTATGAAATAACATATAGAAATGTACTTAAGTTGTACTTAAAGAGGTCAAAAAACACTTTAAAGTACAGCTAATTACGATTAATAGAATTTTATCTATAATTCATTATAATTCAGTTGGAATTAAACTGCAATTAAGTGTCTGAAAACATTACATTCAGTTCACAATTAAGTATATCATTTTAAATGTATTATTTCCATAGTAAATGCTGTTTTTGAAAGTATATTATAAGTAAAGTGTTCTTTTTCATGAGGGTTTATCCAGATTTGCGCTGTTGAAGAGCAGATTCGAGTGAAAAATATTATATATCTCTGTAAAATATTCCAAATTATAGTAATCTGAAGCACACTATAAAAGCTAGCACTCAGAATCGCGACGTGTCAGATGAATTCAGCCATAATTTTTTGGAATGTCTTTGCGCTGTTATGCATGATTTGCATAATTCCTTTAGTGAACTGGCTGCTAAAACATCAAGTGTGTGCAAATGACCAATGCTATAAGCAGGCACCATTCATTCTTAGTAAATTCCCTCCACTGTCTGTATCTATGATGGGAGACTCACAGAAGTTATGGTAATGGCTGCCAACAGTAGTTTTTCAAGTTCACCCATGTTAAAAGAGTAAGAACCATTATGGCTTACTCTAAAATAGTGCAAACAGCATGCATGCTGACTGATCACTTGAGGTCCCCTCATTTCTTTCTCATTCTCTCTCTTCTTTGTTCTTGTTTTCTTACATTATGTTCCTTTGTGATCGATATTTAAAATGTGTTGATGACGCTGTAAGGATGCCACGACTCAGATTTATGCTTCCCCAGCCACAAACACCTCTTCTCGATTCAAAACCTCTCGATGCCGGAACAGAGTATGTAGGAAGCAAAAGATCAATAGACAGATACATACTACGTAATAAACACCCACATGACATTTACAGCATGCGCACACACACACAAACAGCAATGTCTTGTTACAGTAGGAGGGGTGCAGAGATAAAATATGGTTTTAATGAAGTGCTGAAGTAAGTGTGTTCTTACCCTGCTCCTGTCATACTCTTTCCTGGATGCAGCAAACAGCTGGGCATTTGAAATGGCAATACCACAGAATGGCAGATACATCTGTAACACCTGCACAGACACAAGAGTGTTTTGAAGTGTAGAGTCAAAGTGAGTCTAAGGTGGTTGGATAACCAGAACAATAGTCTCTCCAAAACCCACAGTGGTTTCAGCCTTGCAAAGTACTGTACCAGTAGTTACAGTAAAATTACATTACTAACCCTAAGCCTAACCCTCAAGAGCAAATTTATAATTAACATACTTTGAATGATTTTAATGGATATGCACATTAATTCTGGCAGTTCTACTCATAAAATCAACTGATTAAAAATTTAATTAAATGAACTGCATGACATGCCCCTTAATTAATCAGCATTATTCAGATAAAAAAAATAATATCACAATTTCCAGAGAAAAGTCTACAAATTAAGACAATTCTACAAACATACTGAAAAAAGTGAAATTACTGTCATTTATTTCAGCTGCAGTTTTATACTGGTCTTTGTAATAATAATAATAATAATAATAATAATAATAATAATGGTTTCCTATTTAAACCTCTGTTTAAATATTATTTTCACAAGACACCAGCGTGTGCAGAATATTTTATGACTGCAGAGATTATTGTGGGTTTTATTTTATTTATTAGTACATAGCAGAAAATATTATGCATACTTGGCTAAAACACATCACAATAAATATTAAAGTATTTCATTAATTGTCTGTATTTGCATTAAGTAAACCAAATGAAATAATGACTAACAAAATGATAGTTTCACCTTAAGTGAAAATTCTACTTTCATATTATTGCTAATTTATATTTTACATTGTCCTACATTAAGTAACATTTTGGCTTATGTCTTTAGAAAATATATTAAGTATGGTACTTAATCTTTCCATTCTTTATGATTGTTTTTATATTTGGGAAAATAAATATGTTTATTGTATATACATATTGTATATGTCAGCTGCAACAAATTAGGTTGGTCTAAAGTATAATTTTTTTTTCAGTGCATTATTATTTGGAACAAAATATATAGAGTTCTGGCATGAAACTCTAGATCGTGCAGTCTGATAGGTCTAACTCAATCTGACCTAATGACATCATTATCACATGGCACAGCTGATTGGTCCTCTCCTGTATCGGTAGCCAATGAGCTCGCTGCTCAACATACAAATTTATGACTAATGCTTGCCATAGCAGTTGCAGCTTACTTCAGAACAGCAAAATCAACATCTAAGATAAGTGAAAGCTCTTCTTATCTATATCGCTGTGTTTATTGCACAGTCTGGCTAATTGAATTAAAAAATGAACAACCATAATCAAGTTTAAACTAAGTGTCATGTTAGCAGTTTGCATTGTATGCAGGAGCAAATATTAAAGGGGTCATATGATGCGACGTCAATTTTTCCTTTCTCTTTGGAGTGTTACAAGCTCTTGGTGCATTATGAAGATCTGTAAAGTTGCAAAGACTAAAGTCTCAGATCCAAAGATATATATTTTTAGGGGGGTCACGCTATATTTGCTAATATTTGCTATTGACTGTTCAAATGTGGATTTTTGCGCACGCGTGTGTGTGTGTGTGTGTGTGTGTGTGTGTGAGAGAGAGAGAGAGAGAGAGATAGACGGTCACAAAGTGGAGTCAGCTGTCTTAACCGTCCGTGGCTTGTGTACTCCAAACACATACGAGCTTCATAATTGTGTCTGTCGTGCTACTCTGTTCCTCTATCGGGCTTGAACTGATGGTAAAACTAAGAACATTATTAACTGTCTTTAAAAACAAAACTTGAGGTATTTCGTATTGCTTGGTGGGAAAGTAACCTATCCTACAGAAAAGCATTAAAAACTGCCAGATCTGATTAATTTTAATCTCTTTTAGAAGAAAAAAAAACGTAACCCAAGGTAATTATTCAATACAGCGGCAAAATTAACAAAAAAAATAAAGCATCAACAAGTGTTGACATTTCCCAACAGCAGTAATGACTTTATGAACTAATTTACTTCTAAGATTGATACTATTAGAGATAAAATTGTAACCATGCAGCCATCAGCTACAGTATCGCATCAGAGAGTGTACTGCAACCTTCGGGTTACAAGTCCAAATCTCAAATCACTAGCCCAAAGCTGCCCCCGAAAGTATGTGTCAGAAGTGGGATTAGAAACCACACCTCCATTCGGAGACAAGTCCGATTATTATACGCGACTTTCGGCTTGTTTTTCTGTAAAGATGCTTACAAATATTGCTAGTCGCAGGTTACATTTTTTGGGGCTTGTTTCTAAAGTGTAGTTGCTTATTTGGGCTTGTTCCCAGGTCCATAATAAGTTATCAAGCAGATATTTTCTATATGTTATTTAAACGTAGGAGTTCTAGTCTGTTCTCTCTGTCCCTCCCTTTTCCCCATACACACAGGAGACAGCAGAGTTTTTCCCCACCCACATCCTGCTTCTAATTGGCTCTGACCCAGATGGCAACGAGTACTAGCCAATCAGAGGCAGAGCAGGGCAATCTGATTTTTTTCTGGTTTGGAAAACGAAGTCAGTGAGTGACGTAAACTTGCGCAGTTTACCAATCCGTCCACATGGATGTAAATTGACAATCTGTACCCACAATTTAAAATCCGTCCCCACGAATTGTAAAACGGTGCACACAGTTTATTTATTTTTCTCTTCCCGGAACCTAGGGGGGTTCCATAGAAAAAGTTGCTTGTTTTGGGCTTGTTTTCACAGGCCTGATTGCTTATTTGTCTCGCGAGATCTGGCAACACTGGGGAACAGCCCTTGAGTCTGGTGCCTTAGAACACTCAGCCATCCTGACATGGCTTTCACTGCCATGCTGATGATACTTGGCTCTATATTTCTTCACGGCCCAGCGAAACATACAAACTTGAAAAATAGCGGAATGCATAGTCGATATAAAAAACTGGATTATGAGTAATTTCTTACTGCTAAATTCTGGTGTTAATTATAGGACCTAAAAACTCTGCATGTAATAACCTAGAACATTGTCTAAGACTTGATGGCTGCTCTTTCAATTCTTCGTCATCAGTTAGGAACCTAGGTGTGCAATTTGATAGCAACCTTTCCTTAGAAAGCCACGTTTCTAGCATTTGTAAAACTGCATTTTCCATCTCAAAAATATATCTAAATTACAACCTCTCAATGTCAAATGCATTTTTTTTATTCCATGCGTTTATGACCTCAAGGTTAGATTATTGTATTTCTTTATTGGGTTGTTTTTCTGCATGCTTAATAAACAAACTCCAACTGGTTTAAAATGCAGCAGCTAGAATTCTTACTAGAACCAGGAAGACCATATATATGACCATATTAGCCGGGTTCTGTCAACACTGCACTGGCTACTTATTAAGCATTGTATAGATTTTAATATCTTGCTTATTACTTATAAAGCCCTGAATGGTTTTGCACCTCAGTATTTGAACGAGCTCTTGTAACATTATAGTCCTCCATGTCTGCTGCTTCTCAAAACTCAGCGGGCAACGGATCCTTTTCCTATTTAGCGCCCAAACTCTGGAATAACCTACCTAACATTGTTCGGGAGGCAGACACACTCTTGCAGTTTAAATCTAGATTAAAGACCCATCTCTTTAACCTGTCTTACACATAACACACTAATATGCTTCTGATATCCAAATTCTTTAAAGGATTTTTAGGCTGCATTAATTAGGTAAACCGGAACCGGGAACACTTCCCATAACACCCAATGTACTTGCTACATTGTTAGAAAAATGGCATCTACGCTAATATTAGTCTGTTTCTTTCTTATTCCGAGGTCACTGTAGCCACCAGATACAGTCAGTATCCAGATCAGATAGTCACTGCAGTCACCCGGATACAGTACTTATCCAGACCAGATGGTGGATCAGCACCTATAAATGACCTGAAAGCCCTGAAAGACAATGTTGCGGAAAAAAATAGTGGAGCAATATCAGAAAGGAGTTTCTCAGAGAAAAAATGCAAAGAGTTTGAAGTTATCATCATCTACAGTGCATAATATCATCCAAAGATTCAGAGAATCTTGAACAATCTCTGTCAAGGGTCAATGCTGTAAAACCATACTGGATGCCAATGATCTTCAGGCCTTTAGACGGCACTGCATCACATACAGGAATGCTACTGTAATGAAATCACAACATGGGCTCAGGAATACTTCCAAAAAGCATTGTCGGTGAACACAATCCACCATGCCATTCGCCGTTGCCAGCTAAAACTCTATGGGCCCTATCATACAACCGGCGCAATGCGACGCAAGGCACAGCGCAAGTGTGTTTGCTAGTTTCAGTCCGGCGCCACTCGCATTCTCCTATCCAGCGCTATGTCATTTAATTAGCAAATGCATTTGCATCCATCTGTGTGCCCATGGGCGTGCTGGTCTAAAAAAGAGGTGTGTTTAGGCGCAACTCAAACCTGGTCTAAAGTCTAAAGTCAATGACGCAATATTTATTTTGTTATTTAAAGAGCGCATTGGTAGAAAATGCGCCTCTGGGCGTGTCCACAGTGTGCGTTGACTTTGCTTATTACAAACAGGGATGCGCATCACACAAATATGCCAAATATTAAAAACAAAAGGATTACAGTGTAAAAGTATATTAGGCTACATAAATATAAAAATTTAATGATAGATAGACATTGCGTGTATTAGAATTAGGCTACCTATTTGCAATTCTGCCTATTACTACTTATAATGATGAATGAAATTCTACTTCATCCCACGCCTTCTTCACCTCGGGAAGCATTGGTGGATTCCTGCTTGTCCCGTAGATGATCTGCTCAAGCGCTTTAACTTCGCGCATGATCGGTTTCTTCGCTTGAGAAGCGTTCAGCTTTTCTGCCAACAAATTCCGCTATTTAAATAGCGATCCGCCATGGCACGAGCGCATCTCGCTCTTAAAGGGAATGGAAGATGACACTCTGATTGGGTTATTGAACGTTACGCCCATTACTTATTAAGAGAATTGGGACAACCCATTCCAAAAATGTGCCCCGGTGCACGGACCGTTTTTCCGTCGTTAAAATAGCAAAAGTGGATTTAGACACACCCTAAGTGCACCTGTGCCGTGTGCTTTACACTTTGCATTTAGATCGTTAAAATAGGGCCCTAAAGGCCAAAAAAGAACCCATATCTAAACATGATCCAGAAGCGCAGGCGTTTTCTCTGGGCCAAGGCTCATTTAAAATGGACTGTGGCAAAGTGGAAAACTGTTCTGTGGTCAGACGAATCAAAATTTGAATCTCTTTTTGGAAAAATGTCCTGACTAAAGAGGACAAGAACAACCCAAGTTGTTATCAGCGCTCAGTTCAGAAGCCTGCATTTCTGAGGGGTTGCACAGTAATATTTTGAAAATGATCTGAATACCGAATGCCGATTTACTGTTTTTTACATGAAATCATCCTTCATAAAGATATAGAACATTCTGTGAAGATATAACCTTTATATCTGTAATACTAAGGCCATGTCAAAGATAGAAATCATAGTGAAATTAATGGATGAAATCAAACTTTGATGCTTGTTATCTCATAATTAGATTTTGAGACTTTCACAGACAGTGTCATACAGTACATATGCACACATTGAATACAGACATTGGCAGATGTAAACATGTTACAATGGATGACAATATATGGTCAATAATTGCAACATAAAGGTGAAAAATATGGAGACAAGTTCAGAAAGGATGAAGCTTGTGGTGTCAGAATGGCAGTCTACTAGTCAAATCCGAAGCAAGACACAACATACAACAATGAACTATGACAACGAAGTCCAGTGTTGCCAGATTGGAAATGTCCAGGTATACTACTAGTGTCACGGTTCGTGAATGCACCGTCTCCAGCTGTATTCATGTTACGTCATGTTGATTGGTTCATGTTGGGCAGGTGCGACTCATTCCAACCGCCTATTTAACGCCCTGTCTTTCGTCTCCTGTTTGTCAGATCGTTGTTTGAGGTCCTCGTGTTGATGTTCTGTTCGTGCTCCTGTGTTCCTGTCCTTGCTCGGTTTCCTGTTTCGGTCTTCCTTGGATTATCACAGTCACTCACGGATTATCACCGCCTATCACCGATCTACCACCACCGTCATCGCTACCAACGCACTCAAATCACCTACTCACCTGTCTGTGCTGCCGTCGTGGTCCCTGCGTCACTCTCCAGCATTCTTTTATCACACCTCCTTTCAATAAACTCCATTTACTTGCATCTGCCTCCTGTCCTCCATTGTTAGCGTCACAGAACGATCTGACCAACATGGAGGCAACGAGTAATCAACCTTCCTACCTCGAAGACTTTCTCAGCGCCAGTGTTCGGAGGATGTACTCCCAGGAGAGGAATCTTAACGACACTGGTCGGGCGGTTCAGGCTTTAGTGACGCAGGTGTCCGAGCTCACCCAACAGTTTCCAGCTATTACGACCTCCCACTGCGCCACTCACACCGCCTGTTCCACCAGCACCGTCTGAGGCCCCCTCCCAGCCGGAACCACGCCTCCCGATTCCAGAGGCGTACTCGGGTGAGCCCGACTTTTGTAGAGCCTTTCTTAACGGCTGTGATATGCACTTTGCCCTCCGGCCCAGAACCTTTGCCATTGAGAGGGCCAAGGTGGCCTTTGTACTTACCCTGCTTTCTGGGAGGGCGGCATTGTGGGGAACAGCGGTGTGGGAGAACCAGGACCCATGCTGCGCCTCGTTTCAGCCACTCTCCGCAGAGATGAGACGGGTCTTTGATCGGGCCGCCGCAGGACGGGAGGCGGCCAGGAAGCTGACGGAGTTACGCCAGCACGAGAGATCCGTCTCGGACTATTCGATCGAGTTCCGGACCCTGGCGGTGGAGTGCCATTGGAACGAGGAGGCGCAGTGGGACATGTTCCTGCATGGGCTGGCTGACCGCGTCCAGAGGGAGATCTACGCCCTGGATCTTCCCCCGTCCCTCAATGGACTTATTGAGCTGGCGCTACGGGTCGATGCACGTCTGACACGGATGGAGAGGAGGGATCTACTCAGCACCCCATCCAGGGGACCGGCAGACATGCGATTAAGCAGCGGGGACGTTGCCAGCCCCGTCTACGATCACGAGCCCATGCAGGTAGGGCGAGCTCGGCTTTCCCGGGAGGAGAAGGAGAGGCGGAGGTCCCTGGGCCTATGCCTTTACTGCGGGGGAGCCGGACATCAAGCCCATCCTGTCCGGTAAAAGGCCAGGCCCGGTAGTACGTATGAGGCTACTATCGGGTGGGATCTCCGCTGAGAAGACCTCATCATCATCATCATCACCATCATCTTCTACGCTCCTCCCGGTAAGGCTGCGGTGGTCAGCACAGACACATCACTGTCAAGCACTACTGGACTCTGGGGCAGAAGGTAACTTCATGGACAGCACATTAGCCCACAAACTCCACATTCCCCTCAGACCCCTTCCGCACCACATCACGGTTCACGCCCTCACTGGACAGCAACTCCCTACCATCTCATACATTACTGAAGACATAACACTCATCACATCTGGCAATCAGTCCGAGACCATCTCCTTTCACATCCTTGACTCTCCCCTGGCACCCATTGTCCTCGGACACCCATGGCTCCTCCTCCATAACCCTAGTATTGACTCCATTTTGTCTTGGTGTAAAAAGTGTCATGAGTCTTGTCTAGTGTCTGCCTGTCCGTCTGTGTCTGTGTCTGTGTTGCAGGAGGAGGCGGTGGATTTGTCTAACGTGTGTCCTTACGACTGTGCCATAGATTTACTATCAGGTAAGTCTCCGCCTAAGGGCAAACTCTATTCACTTTCTGTTCCAGAGAGGGAGGCTATGGAGAAATATATTTCTGATTCTCTAGCTTCTAAATTCATCCGCCCTTCCTCTTCTCCTGCGGGGGCGGGGTTCTTTTTTGTGGGAAAGAAGGACGGATCACTGCGACCTTGCATTGATTACCGGGGACTGAAAGAATACTTATCCTTTGCCGTTGATGTCTTCGGCCTTTGAGAGGTTGCAGGGAGCGTCAATTTTCACAAAACTGGACTTACGCAATGCATATCATTTGGTTCGGATCAGGGAGGGGGATGAATGGAAGACCGCTTTTAACACCCCCAGAGGGCACTTAGAATATTTGGTGATGCCCTTCGGGCTCTCCAACTCCCCAGCGGTCTTCCAGGCACTCGTCAATGACGTGCTGCGAGATATGATCGATCAGTTCATTTATGTCTACCTGGACGACATATTGATTTTTTCTTCCTCTCTCCAGGAACATGTGCAGCACGTCCGATGAGCGCTTCAGAGGTTGCTAGAGAATGGGCTTTTTGTCAAGGCGGAGAAATGCGAGTTTCATGCACAGTCAATTCCATTTTTGGGGTATATCGTGTCGACTGAGGGAATACGCATGGATCCCGAGAAAGTTAAGGCTGTGGTAGAATGGTCAAGCCCAGATTCCCGTAAGGCCCTACAGAGGTTTCTGGGGTTCGCTAACTTCTACCGGCGTTTCATTCGCAACTTCAGCCAACTAGCCGCACCTCTGACCGCCTTGACATCCGCCAAGACTGAGTTCAGGTGGTCAGACACAGCTGAGGCTTTGTTTGCCAAACTGAAGAGCCGTTTCATTTCAGCCCCTATTCTGATTACCCCTGACCCTACACGTCAGTTCGTGGTGGAGGTCGACGTGTCAGAGGTGGGGGTAGGAGCGGTGTTATCTCAACGTTCTCCCTTAGACGACAAGGTCCAACCTTGCGCGTATTTTTCATATCGTTTATCTCTGGCAGAACGAAATTATGATATTGGTAACCAAGAATTGTTGGCAGTTAAGATGGCATTGGAGGAATGGCGACACTGGTTAGAGGGATCGGGGGTTCCTTTTATAGTATGGACTGACCACAAGAATTTAGAGTACATTAGCACCGCCAAAAGGTTGAACTCCAGGAAGGCTCGATGGGCACTTTTTTTCGGACGTTTTGACGTTACTATTTCGTACCGCCCGGGTTCCAAGAATATCAAACCTGATTCCTTGTCACGTATTTTTGACCATTCCGTACGCCCGTCTACTCCTGGGTGTATTTTTCCTGAGACATTAGTGGTCTCCACTCTCACATGGGAGATCGAATCGAAGGTCAGAACGGCCTTAGAAGGGGTAACGCCTCCGCCCGGGTGCCCACCAAACCGTTTATTTGTGCCGGAGGGATTAAGGTCCAACGTTATCCAGTGGGGACATTGCTCGAATGTAGCTTGCCATCCAGGGGTTAACCGTACTAGATTTTTAGTCAAGCAATGATTCTGGTGGCCACTTATGGCTCGCGACATTCACAGTTTTGTTTTGGCTTGCTCGGTTTGTGCCACTGGTAAGACTTCCAATCAGCCCCCGGATGGGTTACTCCAACCGCTGCCGGTCCCTTTCGAGACCCTGGTCCCACACCGCTCTAGATTTTATTACCGCCCTCCCGCCCTCCCAGGGCAACACGGTAGTTTTAACCATGGTGGACCGGTTCTCGAAGGCAGCCCACTTTATTCCCTTGCCCAAATTACTCTCAGCCAAGGAGACAGCGTTGACCGTCGTAGACCACGTCTTTCGTTTACATGGCCTCCCGATAGACGTGGTTTCCGACAGGGGACCCCAATTTGTGGCTTAATTTTGGCGAGAATTCTGTAGACTACTGGGAGCGACTGTAAGTCTGTCCTCAGGGTTTCACCCCCAGAGCAATGGTCAAACCGAGAGAGCCAACCAAGATTTGGAAAGGGTGTTGCGATGTTTGGTCTCCAAGAATCCTTCCTCCTGGAGCCAACAATTGTCTATGGTGGAGTACGCCCACAATACCTTACCAGTATCAGCTACGGGCCTATCTCCTTTTGAGTGTAGTGTAGGTTACCAGCCACCTATTTTTCCCAGTATGGAATCCGAAGTTGCGGTCCCCTCCGCTCACGCCTTCGTCCAGAGGTGTCACCGCACTTGGACCAGAGCCCGTGAGACTCTACTCCAAGTGGGGGCGCGCACCAAGGCCAAGGCCGATCGCCACCGGTCTAGGCCTCCCGTATACGTCGTGGGTCAAAAGGTGTGGCTTTCTACCAAGAATATTCCTCTCCGTTCCGTGTCTAATAAATTGGCTCCCAAATTTATTGGCCCATTTACTGTCACCAAAATCATTAGTCCGGTGGCAGTCCGCCTTAAACTCCCTCCTACGTACAGGAGAATTCATCCCGCCTTTCATGTGTCCAAGATTAAGCCCGTATTTCATTCTCCCATTAATCCGCCTACCCCGGTCCCTCCCCCGCCTCTAGAAGGAGGGGACGCGGATTTCAGTACTTGGTGGACTGGGAGGGTTACGGTCCGGAAAAGAGAAGTTGGGTACCTGCTAGGGACATCCTGGATCACTCCCTTATCGATGATTACAATCGACAGGTAAGAGATTCTGGGGACGCCAGGAGGCGTCCTTAGGAGGAGGGGTACTGTCACGGTTCGTGAATGCACCGTCTTCAGCTGTATTCATGTTACGTCATGTTGATTGGTTCATGTGGGTGAGTCAGGTGCGACTCATTCCAACCGCCTATTTAACGCCCTGTCTTTCATCTCCTGTTTGTCAGATCGTTGTTTGAGGTCCTCGTGTTGATGTTCTGTTCGTGCTCCTGTGTTCCTGTCCTTGCTCGGTTTCCTGTTTCGGTCTTCCTTGGATTATCACAGTCACTCACGGATTATCACCGCCTATCACCGATCTACCACCACCGTCATCGCTACCAACGCACTCAAATCACCTACTCATCTGTCTGTGCTGCCGTCGTGGTCCCTGCGTCACTCTCCAGCATTCATTCATCACACCTCCTTTCAATAAACTCCATTTACTTGCATGTGCCTCCTATCCTCCATTGTTAGCTTCACAACTAGAAGCTTAAAATTATCCTATTTGGCTGAAAATTATCGTAGTGAGTCATGAGTCAAACGTACAGAATACAGCTATTTATCTAGACCAATAACTTTTTGACATGACCTGCAAATTACCACAATAGATAAATAACTAGGCATACCTTACTGGGAAGGTCCAAACTTCACCTCTGAGGCTCACTTTCATCAGAAGCCTCCGTGTTACCAGACGTTGAGGGGGATCCTTTTGCTGTTCAGATCTGATGCTGTCATGGACCGCAACAGCTCATTGGCTTAAAAGCAGGGCACTCTCACGCATTATTAACACACTCCGTGTTGTGCACAAGCCCATTTAGAGTGTCTGTAATGAGCCGATTTTGTGGCTTTGTTTTGATGAGGTTGACTTTGGAAAAAACACATTCACACAATACATTTGAATGGGGAAACATGAAAACATCAAGGGCAAACTTTCCCAATTCGCTGAACACGATTACTTTGTTAAAATCCTCCAAAGTAGAGATATGGTGCCAGAATTCATCTACATCCATTACCTTTGTATCTTCACTTAAGGCCACCAGTGGCAATCGCCTCTATTGGTCATCAATGGCTTGGAGACGGTGGAGACAAGTGCCCAACAGTGGCACTTGTTTGCATGAGGGGAAGCAAATTCGGTAACTCTGCTTGTGCCTTGGCATCATTTGCAGTTACAGGGGACAGGCACACGATTTGGGTGGAGAGGGCATCAAGTCAAACCTTTTCTTGATTTCTCCGTAGGCAACCCAGAGAAATTCTCAAAGCGCACAGCATGAAAATCTGTCAGTGTGGCTGCTGGTCATGCTGTATTCATTTTACACCCAAGTACAGAGTGTTTAGTGGTCTGAGCTGTTGGGGTTTCACAGACCTTGCTCTTCAATGAAGTAATCACCACCTTTTCACTTGGAAAATACTGATTAAGATCTGTGACAATAGGTAGCGCACACTCTAGAAAAAAGTTATACAGGTGAAGAGACTCATCATTAAGTGAGTGAAAATATGGGCAACTGGTCAGTGAAAAAAAGCCGAAGGGCATTCCACTGGGTGAACACGTTTTACAACTTCCCTCAATGCCAGCCATCTGGTCTGGGAGGTCTTCAGTAGTTTGTGGGGTTCAACATGGCAAAAGTCTTGAAACTCTTAGAGATGTGCGACATGTTTTCCACTGTTTTTGAAATATCCATAAATGTCTCTGGCAAAATCCTCACACCTAAAATGGAGCTACACTGTGATGCCCGGCAGATGATATCTAAGGTGGCTGGCTATCTAATTGTTTTTTACCATCATTGTATTTCAGCCATCCGACCCGAACCCTGAATATGTTTTGAATCTGTACATCTGCATCAGTGAATGATCTCATTGTAAAGCCTTTCTGCAGTGGCAGATGTGGACCAGATTGGCACCAGTTTCCAGAAATGGGTCTGAATCCTGTTTGTGCCCTCATCAAAAAATGAAAAGTGACACAAAGCGTTTTCATATTCCCGATGTCAGTTGGCTTGTCTATCAAAACATTGAATCTTTTCAGGATTTTGGTTAGACTCTCAAAAATGACATGCTTGCATATAGCAGTTGTCCTAGTGCGACCAAGGCTCATGTGGTGAGCTGTTTTCGATTCTTTAAATATATCTTTTTAAGACCTTGACCAAATGATCTGAGGTCCTCATGATCTGAGGTCCTGCTGTGCTCTGCCATGTTAGCTTTATCTCTGCATTTTTCACTGCTGTATCTAGCTGTTCACTCTCCAATGATTTCTGTAGCAAATAGGCTATGGACCATTGACCTGGCTCTAGATTTTTCTTTTTATCCTGATGCTTCTTCGTCTTTTCGTGATTTTTTCAAAACAGTGATCTCAGCCACCATGTGCACGTACAAAACTGGCAGAAGGCTTTGGTTTCATTTCCTGAAACAGGTCTTAGGCATCCTACAAAACTGGGGTCCACTTCCCACTCAGTTCTGTATGATTGCTGTCTGTGATTACTTTTAGGCTGCTCCATAGACTGTGCCTCCCTCTTCGCCTCTCCCCGGTCTTTACCTTCCTTTTCAGCAGTCATTTTCTATTCTTTATTGCTAAACTATCGACCTAGGCTTGGAAACAACTGACCTAAGTGCCGCGGCAGGAACGTTAACCTGTACTCATGAGAGTCATTCTCCATGATGATTGGCCGAGAAAACATAACACAAGATGGAATGAAATACATACAATGGAATACATACATAACACACGTTATCCTCACAATCATGCCGTAGACATCGATGTAGACGTAGGATCCACAGTTAGTTCAATAAGTACAGAAGTCCTATGATTACAAGAACCATCATTTGAAGTGCAGATGCTGATAATGGTCACAAAGTGGTCAAAAATATGATCAAAAAGTGAGATGAAATTTGCAGTAAGCATGTAAATATGAGCTGTCAGTCTCACAATAATGTCTTAATAAGGTGATATTTAAATGCTTAATATTATGATTAAAGCTCTATATTTTTTATTGTGACAGCATGAAATGCAATTCAGTGATGACTGAGAAATGACATTGTTCTTCAAAAGCCCCAAATCATATTTGATGCTCACATTGTACACAGATTTTTCTAAAAGAAAAAAAGGCTGAGATAATAAGGTTCCTGCAGTCCAATAAGTATTCATCTTGAGTATTTTTCCAATTATAGTATAAAAATCAGTAAAGGTTTCACAAAAAAATAAAATAAAAGAGTCAAGACCCGAATAAGGTTTTTACAATTATAATAAAAGACCCTTTACTTGAACTTAAACTTGAGTATTAAAATGGATGTATCCAATAAATACAGTAGGGTTTACAAGGTTAATGTTAATAAATCCTGATTTATTTGTTCTGTATAATGTAATGTTCCATACTGTATATGTGTGCATGTGTCCACTGTTTGGCCCAGTCTCAATGTGGCTGTGTGTGTATGTTTTTATGCCTAACTGTCTTGTCTCAATAACTCTGCTGGGCGTATTTTCTTCAATATCCCATGAGCTACTGAAGTCTACGAAGAAGTGTGACAGAGACAGCAGCAACATGCATTTGCTGTTTCCTCACTCTCAGCTGTGTTTTTAAAGGTCTGAGATCTCCTCTAGCACTCCCAGAATGCCAAAAACACACTCACATTCCTCTTTTGGTGAGCCTGAGAGCCTCTCTGAGAGAAATTAGTTTAGTCATAATGTTGAGTATAAAATTTAAATTCTCCCAGGAACCACATCAAATCCTGCCTCAGGACAAGTTAGTGTGACACCACAGAGGCCTGTATGAATCCTCAAGCCACAGAGAGCACAGGTAAACGGGGTCCTGGAGTAATTGGATTCTGTCTGACTGCCCATTAGTCTGGGATGCATGGGAGACTGGTGCATCAAGCCTGTTTACTGCACTCTTAAAGCATTTAATAAAGAGCAGATGTGACCTGAACCTGCGGGAGCGATCATCAGATTCTCACAGCACACTTTCAGCTCATTTAAACTGTTAAGCTAATGAAAAGAGAGAACTGAGCTCCTTCACATGGAAACACAACGACTTTCTACAGATTATCACTCAACTATTTCATTACTACTTAATTCCACTGTGGGCCTCCTAAGCAGAGTTTTGTTGCAGGTGCTTCAGCTGAACTTCATCACTGTAATTTTTTCCCTGTAGTCCATTTATGTTTCTGCACCACGAGTATGTCGTTTCTCATGATCATTCTGCACCCACTATACCATTTAAGAGTTCTATGTTAATGACCTTTGATTTAATTGGCTAAGCTTTTTTTTTTTTTTTTTTTTGGTTGGCTGATGACTCCAAAATAGTTTCCAAACATCCAAACCTGCAATAACAGATTCTTTGAAAATCCTGAATTACATTGTGACAGGATCACAAAACAATCAGTACTGATATATAAGTCTCAAGTCTTAAGATCTGAAGCACACTGCAAGTGCACATTCATTACAATTAAGTGCACTTCTTTTTCACAAGGCATGCTGGTTATCCAACCGTCCTTATTAACACACATGGTTATATAATTAAATGTTCAAGCACCTATGGGTGTGGTACAGTACGTATTAGTCCATATAATTGTGGCCATGTAATGTATGTTAATAAAGTCATGGTTGTGACATTTTGACTGATATAATCTTATTAAACTGACCTGTAATTAATGCAGAGGCCTTGTGTTTGCTGAGATGTTAACAGACAGCACTTGGCTTCTGTGCTTGGCCCGTCTCAGCCCTGTGCCTGAGCTGAAGAATAAAGATTCAGGATTACAGGTAGGCACATACTGAACCCTCATTCACCACCTCAGGGCTCCTGTGGCCTATTTTCAACAAAGAACCATAAATCTCAGACCCACACAAACACACACAACAGACAACTTGCTAGCAATAAACATATGCCTATAAGCAATAATTTAGCATTTCACAAGTTTGACATCTTGCTCTTTCTTGCTTTGAGTTTCATACTTCACTTGAAAAAATGTCACATTACGGAATTAAAAGGAGTTGTGAATGTTGTTTCACGTTGACTTTGCAGCTGACTGGAACAGTCTGAATAAGATAAAGTGATTTAAATACACATGCAGATTTCTGAATGGATAACATTATTTTAACAAGTCTACAGAGCCAAATAACTCCTGCTGCTGTTCATTTAAAAGGGTCAGTCAATCTGGACAGCGGGCTGAACTACACTAGAAAAAGCATTTGAATGATTAATAAAAAGTGAAAGATTAACTGATGCAATTTAGTGTGTTGAAGTCAAAAACATTACATACAATCCCCCACCTTCCCCAGCTCCACCTGTTTAGATCTTCTACGAGTTGATTCATGTACGTTATATGGGGTTATTTCATGTATGTTATATTTGCAGCAGCAATATTACTTACATGCTCACAGTAGCATGTTGTGGATGTATTGGCAGTAGCAATCCCTCCAGGAGCTGTCATGACAGAACTGAATTTACTCATAATCATACCGTGGTAATAACATGGTAATTTATTGAAGTACTCTCAAGTAAATACCATGGCATACTGCATGAATACAGTAATCATAATGTGTATTTTATGGCATGGGACTATGGTAACAGCATGGCACTCTAAAGTAGCATGGAGTATTTTTTTGTCGTTGATTAGATTAGATTCAACTTTATTGTCATTGCTCATGTAATGTACAAGGCAATGAAATGCAGTTAGCATCTAACCATAAGAGCAACAGGCAGTAAGTACAGAATAGCCAAGGTCCACAATATGTACAATAACTATACAGATAAGGCAGTATATTTACAGATTTTAAATACTATCAGCATGATATGCAGATAGGTGTACTATGAACATACTATACAGATGGATTATGTAAAAGTGTATGTACACAATAGGCAAAACTATGAACATTATTTACACTAGTGCAATGGAGACTAAAGTGCATAGAAAATATTTCAATGTGCAAATGGATTACTCAGCGTATGAGTGGTATAGAAATTTTCTAAGGGTTATTTCTGCTTAAAATGCTAGGGCGGTGAAGCATTTCACAGTGGGACTGAACATTAGCTCTACGGAGAGAGAGAGAGAGAGAGAGAGAGAGTAAAGGGGGTCATATGATCCGATTTCAAATTTTCCTTTCCCTTTGGAGTGTTACAAGCTCTGTAAAAAAAGATCTGTAAAGTTGCAAAGACAAAAGTCTCAAATCCAAATAGATATTATTTCGAAAAGTTAAGAGTGAACCACGCAGGCCCGGCGCTGGGGGTGGGTTGTTGGCTGGCCCCCCTAAGGACATCCCTGTGCCCCCTCTTTGGACAGAGGGAGACAGTCGGACTTGAGTTTATCATCTTACTCATACAACTTATCGCTGTTGCTACTGATTGCTTTTAGTTGGAAAAGTTGCCCATCATCCCTGGTCTAGGATCTGGTTTATTTTTTTTTTTCATAATAGCCTAATGAAATAGATTTGGCAAACAATTCAGTGTATCTGTGTAAGGGAAACAGGTCAATTTAGCTCAAAGGGAATCATTTAAGGTTTTAAAGGGAATTTGAACAGAATCACTGTTCAGTAACGTGCGGTGAAATCTTGTCATGGGTAGGCTGTGACCTATCAATGTGTGGAATATATGTTCATATATTCATTCAGTTAATTTAGCAACCCAAGTTCATATCAGGCATCATCAGATCGCTGCCTGCATTCAGCAAAGTCAGTCATGTGAGGCTAATGCACAATCAAATATATTAATCAAATTAATGGACACATCTATCTTATGACTTATACAACAAACAAATGTTTTGTGCGGGACACAGAGAAGGAGGCGGCGCGGCAGCCTAGTCACTCCATCAAAATGCGCAAACGCGCACAGACAGCCACGGCGCACACACACACACACACACACACACACACACTTTTGGTCTGGTGACGGCGCACCAGGCTACAGTCAGAAAACATTGCGTCAGCAGTACAGCTTTAAAGTACAAAAACAGCTTATTCGCTCCTACAAACTGCTAGGCGCACACACCGACACGCAAGTATACTAGATGCTAGTATTCGGGAAGCGCGCGGATTGAGTGAGAGCGAGTAGATCACGTGACATGAAGCAAGCTCGGTCTCTGCCTCAATGTTGATAATTCAAGACAGCATGAGAACTGACTGCGCATGCGCAAATCTACATAAACTACGTTCTATGGACCAAAGAGGCACCGCTCACCTCTGCCTCAATGGCCATGGCTTTTGAATTTCCTGCATGAAACAACGGTTTTTAGGAGCAAACAATGGCAAAATGAGTATATTATGTGTATTCCTGAAAATTTTTGTTACAAAAAATAATATTTGGAATAAAATTAATGCAATTAATAATGTGGTGAATTAATGAAGCTTTTGGAATTAATAAATGTAATGTCAACATTTCCTTTGGTGAGGCACTGCCTACCCTGCCTACCCTGACCGCACGTCCCTGTCACTGTTTCACGGCTGATCACTGAGACGCCCTGCGATTCACTGAACGAGCCGTTTAACATCAAATCAGCGCTGGATATTAATATCCAAACTATAGTGACAACACTATCAATTAGCACAGTAACAAGATCGGCAGTTTAAGGCATTAAGTTGTAAGCACAAAACACAAGATACTTCTCTTTTCAATATGAATAAGGCTTTATTAGATAAATCTAAGACATAAACTAATCTAACACATAAACGCACGCACTCACACATTCACACAAGTTGCAGGAAGATCGAAAGTTAGGGAAAGATGAGTAAATCCCAAGTTTACAGCAATACGTGAAATTGCACAGACATGAACAAACCATCAATCACTTAATTAGCCCTCGCATTGAGTTCCTCAATGAGGTTAAAATTATATTAGATACACCAGTAAAGGTCAAAGTTACTTGCATCTCCTGTGTAAAGGGAGTCCCCTTTGTTGTCGTTGAAAGGGGGTTTCCCGATGTCGCTGATTGGCTGGAAGTTCAGTAGTTGCTGAAGTGACGTCTTGGGAAGCCCATGGTTGGGCATTGGCTGAAGACGCGGAGTTGTGTGGCTTTGTTAAAGTTGAACGGGCACTCGGGGTCAGACACGGCATTACAAAACTGAACTCAGAACACAAAACTCTCAAACCGAAAAGAAAAGAAGTTTGACGAGACTAGGTGGTGTTTCTTCTCATCGTGGCTAAGTAGCAGCAGGCGTGCAGGCTGAAGCACGCTGGAACCGCGCTCAAAGAACAGTGATGACTAAAAGCATGGCTAAAAGCTAAAGCTAGGAAGCAAAGCTACGAGCTAAAAGCTAAAAGTATACTAAAAGCTGGCATGACTGATAGCAAAAGCTAAACGCAAGCTAAAAGCTAAAAAGCAAGATTTTATGGTGTCCTAAGTATTTAAACTGTCCTGTTTGCCAAACCTCAAATGTTGTCTTGACCAATCAGATATTGTCTTGGCGGGGTATCATAAATCATATGTTATCTTATCAAGCACGTGGTCCAAATGTTCCCGCTCTTGCAGGTTATAATTTTGGACATGATTCCTATAACAAGAATATGATACATTTGACAAATAACTGATGGTCAGGACTGTTTCAAGCTAACAGATTCGAACACATACATACTAGACATGAATATGTATCCTTAAGGTATCCAATAGTTATTAAAAGACATACACAATAAGTGATTATAACATGATAGTCAAATGAGTGGTTTACATATAAATGAATATGGAGTGAAGCGATGGACTGATATTCATTTATAAGTCTTTTTGAGTTCATTTTATATCTAGAAAAGACAGTTTCTTTGTCATTCTCTGACAAAGATTTCTGTGGAGACCAGAGGTTCAAAGCCCCCCCCCCCCAAGGAATTTCAGTCTGGTTCTGCTAGGGGGGGGGGGGGGGGGTGTTTAAGGATATTGTGTATAACTCCCATGGGTTTACATGTGATGTCCGGCGTTGCATCTCAATTACTTGCCCCAAATTTGACAATCTCTTCTCCGAATTGAAATTGTCAATAATTGTTCTAATGGTGTTAATGTTGAAAGCTGTTCTGTGAAAGAGTTGGTTGGTTATCTTGCTTGAGACTTGTGGCACAGAATGTTTTATGACTTCCTGTTGCCTTTCTGAGGAATTCAGCTCGTGTTTCAACCACAGTCCTGATCGACTCTTTAATTTGTCTGATTCGGGTCAGATCCACTACATCTGCCTTCTGCTTTGGACAGCGTCAAATTATTTTACAATGCATTTTCGCAGAGTTGAGCTAAATAGCCAATAAAATACATGTTTGTTGATTTCTATAAAACAATGGCCAATCAGTGTTTAAAGGGTTAGTTCACCGAAAAATGAAAATTATGTCATTAATAACTTACCCTCATGTCGTTCCAAACCCGTGAGACCTCCGTTCATCTTCAGAACACAGTTTAAGATATTTTAGATTTAGTCCGAGAGCTCTCAGTCCCTCCATTGAAGCTGTGTGTACGGTCTACTGTCCATTTCCAGAAAGGTAAGAAAAACATCATCAAAGTAGTCCATGTGACATCAGAGGGTCAGTTAGAATTTGTTGAAGCATCGAAAAAACATTTTGGTCCAAAAATAGCAAAAACTACGACTTTATTCGTCATTGTCTTCTCTTCCGTGTCTGTTGTGAGAGAGTTGAAAACAAAGCAGTTTAATGATATCCGGTTCGCGAACGAATCATTCGATGTAACCAGATCTTTTTGAACCAGTTCACCAAATCGAACTGAATTGTTTTAAATGGTTCGCGCCTCCAATACGCATTAATCCACAAATGATTTAAACTGTTAACTTTTTTAATGTGGCTGACACTAAAATAAACCAATATCCCGGAGTAATTCATTTACTCAAACAGTACACTGACTGAACTGCTGTGAAGAGAGAACTGAAGATGAACACCGAGCCGAACAAAGGATTGACTCGTTCTCTGTTAAACGAAATTCCCAAATTCCCTTAATCATCCATCACAATGAGAAAAACCAAAGAATATATTTCTGATGTGCAGCAAAAGATAATGGAGCTTCACAAATTGGTGAAGTGGCTATAAAAAAAAGAGCTAGAGCAGTGAAAATTCCCATTTCCACCATCAGGGCAATAATTAAGAATTACCAATCAACAGAAAATGTTAGAAAACTGCCTGGAAGAGGACGTGTGTCTATATCGTCCTGATGTGCGGTGAGAAGGAGAGTTAGAGGCTGAAGACTCTCCAAGGGTCACAGCTGGAGAATTGCAGAAAATAGTTGAATCTCGGGTTCAGAAAACCTTTAAAAATTGTCAAACAGCACCTACATAACCACATATTGTTTGGGAGGGTTACAAGAAAAATTATCCTAGCTCATCCATAAACAAACTAAAGCATATTCAGTTATCAGACATGACTGGAACTTCAAATATGACTGGCTTCTATGGTGAGATGAAATAAAAAATGAGCTTTTTAGCAGCAAACTCTCAAGATGGGTTTGGTGAACACAGAGAAAAAAAGTATCCCATGTGTACAATGAAATTTACTGCTGTATTTTTGATGTTGTTGGTCTATATTTCTGCTGGAGGTCCTGGACATCTTGTTTAGATACATGGTATCATGGATTCTATCAAATACTAACAGATAAAAAATCAGTAAATGACTGACTCTGTTAGAAATCTTATAATGGACCATGTTTGGATCTTCCAACCGTACAATAATTCAAACACAAACCTCGAAAACAACACAGAAATGGGTCACTGAGCTCAAACCAAGCTTCTGCTATAGCCATTCCAGTCCTCTGGCCTGAACCCTGACCTGAACTACTGAAAAGAAATCAGTAGTTAAGTTGTATTTAAAACACTGTACCAGAACAGTTCGTCCCAAATATTTAGATGTGTGCAGCTTTTTTTGAAAGACTGTGTCCTGATCCTGGGAGAGAAATCTACAATGTTCTGTTCTGCCTCACGGTCTGTAAGTACGTTTACATATGTAAAGAATTTGCCACTGATGATTCAAACCCGGGTTTCGAACAGTGTAGAGTAGCACTTGTTTTTTGTTTCTCCGATTACAATTGCAGACGTGGTTTTATGTCAGACAGCATAAGTCGGTGGTTCTCAATTCCAGTTCTTGTGCCCCCCTGTCCTGCTTTTTGTAAGTTTCTCTTATCTTATGTTTCCCTATTAAGTACTTCCCTTAAGTAGTTTGATCCCACAATGCCAAAAGCTACATTCACATGATTGCATTCTTAGGACCACATTTCTTGGACCCTATTCATTTATTTATTCATTTTTGTATTAGCCGTTTATACTATTTTATAGCACTTACTATTCAATTTTGTGTCTGCATTATTATTTTTCTTTCTTTATTTATATTTATTATTTTTGTTTATTTATTGAAAATTCACATATTATAACGAATATAAACACATCTTATTGCTGTATGTTACTGCCATCATTTTTTTTTTTTTTACATACGTTCTGTTTATTTTCATCTCTAACTGATAATAGAACACTTTCTGATTGTCCCACTGAAACATGTATTTACTGTGAAGCTGCTTAGAAAAAAAAATATATGTATAAAACAAATAATCTTTAATTTAATTTAGCTAAATTTAAACTGTATTGATTTATTTTACTAACCATCCCCTAACCACAAACTCAAAGTGTTTGTGAGTGAGATAATAAATGAAAATAATATAACAAATTCCAGTTTGG
Source organism: Carassius carassius (assembly GCF_963082965.1). Taxonomy (NCBI): domain Eukaryota; kingdom Metazoa; phylum Chordata; class Actinopteri; order Cypriniformes; family Cyprinidae; genus Carassius; species Carassius carassius. The sequence goes on from NC_081765.1 coordinate 5,706,541, forward strand.
AACATCAAGCAACATAACAGACAGCTAAGACAACTGGAATTGGCAGACATCAGAAGCCTTGCCTTAAAATGGCCATGCTTACACATGATTTTCTTTTTCCATGGAAAACAAAAGATGCATGCAAATTGTTTATAAAAGCTCCAAAGTATCAACAGTAGTCCATTCAACTATGACAAGCATTTTTATGACAAGCATTCATGGTAAACTAGAATATATTTGTCATGACATTTCAATAGGAACTTTACATTTTTAAATATATATTTAAATACATTTTAATGACACATCTATAATGAAGTTGCAATGTAGTACATTTAAAATATTAACTTTAAATGTAATATTAAACAACACATTAAAGTTGAAATTATGATCAAGCACCACAAATATATAATATAAATAAAATGTTAAGTTTTGAACTGCACATTTAATACAATCAAGTGCCTCTTAACTATGAATAAGAGTGAATAATGACAGAAAATTGTAAGATGAAAATGTCACAGTCTAAGTGTGTAGTTGGTGACACTGAGATAAATGTTAAATAATGTGTTCTACAAACTAATAGAATGCCTCATTCAGACATTACCAAATCCACACACACACACACACACACACACACCTCTCAACATCTCTGACGCCTCTGGACACATTCATTATATCCAGTGTCAGTGCTTTGCTCACTGCTTACGCTGAGAAATGCGAGACATCCTGTTCAGCTTTAAACTCCACAGCATCTGTTTCATTCACACAGATGAAAGATAAGTGTATTCACCACACGATGACAGGGTGTGGAGCCATCGTCACTGGACCAGACAATTCAGAAGAACACAATAAAAAAATATACATACATAAATAAATAAATAAATAAATAAATAAAAATAAGAACTAGGTTCATATTCACATTCAGAGTTAATTATGCATCTTGAGGTCTGGATATGTACTTCAATAGCTCAACAAAACCTCAGAAAATATAAGGATGCATATACGTGCAAAATGGTCAAATTTTCAAAACTCATTGACGTGGTGCTACAGTGTTCTAGGTAGTTGCCAAGGTGTTGCTATGTGGTTGCTAAGGAGTTCTAGGTGGCTTCTACAGTAGGTAGCTGATGCAAATCCACCTCCAAGTGTCTATTTCAGTCTGGTGTTTTTATATGACTTTTAAAATGAGTATTAATTATTTATATTATTATTATTATTATTAAACATATTATTTATTATTACTAAAATTATATAATTGAGTGTAAGTTGAATGTAATGTTTTCAGAGACTTTGGTAGTAAACTGCAATTAAATTAAAATGTATTATAGTTTAAATTCATATTAAATGCAATTAGTGCTTTTTTTCACCCACTAATTTCATAATTCGATATGATATATGGTTGAAGTGTAATGCTCATTTAAAATATACTTTAAAATCATTTAAAATATACTTTAATGTCAATTTCATTGAAACTTGTATCTCATGTACTACACATTTGATAAATGATAAAGGTGCCATTTAGTACTTTTAATTAGATTCACTTAAAGGGCCCTATCATACGCCCGGCGCAATACGACGAAAGGCGCAGCACAAGTGTGTTTGCTAGTTTCAGTCCGGAGCATTTTCCCATCCAACGCCACGTCGTTTAATTAGCAAATGCATTTGCGCTCATGGGCGAGCTGGTCTAAAAAATGCGTTGTGTTCATTTTTTTGTAGGCTAATTAAATTATATATATATATATATATATATATATGTATAAAGATGCCTACATGTCATAATGGATAGTCATCACATGTATCAGAATTAGGCTATCTGTTTGCTCTCAAAAGGGCAGCTCCATTTCATCTCGGAGGCGCTTTGTGTTTTTGGGCTTGCCAAATTCCGCCGTGTAAATAGCAAATCCGTCATGGCACGAGCGCAACTGGCTCTTAAAGGCAATGGAAGATGAGACTCTGATTGGTTTATTGCACGTTACGCCCAAAAAACACCTATTACTCACTAAGAGAATAGGGACAACCCATTTAGACCATGTGCCCGGGCACGCCGTTTTTCCATTGTTAAAATAGCAAAAGTGGATTTGGACACACCCTGAGTGCACTTGCACCATGCGCTTTACACTTTGCGTTTAGATCGTTAAAATAGGGCCCTAAATGTAAGACTGAATATTATTAGTTTAAATTATAATCTAGTCTTTACGTGGGCTTTTGTATGTTAGTCAGTGATTCAACAGAAGTAAAACATTTAGTTTGGCAATATTACAATGTGCCCTTTTTTAAAGTATACTTAAGTGTGTTAATAAACATTCATGAAAGTGTCTCTCTAAGTACACTTAAGTGGCCTTTTATTTCATTAATATAATAGTATCTGCAAGTACAGTTTAAAAAAATACTTTTAAGATTTGATACACTACGGGTGCACAATCAATAAAATTAAATGCACATCTTTTTCACAAGGCTCCACTGAGCTATTAACCACTGCAACTTGATCACAAGATTCACAAATGCCACTATACAGAAATTGAAGCGCGAACTGATAAAGAGTGGGAATGCCGGTGTGAACGGGGTTAAATAGTAATGATTGTATTAGCAAGCACCACTAATAATGCTTTCACAACTACTGTGTTTCATGATACGCTCATATGATTACATATTCATGTGTTATGATACTGCACATGGAACTCCAAAAGTACTTCTACCATGATACAACTCCAAAGAAATTTTTTTTGTAAAGACAGTAAAAAAAAAAAAAAAAAAGTTCCAATGACTCTGTCCTTTAAATCTGTACATTCACACGTTTCACACGTGCCGCACATCCCCTGTGAAAAACGGCATATTACCTGTGTCACTTGAGCTCCTGTAAACAGAGCAGCGTGGCTCTGGGATTTCAGCACCGGCCGCTGATTAATGACTCTGCCATATGAGAACTGCTTCTGTGTTTATAAAGACTTCATTGTTACTGAAGGTCAACATTAATGAGACACTTTATTTCTTTTTCATGATAGCATAGCATGGTTGACCACACTACCTTAACCCAGAACAAATGATGACAAGTACAACTAACGCTAACGATTCAGCTTTCCACAGACAGCCATGAACACTACCCACTCACAGTGATCCAATGACAGCACCATTACAGAAGCAGACAGTTTTTGACCTCAGTGCAAAGCTACAGTTTTAAGTACGAGATATCACTGCAATCTTCTCAACTGAATACACTAAACTAAATTTCACTCTCTACACCTTATTAGATTTCTCTGCTCTGAGATAGAATTATGTGTTAATGGAGCAATAACAAATAAGAGTGCCCAAGATGAAGCAAAGATCTTGTAAGATATTTTTTTATCTGAATAATTATAGAGAGCTTTTTTTGTTTATTATTTCTGACTTTATGCCCCCCCCCAAAATATCAAGAATCATTCAGAAACTAAAAACTTGCTTATAATAGAAGAGGTGTATTTAAGTCATTTTTAATGAATGTGGACAACAATGAGCATCATGTTATGCCAATATTGAATCTCAGTATTGAATTAATAAAATGTAATAAAATATTTATTCTCATGAGCCTTTTGTTTTTGTACTTGTGGCAGGGGGGGCATGGTTTAGCGAAGTCTGCAGCGGGAGAGAGAATCAGGAGACGAGCGGTAAGTGAGTGGTTTGGGCAGAAATTATCATCACCTGTTTCTTGTTCTAGTAATTGGCGTAGAGAGAGTATAAAACGCCAGGAGAGTCGGAAGCAAGGGAGAGAGAGACGGACTGCTGACGCGAACCGGAAGCCAAAACCGGAAAGAGTAAACCAGAAGTGTTGTGCCAACGTGCCAGAACAGAAGTCACCATTTGGTGTTTGTGAACTTTAATTTTATATTTGTTAAATAAATACGTCAGCAGTCCAGCCGACCCCTTTGTCCTCTTCCTTTCCTCCAACGAACTTGCTACACTGGTGCCGAAACCCGGGAAGGAAGCAGGACCGCCGCCATGCAAAGCCCGTTCTCCACGCCGCTTGCGGACATCATCGCCTCCCTCGCGGTCCTGCACCGCGAACAACACCAGGCCCTGCTGGACCTAAGGACGGATCAGGAGAGGCGTTTCCAGGCCATTGTCCAGGCCCAGCAGGAGGACCGCGAGAGGTTCCGGAGCTGGATCGATCGGGAGGTTCGCGCGGAGGCCGCCCGCCACACCCATGCACCTACCGCTGCACAAGATGGGGCCCCAGGACGATCCGGAGGCCTTCCTGGAGCTTTTTGAAAAGTCGGCGGAGGCCTGCGGGTGGCCCCGAGAGCAGTGGCCGGTGCGCCTCATTCCCCTGCTCTCTGGAGAGGCCCAGGTGGCCGCCCAACAACTGCCGGTGGCGACGACCTAAAGAGGGCCGTCATCCAGCGGGTCGGCCGGTCGCCCGAACAACACCGCCAGCGGTTCCGGCGGGTAGGTCTGGGTTGGCCTGTTGGCGTTGCGGGGACCCGGAGCATTTCGTGGACAGGTGTCCAGTGATGGAGGTGGGGACGATGATCCGGGTCCCGGACGTCCCGCAGGTCACCCCCGGTCAGGCTGGCAGGTACCAAATACCAGTGAGTATCAAGGGGGGTACATATCCGGCCTTGGTGGATTCAGGATGTAACCAAACCTCAATCCATCAAAGCCTGATTCAACCGGGGGCATTGGATACAAGCTGCGTGGTTAAGGTGCGGTGCGTAGACGGGGATGTGGTGGAGTATCCGGTTGTCCCAATTATAATTCAATCCCGAGGACAAAAACATAGTGTAGAGGTGGCGGTTAGTCCCCACCTCCGGCATCCGATAATCCTGGGAACGAATTGGCCCACGTTTACGGTTTTATTGGGGTCGTTATGTGCGGATGCCTCTTGGGGAAATAAGGCGTGGAAGGAGACCGCGCGGGTACAGGTGGGGGAAACTGAGCCAGGACCGCTGGGTTCTGCTTCAGGGGAACCGAACGAAATCGGGAGAATGATTCTCTCGGAGCGTGATAACTTTCCTCTGGAGCAGTCTCAGGATGAGACCCTAAAACATGCGTTTCAACAGGTCCGCGCCACCGATGGCCAGTCTCTCCAACCTGCCCTCCCGCTCTCCTATCCATATTTTGCCATTTTAAAAGCCCGGTTGTATCGAGTGACCCAAGACGCTCGGAAAAAATTGAATACAACCCAGTTGTTAATTCCAAAGGGCCGCAGGGAAATGCTTTTCCACGCGGCTCATTCCAATCCTATGGCGGGCCATTTGGGACAGGCAGCAACACTAAATCGCCTCATGGCCCGTTTCTTTTGGCCGGGCATTCATGACAACGTGCGCAGGTGGTGCGCGTCTTGTCCGGAATGTCAGTTGGTAAACCCACCGGCCGCCCCAAAAGCGCCTTTGCGCCCTCTTCCCTTAATGCAGGTCCCCTTCGAGAGAATTGGTATGGACCTCATCGGGCCAATAGAGCGATCGGCACGAGGACAACGCTTTGCACTAGTCATAGTTGATTATGCAACACGATATCCTGAAGCGGTGGCCCTCCGCAACATTTCCGCTTAAAGTGTTGCGGATGCTCTGTTTCGTCTTATCTCCCGGGTGGGGGTTCCAAAAGAAATCCTCACCGATCAGGGCACGGCGTTTATGTCACGTACGCTACGCGAACTGTACGGATTATTGGGCATTAAGTCGATTCGAACTAGCGTCTATCACCCACAAACCGACGGCCTGGTCGAACGATTTAATCGCACACTTAAGGGCAAAAACGAAATTCAGTATGTGCTGGACTTGAGAACAAAACTCCACACATTGGGGCGGCTATCAATGGAGAATTTGTTACAAGCCCAGGACCGCCAGAGCCAGCTGTATAACAGGGGAACTAGGCTATGCAAATTTGCACCGGGAGAGAAAGTACTTGTATTACTCCCAACGTCGAGCTTCAAATTAATGGCTAAGTGGCAGGGACCGTTCGAGGTCGCACGACAGGTCGGAGATCTCGATTATGAGGTAATATGGTCTGATAGGAACGGGTCCCGTCAGATCTACCACCTCAACCTCCTTAAAAAATGGAATGAGGCGGAATCAGTCATGTTGGCAACGGTGATTGGCGGAGAGGATGATCTCGGGCCAGAGGCGAATATCAAACCACAATCCCTCACCCTGGCTCCAGGTGGAGATCACCTCTCGCTGTCCCAACTCACTGATTTAACGAAATTGCAGGCAGAGTTTGCCGACGTCTTCTCGCCCCTACCGGGCCCTACTAACCTGATTCAGCACCATATCGAGACCGAGCCGGGCGTGGTAGTTCGCAGCCGGCCGTATCGTTTACCTGAGCACAAGAAAAAAGTAGTTCAGGCTGAATTAGGCGCTATGCTTGACATGGGGGTAATAGAAGAATCTAATAGTAACTGGGTGAGCCCGATAGTTTTAGTTCCGAAAATGGACGGCTCAGTCCGTTTCTGTGTGGATTACCGCAAGGTGAATGCTGTGTTGAAATTCGACGCGTATCCAATGCCGTGGGTTGACGAGTTGCTTGATCGGCTAGGCACGGCTCGCTTTTATTCGACACTGGACTTAACAAAGGGCTATTGGCAGATACCCTTGTCTCCATTGTCCAGAGAAAAGACAGCTTTCACAACGCCGTTTGGATTACACCAATTTGTTACCCTTCAGTTTGGCTTGTTCGGGGCCCCAGCTACCTTTCAGCGCCTCATGGACAGGATTCTATTCTATCCTACCTAGATGATATCATTATATTTAGTAATGATTGGCAGCGGCATATGCAGCATCTGAGGGCTGTCCTGAGGTCGCTGAGGGGAGCGGGGCTCACGGCCAACCCAAAGAAGTGTGCAATTGGGCGGGTGGAAGTAAGTTATCTGGGCTTCCACTTGGGGCATGGGCAGGTGCGTCCCCAAATTGATAAGACAGCCGCTATTGCGACCTGCCCACGTCCCAAGACCAAAAAGGAGGTAAGGCAGTTCTTGGGGCTGGCGGGATATTATAGACGGTTTATTCCTAATTATTCGGACCTCACCAGCCCTTTGATTGACCTTACTAAAAAGGAGGTGCCAGATACGGTCCAGTGGACGGAGCCGTGTCAGCAGGCCTTTACTCAGGTCAAGGCTGCTCTGTGTGGCGGGCCGTTGTTACACTCTCCTGATTTTTCTCTCCCTTTTCTGTTGCAGACAGACGCATCGGACAGGGGGCTGGGGGCAGTCCTGTCCCAGGAGATAGAGGAGGAGGAGCGGAAGAGAAAGGCTAAGTACAGCACCATCGAGAAAGAGTGCCTTGCCATCAGATGGGCCGTCCTCACCCTCCGCTATTATCTCCTGGGACGGGAGTTCACCCTCTGTTCGGACCACGCTCCGCTGCAGTGGCTCCACCGCATGAAGGATACCAACGCGCGGATCACTCATTGGTATCTAGCTCTTCAGCCTTTTAAGTTCAAGGTGATCCACAGGCCGGGTGTTCAGATGGCGGTGGCCAACTTCCTCTCCAGAAATGGGGGGGGGGGGGGGGCTGCAGGCCGGATGGCTCCCCGGCCTGAGTCGGGCGGTGGGGGTATGTGGCAGGGGGGGCGTGGTTTAGCGAAGTCTGCAGCGGGAGAGAGAATCAGGAGACGAGCGGTAAGTGAGTGGTTTAGGCAGAAATTATCATCACCTGTTTCTTGTTCTAGTAATTGCCGTAGAGAGAGTATAAAACGCCAGGAGAGTCGGAAGCAAGGGAGAGAGAGACGGACTGCTGACGCGAACCGGAAGCCGAAACCGGAAAGAGTAAACCGGAAGTGTTGTGCCAACGTGCCAGAATAGAAGTCACCATTTGGTGTTTGTGAACTTTAATTTTATATTTGTTAAATAAATACGTCAGCAGTCCAGCCGACCCCTTTGTCCTCTTCCTTTCCTCCAACGGACTTGCTACAGTACTTTTACCTGGGAATTCAAACACTGTAATCAATAATAAAAAATAATAATAATAATTCAGCTATGATACATTTCTGGACACTCTATTTGTCTTATTATCCCAACCACATATACTATTCTTTCTTCTGTGAAACACAAAATGAGATTTTAGGTATAATGGTGATTATACTGCCAAACTCTCAAAATAAAATCCCCCAAAATGTCTGTAAAAGCATCATAAAAGTAGTCTATGTGATCCATGCCAGCAAACAATCATAAAGACTATTTTTATGACACTTTTGTGGTGTGTTTTTGTTATTTTTGGAATTACAGAACCTACTCGTTTTTAAGTAACAGTAACTCATTCTGCCAAACATCTCATAATAAAACCAAATTTTTATATAATATTTATGAATTAAGAAAAGAAAAGTGCTTCTGTGAGTGTGAGTGTGTGCAGGGGTTTGCACCATGTTAAAGCCCATTCACACCGAGAACGATGACTATAACAGTACCTATATTAGTGTCTACACCAATATCATTCTGTTTATTATAAGCTAAGGAAAGGCACTGATGCCGGACCACATAAACCACATAAAGGGCAAACAGCCCCATGCTATTTTCCCTCCTCCACCAAGTTGCAGTCACACAGGGAATGTTCTCCTGGCATCTGTCAAACCCAGACTCGCTCATCAGACTGACAGACAGAGAAGTGTGATTCGTCGCTCCACAGAACAGGTTTCCACTGCTCCAGAGTCCAGTGCAGGCTGCTTTACTGCACTCCATCTGACATGTGCCATTGTATTTGGTGATGTGAGGCTTGCATGCAGCTGCTCGTTCGTTAAGCTCCTTCCACCCAGTTTTTTGAGCTCATATTAACGCCAGTGGAAGTCTGGAGCTCTTCAGTTCTGGAATCAGCAGAGCGTTGGTGACTTTAACACATCATGTGCCTCAGCACTCAGTGACCCGCTCTGACTTTACATGATCAGTCTCTGCTGTCCCCAAGTGCTTTCAATTTCTGATAAAACCACTTACAGTTGACTGTGTAATATCTAACAGGGATGAAACTTCACAGACTGATTTATTGGTATCCTATGAAAGAACCATGCTTGAATACACTGAACTCTTCAGAACGACCCCCGCCACAAATGTGACCAGTGCTGGCAAAATGAGTCACAATGAGCACATTTTCAAAAATGGGTTAGAGTTAGTTTTTTTATGTTCACATTCTCCATTAAAAGACTTTCATAATGATGTATTGAAAGTTTTCCTGAAGGTTCCAAAGCAAAATCACAGAGCAACGTTGCATCTTTTCCTCCAGTTCTTATCTTAATAGTAATTACTATGTTAATAATCACAATACAGCTATTTTTTATTTTATCTTTGTCATTATAAATAATAACAGATAAAAAAAATATATAAATATAAAACATACAAATACAAAACATACAAATATAAGAAAAAAAAACAAAATAATAATACATTGCCTTTTTTATTTTACATTTACACAAAAGCATTCAAGTAAGAAAGACAAATAATCAAACGTAAAAAGTCTGAAATTAAAACAAAAAAAAGTTCTGTTTATTAAAACTACAAAAGCAGTTCAATCAAGAGCAGCGAGTGATTCCCTCTTTTCTTTTATTGTTAGATTAACATTACCTACTGTAATGCACAGATCTAATATAATGTTACACATCGGATGTTTTTCCCCAACAGTTCTCCAACTTAAGACTAACACATTATGTTTGCGTGAATACTTAAATTCTGTAATTCTGTGCATTTTCATCAGGCTTTTATGCGGGCGCTGTGGATGACAGTCAGCACGAGAAACGAGTGAGGTACTCCTCTCGGAAAACATACAAATAAAGGTAATTAAAGATCTAAAATTATTATTTGGACCATTGTGATCGCTAGATGAGGGCTTAATGATTTCATTTTTATGAAAACCTCAAAAATCGATTATTTTTTTACTTTTTTGCCTGCAGCTCGAAATTAGCCTGTCCGCATACTGACTCATTTTGCCAGCATGGGTCACAAATATTGGTAAATGCTTACTGCACAGCCACATGCTTGATTTTATACACATGTGGCAATGGGTTTGATTGAAACATCTGAATTCAATAACTACGAGGTGTGTCCCAATACCTTTGTCCATACAGTACAGTTGATTTTGTCTGCCGCTTTAAATGTTTGGGCTCTTTAAAGTTGACTGAATTCTCTCAATGTTTTTATTGTTCAACTGAGCAAAATCATTCTGAAAGAGACTCAAACAATATTGTTCTTCTGTGTCATTGTTGTTATAGCTGTGGCTGTTTTCATAGAATTAGAATGAACATTAAAGTCCCGTCACTAATTTAATCCCATAAATTCCTCGTTGATAATCACACATATTTAAACCTAGTTTCCCATGTAAATAATTTCTTTATGTCTTAAAATGGCTCGAGTATAACTCTACACTTACCTCGTTTAGCAAATGCGGATGTACTGTATATGCAAACTAGTCACCGCCTCCATTCAGTCAGACCAGTTCGGACTAGCTGTCCTACAGTACTTTCACTCTAAAGTAATAATCGCTACACAATGACACGTGGCAATATTGGATCAACTCAGCCATATATGTTGGAATCAGAAAATGACTCCCTCCCAAAAAAGAGGAAGAAAAATTTAGAGGGCTGTCTACAAGTCCATGCATCAGAATGGTCATGCAATTAATGCATCATTCTCTACAACTTCAGACACATAATGTTGATTGATATCATTAGCCTTTGGCTTGAACATGTTATCATACAGCTAATAACGTGTTGCTAATGTTAGACAAATCAACGTTCCTGTTCACCATCTCAGACAGCTACCTTCTAAAAATCAACATCGTTATGTATAAATGCTTTGCTGGTGATATTACCTGCTGTATCACTTTAAAATCCAAGAAACTCACCACTTGTTTCCATGTCTCATGTTAAACCATTCAAGTCAAGTGTTTACAGAAGCATCATAGAAGCACATAGACCAGAATAGTAAAAATATTATGTATTAAAATAAGGTTCAGTGATTAAACCGTTGTTACAGAGCATGTGCGTGCGGTACCTTTTCATCATCTTCAGTGAAAAGTGCTCCATTGGGACTCTTGTTGATGGCCTGTGCGACCCCGATGACCTCTCCATCACTGTTGTGGATGGGCATGCACAGCAGAGACTTGGTTTTATATCCGGTGAGTTTATCAATCTCATCACTGAAACGATGGTCCTACAAAAGAGGACAGGAGACAGTCACTCTCGGCTGAATGGGAGCACTTATAATAACTGTTAGGAGAAGCCAACCTAATTAGAGGGGAAGTGTGTCATTGCTCTGAAAAGAACTGCAAAAATATACAGAAAGTGACAGAAACATATCACTCACCCTACCTGGAGAGGAATATTTCTGGTCTGCACTGCTTTATCAACACACTACCGAAAGATTAAGATTTTTAAGATTTTCTTATTCTCACCAAGGCTGCATTTATTTCTTCAAAAATAAAAAATGCAGTTTTTACTTATATTGTGAAGTATATCATATATGTAGCTATTTATATATAATTCAGTTAATGACTTATTAATGAAAGTGTTTTTAATTATTATAAACTAATAATGTTCATGCTGAGCCATGTTTGCATTGTTCATGCACATGTTTCCGTCTGGCGTTTGAATGGTCTCTGAAATGCTGAGTTTACTGGTATAAATAATTCAGTTTTAATGATCTGCTCTGCTTGCTAAATGAAAAGGCAAATGCAGATTGACAGACTAATTAGAGAACTGCGAGCTGGTATCAACATTATCATCATCACCACAGTATCAGGACTATAACTGTAGAACGGAGAGGATGGAGTTTGTCTGAGCTGATCGATTCAGTAATCAATATTCAGATACTCTCACACAACTCATTATTTCACTGTGGACTTTTATGGATCTCAGGGAATAATCGAACCAAAAACGTCACTTATGGTCACAATAAAATACTCTGTTGTCTGTGTGACAAGTCATTATACTTATGGGAAAATGTCATGTGAGTGACCCTGCCATAGATGCAATAGTCAAAATATACTAATGCTTCCTAACACTAAGAAATAGTTCCAAGAGTTACTTGATTACTACTGTCTCTCAGTTTACAACATTCATTTTTTTCTCAGTTTACAACATTAATTTTTCTTCATCCAATAGCATCTTTTCACTATCAATAACTGGCAATACTTTCCTGTCTATGTGACAAATAATGATCTCCATGGGAAAATGGAATGTGATGGATCTCACCATGGATCCTATTATATAGTAAAATCATTTTCCTGATCTCAAAGGAATTTCTATGATTATTTGGAACCAATCTATAAACAAAACATGAAAAATAGGAATTTCAATGTCAACTTAACTCCCTTTACATCTGTTTCAAACTATCACAGAACTTCTGTCATATTTTATACCTGCTACACTTAAGAGGCCTTGGGAATGTTGAGTTTCACCACCAATAAAAGTACAATACTTTCCTGTCTATCTGATCATTTATTATCCATATGGGAAAATGTACTTAATCAAAAAATATATATAAAAAAAATAACTTAGGGTTACCCTCATCCCAAGGGAATTTAGATAATTATTTGGAACCAATCTTTAAGTATATGCATCAGGAATGTTGAGTTTCACCATCAATAACAAATAAAAGACGTGCCTGTCTAGATAATTAATTTTCCATATGTAAAAAATATGTATTCTGTGAATGACCTCACCATGGATCCTATAGTAAAAATTCTACGTTTTCCTAAACCACCCTTAAAGGGCTGAAGGAATTCAAAAGAATCCTATAAAAATTCAATTATAATGAATTAAAAAGAATGTTAATTTCACTTCATCCAGCAGGATCTTATTTGACTGGATCCCATTACAACTCTGGTTGTGTTGGTAATTAGTCGTGTGATTTTGTTTCGGACAAGAAACACTGTATCCCTGCTTTCACCTGATATGCATCGGGAATGTTGACAGTTTCTCCATGTTCAGCCACATATCCAATGATGCCCTTTCCCCAGGGCACCTGCACCTCATCTGAGTTACTGAGAGAGGGCAACACTGTGGTTCCAGCGTGAACGTCAAAGAACTTGGACACCAGAGTCTTTTTATTGGACGGTCCCTCCACCAGGAACAGGGAGCAGCGGTCAGCATCCACCATGATGCACACAAACACCAGGATCTTGTAACTCAGACTGGTCAAATCCAGGTCGTTGGAGATGTCTTTGACGAGCTCCAGGAAGAACTCCCTCTCGTTGTGCTCCTTCAGGTAGAACTTGTAGTCCACGGCTGTGGAGGGATACTGGGGGATGTTGACCCGGGACTCCAGCAGCGCGGAGAGGATGTGTGCGGTGGTCGGCGGCAGAGAGCTGGCTTTCCGCAGCAGCGCGCGCCTCCTCATGCTGGTCAGCGGCTCCTGTGCTCTGGAGTTCACGTGCTCGTCGTAAGTCCTGTTGGCGTTGATGGCTTTAGACCTGGCGAAGGTTTTCCTCAGCTCTTTCTGCGAGGCTCGTCTCTGCAGCCCGTCGCTTCTGCTCGCCCAGCTGTCTTTGCTGCACGCGTTCGCCGCTTTCTCCGCCTCCGCGCTGGAGTTCGCCGGAGTTTTATTCGCGTGATGGTTCTTAAGCCACTTTTCCACCACTCTTGCCTTGCCTTTTCTGTTCAGATAGTCCTCTAATAATTCCGGGTGCTCGTCTAGAAAACTTTCAACTTCGGAAAATACCATATTTGACCCTGCCATTGCTGCAGCCACGGTCATCTGTAAATAAAATGAGAGAGACGCGCGTGTTGCACGGTCATTTATGTGAGTGGACGAATCAATCTCGAACTTAAAACAACAGATCCTCCGCGAGAAGCGCGCACGCGGTCCTCGTGCGTTCAGCGTTCATTCTGTTAGAATTCTGCGTCGCGGCGGTTCGTGCGCTTCCGTTCATTCTAAAGCAGCGCCAGAGAGATGATGCGACAGAGCGCCTCGCAGGTGCATCACTGACGACACGATCACGCAGTCCTGCTGCCTTCATCCTCTTCGGAGGGCGCTGGGAAATGCAGTCTTAATGACGTTTCAAACCTTTCGTGATTATTATGTCACAATCAATGTAAGGTATCTATTTTATTTGTTCGCTTGTATTTTCTTAAATACAATTTCTCTAATTAGTTAAATAACCCCTTATTTATTTGTTATGTGCACAAGTCCACATTCCACTATTATATATATATATATATATATATATATATATATATATATATACACACACACACACACACACACACACTATATCACTAATTCAACATTTCCCTAAATTTGCAGCTCGATCGACCTCTAGTGGACAAAATGAGTTCTGAAACTGTCCGAAAGCATGAATAAACCCTCGAAACTTAATTTTCTCACATAAATAGAAGTGAGGGAGTTCCTTGGGGAGACCTTTAGTAACAAAAAAAAAAGTGAACAGTTGTAGACAGAGTTCATAAACTACATCAACTTGCAACTGGCGCTTTTCTCAGCAGCACCTCATAAATATTCATGATAGTAATCTATGTAAGCTGTCACTAAAACATAATTTTTCCCGTTTCGTGATATTAACAATCTGGGTCTGAGGGCTGAGTTATTAGTATGCGCTCGCTCATATACACATTACTTTACGTCTGTCGGCAGTATAATGAAGTCTCTGCTTGTCATCACATCGTTCCACTAACAGTAGGATAATGATGTCAACTGAGATACAACATGCAATCTACAAGAAGAAATGACAAGTGTAGTCCATAGGCCTATCATAATTTGTCTATTACAATCTTTGTACTAGAATTTTTTGATTACACAATGCCTTTAAGCCCATTTTACTACAGGCTTACATATTTGTGTCAAATTAATTTATCAACCTGTCGGTATGCTGAATCATGTTGGGGCGGACTAGAACATATCATAGAACATTCTCTGGCCTTTATGTGCTCTACTATAGTCTAAATACAAAGCATAGCGTGCATTCCCTTTATTCTTTCTGCATATGTTTAATCCCTTTACTGAACTCTTAATATTGGAGTTTTATTATTAATCCATTTCACTTGGGCAAATGTGACACATTTCCTTTTTTATGTATCCAGTATAATTTTAAGTAGTAAATAAGCTACATTTTCCCATAAATTCGACAGGGTTTCCAAAAGGCGACTCAATGGGAAATGGAGAGGACAAGTTTCACACTTTGAGCGCTCCAAAGATTTATTGGTAAATATGTTTAAAGCACAATCACATCATTGAACACAAATAAATACATAAAGTAAAACACAGAATGGAAACAGTGGGGAAGAACAAGCTCCAGTAAAATCTCTGCACAATCCTCTATCATGCATTTAGTTAATCATTTAGGTGATTGATAGCAGTTTCTCTGATGATGAAGATGATGAGATTGTGATGCATCTGAAATACACAACTGAGTTTAGAGCTACAGTGGGTCTCGTCCAGTAGTTTTACGCAAAAACAACTGTTCACGAAGGACAAAAGTACCAAAACTGGACAGTATGTGAGGCCTTCCCAATGAGGAAAAAGTGATTAATATAAGTCACGGGAGAACTTTTTTTTTTTCTGTGTGTGTGACAGGTAATGTGTATGCATAAACCTAAGTAATAATTAAAGATTGTAACAGTATGGATTATAAAATTCAATATCTTTTACTTAGCAGGATAACAGATGACTAGACTATGAGCAATAGCAAAATTAAACAACTTATAAACCTGAACTGAAAACATCAACAAATCTAGACAGATTTATGAAGTTTATGAACTTGCAATAATAATAATAATACTAATAAAAATACAGTACACAAAGGACTGCATTTTCCCAATTCTCCCCCAGTGTGTCAATTTTCCTATAATGTGGCAGTGTCCAGTTCTGTAGAACAAGAAATAATTAAACCACACATCTGCCTTCAGCTTTTAGGATCATGTGACCCTCAACAAAATCACACTCAAAACAGAGTTTGTTCTTTACTTAATACATCTCATTATTGAAAGATAAAAACAATGTCAGAAAATAATAGTTATTATAATTATGCGTACTTGAATGAGGGGAGGGTACGCATCACTTCTGTTCCATCTGAAATTTAAAGTGAATCAGAAACTCAAGTGAATCATTTGCAGAAGCAGATCACAGGATGAGCTAAACTCTGAACTACAGACAGACTCACTGTTTCTACTCCGTCTGCAGAATGAAAGAGCTGACAGAAAATCAGAACTGTATGTGTGTACTGTACATGGACCACCTCTTTTGTAACCATACAATGTAACCTACCGCAGCTAGCACATGTGCTCTGAATTGTTTTACACTACTTAGTTTCTCCACAAGCCGTCAGCACTGAACCAGGCTGTTGATTCACTGTTAGTCTCAGCCTCAGACGTCATGCCCTTGGACCATTGGCTGAACATCGTCTGATGCATATGGGACACAAAAGTGGAAAGTTTTCTGTTATTGTGGCGACATTGGTTGTTGGACATGTCGGTCAAACGTCCTGAAAACTGGCATGAATTCCAGACCTTCACCCTTGCACTGCTCCTCACTGGCCTCCTTTTTCCTGGAGGACCTCATTGGGGGGAAAGGAGCGCCTCCCCCACATCTTCACTTGTATGTAAATCTGAGAGACTGATACACGAGCTGAGAGACACGTGATCTTTATAAAAGTGTGTGTGTACATGGTACTTCTCACATTTTGGGGACCAAATGTCCCCACAGGATAGTAATACCAGTGCATTTTGACCTTGTGAGGATATTTTTTAGGTCCCCCTGAGGAATAAGCTTAAAAAGTTTTGAAAATCTTAAAATGCAGAAAGTTTCCTGTAAGCGGTTTAGGGTGATACAATATACAGTTTATACAGAATAAAAACCATTATGCCGAAGGAATGTCCCCTTAATACATGTGTGTGTGTGTGTGTGTGTGTGTGTGTGTGTGTGTGTGTGTGTGTGTGTGTGTGTGTGTGTGTGTGTGTGTGTGTGTGTCTACTTCTGTGTGTGGAGGGGTGCGGCTGGCTCCATGATTTCCATCTTGATCTGCTCTCCATGAGTCCTTGTGTATTGCTGGAGGTAATATCTTAAGATATCAAGCAGCCTTGGCTGTCTTTTGTTGCTCCTTTAGAACAGAGAGAAAAGCCACTCACTTGGCTGTGGAAAAAACAGCTTGTCTAAATCTTCAGCTGGACTGAGAATCTAACAGAGAGCAAAATTAAGGACAAAGACATGAGTCCCAGCAGATCATCCAGATCTAATAAAGATGCATCTGCTTTCTTGTGTCAATCATTTCAATTACAGATAATAAAACATGGCGAATCATGTTTTCAGACAGGTTGTTCATGGAAATTTGGCACCGTGTCTTCAACAACGGGCTGATTTGGTTCTTGTAGCTGCCAGCAGCACTGTCATAACAATGCATTTTATTTGTAATGCTCTATTCTTAACCCTCAATCTGATAATATGACCCCAATCAACTTTTTCATAAAGAAAAAAGTTCCTTTCATCTCAGTGGAATAAGATTGTGACTTTTCTACATTTTCAATCTATATTAACATTAAAAAAATGAATAATAATAAACTGGGGTTGATTTGGTTGTTCTGAAGGTATGTTAAAAAATAAATAATAATAAATTACCAATCTAGTATTTGGGGTCAATATGACGCCACATTGAAATGAACGGGAAATGCGAAAAGAAATCTATATTTTTTTCTTAATGTCAAAAAAATTAATAAAAAGTAACACAAAATAAAATAAAACACACACGTGACCGCTACAGAGAGCATTTTTTTAAAATTGGCAAAGAAAATCAATAAATCCTGCATAAATCTCAAAATGGCCACACAAAAACGAAGGCCTGATACTAGATAGTATGAAATGCCATGTGGATTTGGTTTCGATTTGTTGAACTGGTTCAAGAAGATCCGGTTACATCGAGTGATTCGTTCACGAACCGGATATCATTCAACTGTTTTGTTTTGAACGCTCTCTCACAACAGACACGGAAGAGAAGACAATGCTGAATAAAGTGGTAGTTTTTGCATTTTTGGACCAAAATGTATTTTCGATGCTTCAACAAATTCTAACTGACCCTCTGATGTCACATGGACTACTTTGATGATGTTTTTCTTACCTTTCTGGACATGGACAGTATACCGTACACACAGCTTCAATGGAGGGACTGAGAGCTCTCGGACTAAATCTAAAATATCTTAAACTGTGTTCTGAAGATGAACGGATGTCTCACGGGTTTGGAACGACATGAGGGTGAGTCATTAATGACATAATTAAAAAATTTGGCTGAACTAACCCTATAGTATATGCAAGTGATTTCATATGTGGATGTGCGTTAACTTTTCAGTGCAAAGGGAAGGCATTTCAATGCAAAAGGAAGTCGTTTAAATGGAAGTAACCTTTGTAATATCCGCATTTGCAAACA
This sequence comes from Carassius carassius, assembly GCF_963082965.1. NCBI lineage: Eukaryota > Metazoa > Chordata > Actinopteri > Cypriniformes > Cyprinidae > Carassius > Carassius carassius. The sequence goes on from NC_081765.1 coordinate 5,724,831, forward strand.
TGGACAGCGATCGTACAATTCAAGTGAAGCAATTAGCATTTTGCTAAATGTTCTTGCTTCGCCCACTATTATTACATCAATTGCTAATTCAGTTGAATCCAATGTCGCCTTCTGCTCAACTACACTCAGAAACTGAATCTGAATATCGCACTTTGTTTCGGCCATCGACGCCTGGTGTACAAAGCATCAATAACAGGCAAATGATGCCAACATCATCCGCCGGCGAAGTTCACAGAACACAATATCAGACTCGCCAGCAGTATGGTAACTGGCAGTGTCGATCTAGAAAAAGGTGAGACAAAAAAATCTGCTCGGGGGAGGGACATACAGTCCCAGACAGAGTACAATTTCCTGCCTCTACTATATTCAAAAAAGTATAAATTGTCTTCCCAACTAAAGTCCCAGTCCCACTCCCACTAGTGAGTTAAGCCATTTTCAGAACTAAGAATCTCAAATAATTTGTGATGAATTGCTGTTAATTAAAGTTTGCTTTTTGTTAAAGGCAGGGTAGGTAATACATGTATAAACAACTTTCTTCCAAATTTGTTTAAACTTTCTATATATATCAATGCATAATTAAAATGTAAGTACTCTGATAAAAAGAGTATAAAAATCGAGTGACTCTAGACCGTTTAATCTGTATTAAACACAGCTCATTATTTCCATTTCGGGACGAAACATAGGATTGGCTTAGGCGACTGTCACTCTCTCGCAACCATGGCAACCACCCTTTTGCCACACATGACCTGCCCACTTGCGCGTGCACGTTTGATTTGAGGAATTCAACAGGCACGGATCCTAGGAATACCAAAACAATGGCAGAGAAACAGCAAGCAAAATTCACAGTACCAGCCTATGCAGTTAGTGAAGGCAAACCAGGCAAAAAAAGGAAGACAGTAACAGTACAAGAAAAGTGTATTTTGATCATACATATTTTTTCATGAAGCATGTGTCATTAGCACACGTAGCTGCGTAATATAGCTAACATAACATTACTTAGTGAGCCGTAGTAGAGGCTTTGGAAGGAGCCCAGAAAGGAGGGGGTGGAGTGAATGGAAATAATGAGCTGTCTTTAAAACAGTCGTGAGAGGTCTACAGTCACTCGATTTTTATACTTTCTTTTTCAGAGTACTTACATTTTAATTATGTATTGATATATAAATAAAGTTTAAACAAATTTGGAAAAAAAGTTTTTTTATACATTTTTTTTACCTACCCTGCCTTTAAGGTGTACTGTTTTTACATGCCAAGGACACAATACCATCAGACTTTTAATAAGGATGTTTTACTTTTGACCTCCCCTGACGATAATGTGTAGTTGCAGCAATAGTGATCTGTACACTTTGTAATTGTCCTAAACAGATAGTAAATTCTCCTTCATGTTACACAAATTACAAATCAAAAGCATAATTTTCTCAAAACACTGTGCACAAAATTCCCTAATGTTATCACAGCAGTTCATACAGCCAACCAAATCTTTAATACATCAGGGAAAAAAAAACATTTGCAGCTTTTTCATTGGTCTTCAAAAAGATCACAAGCATTTTTGTACCATTTTCAAAACACAATCAAAACTCTGTGAATTGTAAAATAGTCAGGTCCACACCATATGTCCTCAATTAACCCCAAATTGATATCTGATGAGTTAGTAATCCACCCAACACAAAAAAGCCAATTTCCTAATTGTTCACAGAGGCGGCTTAGTTACAACAACTACAAAAGGGGAAGAGAAAAACAACAAAGAAGATGAATGAGGAGAAAAGACAAAAGAAGAAATATCAGCAGTGGGAAAGGAAGAGGTGTAAGAGGTGGTGGACAGGGTAGAGAAGGAAGAGGAGATGGAGAAAGAGCAAGAAGAGCTGAGGAGGTAGGAAGAGGAGAAGAGATGGATAAATTGGAGGGCAAAAGTATAGTGGAAAGAGAGAGTGGAAAATATAAGAAGAAATGGACAGAGTGGAATAGGAGTGCAAGGTGTAAGTGGAGAGAGGAGATGTAGAAGTATAGGGTACACCCATGTTTCAAATGAAATCAGAGTCACACTTCTTGACCATGTCATAAATCATGGCCTCTCACTGAGAGAAGCTGTGCAGAGAGTTCAGCCCAATATAAACATCCACAGTGGCTTCAATTATGCATATTAATTAAATGTTCCCTGAACTAATAAAGTACATGAACAGATTAAGCAGGAGCTGCATTTCCGTTTGTTCAAGTATGTGCAACCCAATTACTGCACTTTTACTGTCTACACAGATATATTTTTCTTAAATGATGTGTCCATAAACTGTTCTGTTACTGTAATTGAAAAGATGTAGGTATATCTTTGTATACTGCTGCTTCAAAGTGTGAACTAACTTCAGTTTCACAGTAGTATTGACCGCAATCAATGCTATTACTGTAAGACACTAACTTACTGTCAGAGCTGGGTAGATTACTTATGAACTGTAATCAGTTACTGATTACAGATTACTGTAAGAATTTGTAATGAGAAAATTTGTGAGAAACTTTGTAATCAGTAATATAGTCTCTTAGATTACACATTTTTGGTAACATAATCTGATTACTTTGGGATTACATTTTTGCAAACCCTTATTTGATATCACATATTCAGTTAGCCTAATCTAGTACTTTAAAAATATATATATTTAAGAATATATATTTAATTTTTATTTTCACCAAAAAGAGCCACAATAGCTTTTTCAAGTGCAATATATTGACAGTTAATACTTACAAAATACTAACACTAATTTACCTTGCTGTTAGAGTTTGCTAGTAACACTGAAAAAAAACAATCACATCTTATGATTTTTAAAGCCTATTTACTTATAATTAAGTAAATTTAGAAAACCAATATTGAAGAACATGAAATTGACCACAATATCACAAAGTAAAATATTTAATAAAAAAAGACAACAAAAAAACACTGGAGGTTAATAAGAACGTATCAATGAAAAACATCAAACAATATAGCTACATTGCGAACATGAATTTTGAAAAAGACTAAACTCACACAGGGATGACATTTCTATCCATCTCAAACCATTTTAAGTGCAAAGTAACAATTAGGAAAGACAAACAATTACAACATTACAAAAATGAATATTAAAGAGGATGAAACTCACAGCAATAACATTGCTAATACATGGCTCGACATTGTTTTACATGAACTTGTCCTTCGGACAAGTAAATCATTCACTTGTCAGAGTAAAAAAGTTACTTGTCCGGGGGGGGGGGGAGTGTGTTTTATTTGTTTGTTTGTCTTTTTTCGGCACAAATGTAGTTATTCTGAAGCAGTCTCATCAGTGCTCTATCAGGTATTACTTTAATCAGTGTATTTTTTATATTTTCCGCCAATTGATTGCTGTTACATTTTATAACTTTATAAAGGAAAATATTTTCCTAAACCGATTTAAATGTCATTTACGTTGAATTCTTGCATGTTATCAATACATTAAATTAGAATAAGACATTATGGTTATTATTAAAATGAAATCCGTATGACAAGTCACTGTCTTAATGAGTGAATCACTGATTCAACCGATTCGTTCAAACGGCTGATTCAGTCAATAAATGAAGCAAGTAACCGTTTTTAGAAATGGCTCACTGAATGATTGACTCATTTAAAAATGAATCATTTAGTAACGAAAGACTGTTGTGTGTTGCTCGGAGATGTGCGACTGTTCTGCTTTGGCTTTGCTTAGGACTATTTTTGTTTGAAATGGAACAAAAACAATCCATAATGTGTCTAAAATGTAAGTCAGTTAATATTACTTGTTTAACTGAAGATGTATAAAATCTATATCACATTTGCAATCGAGCTGAAAGTCTGAAAAACATCACTCCTGCAGTATTATACAGAACATTTTTTTTTCTACCGCAATATGTTTGTTTCTTTATGTGTGCTGTTGCGCTTAGTGTTGATTTCTCCTGAGTCAGACAGATAATTTTCTTTCTCCCTATTTTTTTCTCTCTCTGTCTTTCGCTCTCTTCCTTTTGTTTTTTTAACTTTCCATCGCTTTTTTCATATCTGTGTTCATCGCGTGCTCAATAAGGAAACCGATTTCAATTTTCCTGTTTCTCTTCTACTCCCTCTGCAGATACTGTGCATATTTCTCAGGATCATCTTTCAGACATTTTCTGTAAGATTTTGACCTTTGGGCAGCTGCTTTTGGAGCCATGTCACACCTAAACACAACAATTATAATGAATTAATTTAGTATTCTAAAAACAAACGCATATTTAAAATATAGTGACTTAATTGGTAAATGTATATTCATTTAAGATAACGTATTCAACACAGATTCTTTATAGAACAGTGTTTAATGTATCTGCCGTCATCACCACCACAACCTGTCATTACCAGCACAAATTGTAATGTGCTGGTAATGACACTTTTGTATATGTATAAAAAAATAGCCTTACTAGAAAAGATGATGACTTAGCAAGTGTAGCTAGCTTTCTATGTGTAATGTACACATTTTCATCTTCAAGAACTTGATGGGTTTTCACTATTAAAGTGATACAAATAATCCAAAAATATAAAAAAAATACAGAAATACGACACATTGTAATGACGCATAAGTGTACATGCCCAACACAAAGAATAAAGAGTAGATTTACTTTTCTGGACATCAAGGCATCAGTCTTGCAGCTTGAAAATCCATGTGCTCCACTGTGAAATTGGGTTACCATGGCTACCAAAAACTTTTGATGGGGGGGGGTTGGAAAGTGCCTTTATGCAGAGTGTGTTGGTAATGATGGCTAAACCATTAGAGAGGTAAAAATTAAGCAAAATAAAGTACAAAATGCGCATATATGTGTGTATGCATGCTTAATTTGTTCATGTAGTTTATTAGTTCAGGTAACATTTAATTAATATGCATTTTTTTTTTTTTGTGATAAATGTTTTTTTTTTGTGACATATGGCATGACATGTGAAAACTCTGGCGGCGGACAACACCAAAACTCAGATAATGTACCACAAAACACCAATAAAATGTGTTAAAATCATTAATAAGAGCAGCCATAAAAAAAGTCTAGGCTTGTTTTTGTTTATACTAATTAGTGGTGCTAAAATGTATAGATTTAATTAGTTTTTAATAAAATTACACCCTGTGGACAGAAATGGGGCCAAATTCTGGGAAATAAACGGCAGGTTTATTAGGAAAAAATATAAACATAAAAAAAAGAAACTTAGACTCAAGGAATTGTGAATGACTTATTACCATTGTGCAAATAATATGTACTGTAATCCACAAAAAAGTAACTGTGGTCTGATTACGAGTATTTTAAAAAGTAGTTTACTCTAACTACAAGTACTTGAGTTTTGGAACCTGATTTACGTAATCCAGATTACATGTAATCCGTTACTACTCGGCTGTGTTTACTGTATTGTAGCTTTTTTGTGTGTTTTTTACTCTAGAGAATCTTTGTGTTGAATATCAGTGCAACTCCTGAGTACCTGTATATTGATGAATCCAGCTTCAGTTTTCACAAAAAAAAGAAAAGGTGGCAAAATGTGATTGGCCATTGTGCTACATGTAGTCAATGTACCTGGACAACCAGGAGGCAACATCACTCTCTGTGCCACAATTTCTACAACTGGTGTTGTGGCACACAATGCTGTCTTGGGACCATACAACACCGCAAAGGTGTGGTGGTGGCTGTTTTTTTTTTTTTTTTTTTAAACCTCAATGAAATCCTCTTTCCGCAGGGTGATCAGGAGCAAATGGTGTGGAATTTTGTAGTTTTGGGACAATGTCCAATTCCACCATTCGGCACTAGTGCGAGAGTGGTTTGACAATCGCCAACTCTTCAGGATGGTGTTCCTTCCACCATATTCTCCTTTCCTGAATCCAACTGAGGAATTCTTCTCCTCTTGGAGATGGAAAGTACATGATCGCAACCCTTTACAACCAAGTAAGTCTTCAAGTGATGGAAGAGGCCTGTGGAGATAACCAGCATGTCAAGGATGGGACGCAATCAAGACTATTTTTTTTTTTTTTCACAATGCATGACTTGTGAAAATATTTGCTGTGATTGTTGATAATTCTCTGGCCAGATTGATTAATTGATTCAGTGAATTCAGGTTGTTGGGGTTTATTTTTATTTATTTTATTTTTTTTGTGGGGTGACCACTCATTGTTATACACCTAAGCTCCTCATTCAAGAACTTGATGGGAAAACATGTATTTTAATTTCTTTGTGTATCTTCAGATGAATCTATCAAATCAGAATACATGTAGTTTTGATATTAATATTGAATTAAAAAAAAATGCATTACTAGAATACAATGCTGTTTCACTGTCTAGTGGATACTTGACTGTTTTGCCGACCTGAGTGTTTTAGTTTGCTGTGTTAACTGTTTTGAGAGCTGTTACCGGAGTTTGGAGAAATGTACCAAATCGATTGAGGAAAAACTGTAAATCAGTGATACATCTATACACCTGTACATTAGCATTTCGAGCTTAACTAATACAAATAAACGATGGTAACTAGACTAATGTAATGGGGAAACATAGAGACAACATGCATGTAACATATACATTTGTAACTGATTATAAGCTAAAAAGTTTTGTTGTGTATAGTGAAAATGTGTGTGTGCTGCTCAGCCAGGCCCTTGGTTCCTGGCATCAAGGCCTATCTAATTATATCTTGGAATGTAATTGAAGTCAAATGGGAAGTCCATGAGTTAATCTGTTCAGCATTGTCCAGATAATCGGGGTAAACATTGGTCACTTAACACTCATAAACTTTAGATTATTGGTGCCATTCTATAATTTATATGCAAATGTCAAAAGGCTAAAAAGAGTTTCTAAGACATAAAGCCCAAATGATCGTACATGATGCTAACCAGATGCTACATTTAACTCGGTGAGTTGCATTGTGTGTTTGCTCAGTCCAGTTGTTACACGTAACATACACGCAAATTGTAAGAATATGACTAATACTGATGAATAAACAGCCTATAAGGTAAGGCTATTAAATAGCAATCCCAAACTACTTTTTGGTAATACAGTTAAGTTGGTGTGAGCCACCATAGTCATTTCAACATGTAAAAAAAAAAAGATTGAAAATTGAAAAATTACATGACATTTTTTGGGTTATAGAAACAACAGTTACCATGGTGAAAACACAATAATACCCAATTCACATGCATGAAACCTAATTCACATGCACAAAATGAGATTATATATTCATAAAATACATTTCACAAATGTAAAACAGTTCACAGATGTACAACTGTGTACAAAATATTTTGAACGTTCAATATTTTTAACTGTATTTCTTTTCTTGTGAGCAGTAAGCACACACACATACACGCTGTTATGCAACTTCACTATGACTCCACTTAATAACAGATACCGAAAGGTTTTATAATCAACACATTTCACCCATACACAAACATACATACCATAAGTTGCCAAAGAGAGAGAAACCAGTGACTTCTTTTATTAGCAATTATGATAACATAAAGAGCCTCTAACATCCATGTAACTTTTGCATTTCACTAAAGTTTCCATATAGTGAAAAATAATACTGGTTTACATTGTTTTGTGTCTTTGGTGTAAATGTCCCCACCTGTCTTGTTTTTTATTTTATTTTTATTGCTCAATTCTTTAAGAGGTGTGAGGTTGCCGGTTTTGTGTCTTTTGTCATACTTATCCCTCCCCTCTCCCACCTACTGGAACATAACTGGCAGTTTTGTCAGCTTCAAATCTGAGGTACATAGATGCAAACTGTCTTTGTGAAGGAAGTCAGCAACAGTTAGACTAAAGCAAGACAGCTGTGGACAACATGCATCTCCTGCTTTGGAGAAAAAATGCATTTGACCTATTATTCTATGGTCTCTTTTTGATTTATCTCAAATGCATCACCATAGCAGGGAAGTTACTTGTTCTTTCCTGATTTTCTGTTAGTTTAACATACATGTAAGACTTGAGTTTAGGTTTTTAGGTTTTAGTGATTTTAGAGTTACTGATTGTAAAATTGTGATTTCAGTAAATTAAGATTACATCAAATTAATTGGGTGCAGTTGTGCTGTCATGCTAAAATGTTAATAAAACAGAAATCACCCTTGATTCGGTTTTGATTCATGAGCATAGCTCAGTAATTTCCCGGCAGATAATTAAGTTAACTTTCTCTTTTTTTCTTTTAATGTATTTTGCAGGTGTTAAGATTATTGGTCATGATACATCAGTCATAAAAGGAGGAAATGTCACATTGTTTTGTAACCTGACTGAGACAAAAGAGAATTTCACTTATATCGTCTGGCAGAAACAGACAAGAGGAAACCCTGAAAAGGAAACCAACAAAGACCATAAAACCGAACACAACCATTTACTGGACAAGGTCAAATTTATTGGGAATATTAAAGAGAAGAATGGATCAATTCAGCTCCTGGGAATGACACTGCAGGATGATGGGATCTATACTTGCATCTTCATATTTCCCAGTGGAAAAAATCAGACAAACATCAATATCACGGTACTTGGTAAGACTGTGAATGATTTAAAGCTGCTTTAAAAGTTCCAATTGTAAAAGTTCTTAAAAGATAGTTCGCCCCAAAATGACTGATCTGTCATCATTTAGCCACCCATGTTGCTCCAGAGCTGTGCAAGGATCTTTCTTTCACTGAACACAGAAGACATTGTCTCCATGTAATGAGAATAAAAGGCTTTCAAGCATCGGAAAAAGGCAAAAAAGTACAATTATAACATCATAGCTCATAAATCATGTCCACTCATTCTGCATTTCCGAGAATCATGTGATAGCTTTTCCATGTGAAAAAAAAGAAATAAATTTGGACATAATTTTCTATTTTAAATGTCTCACCATTATATTTCCTCTTACAAACATGGTGTGTTTAAACAACACTTGTTAAACTGAAATGGTAGTGCTTGTAGTTCAAGATGCACAATATATATGGACTACATAAGTTATTGCGGTTTTTTAAATTAATTTTTTTCAGTGGTCAGTGTATTTGACACAAATGTATTTGACACGGACAAAAACTATTAAGTTTTTAAGTGTGTTTTATTTTTATGGACTGCAATTTTTCATTTTTTGACATGACATGAAAATATTGATTGGCTATTGGATAGAACCCTACTTTTAGTAATTTTCCCAACCAAAGATATTTTGTCACCTTGCTCAAGTTGTTCACATAATTAATTTATTGTTTTTTGTTTTTTGTAATGTAGTTCCTTCGGTGGGGAAGGTGATAGGGAGGACACATGTTTCGGGTCATTTCGACAAAATTTTGGCATCGTGTGTTGCTCACAATGGCCGGCCTGCAGCAGATGTGTTTTGGAGGTTAAGTGCTCTGAATGACTCACTGAGAACAGAAACCAGCTACACAGAGCACAAAGATGGAAGTGTCACGGCTGTGTCCCACATACTTGGTGCACCATCTAAGTATCTAAACCAGAAGAAGATCCAGTGCGTGGTAAAACACAGCACACTGACAAAGGAACTAGAAGTTGACTACGTAATAAATATCCACTGTAAGTAACATATGTATTTACACTGTATAAGTAAACATTGTATAATTTATAAACTAGCCTAGTAGTGGAACAAAGAATACAACAGCTACTGGTAAAGGCTGAGTGACTATTGGCAGACTACTGACTGTAAATTGTGCTGATCTGGAATCTTTTCCTTGCCTCTAGAAGATGGTTAAATTTTTCCTGTCCTACATAATGGTGGCCAGAAGTGTAACTTGATCAGCTTAGTTTCCCTCCTGTAACCGAAGCATCACTAGATTTCAAAACCACATGAGCTGTTTATAGTAAGTATTACTTTTATATTTTTCAACTCTTAGATCCTCCAGAATTGGTGGAGATATCTCCTGACAATCCAACAGAGACTCAACAATATCTTTGTTCAGTGGATTGTAACCCAACACCAACCAGCTTCATCTGGACCAAGTAATGAAATCATGTGATTTTTAGTTCTTTCATTCCTCTATTTCTCAGACACATTTAGAGTAAATTAATAATATTATGATTTATTTTTTACTCAGTTTGGACGATGCAAACTGATATAAACTCCAATACAGGTGCTTCTCAATAAATTAGAATGTTGTGGAAAAAAATTGTTTATTTCAGAAATTCAACTCAAATTGTGAAACTCGTGTATTAAATAAATTAAATGCACACAGACTGAAGTAGTTTAAGTCTTTGGTTCTTTTAATTGTGATGATTTTGGCTCACATTTAACAAAAACCCACCAATTCACTATCCAAACAAATTAGATTTTATATGGTGACATGCCAATCAGCTAATCAACTCAAAACACCTGCAAAGGTTTCCTGAACATTCAAAATGGTCTCTCAGTTTGGTTCACTAGGCTACACAATCATTTTCTGTTTCTCCGCTGGTTCTGCCCAGCTCAGAATTTTCTGTTTCTCCGCTGGTTCCGCCCAGCCCTGAATTTTCTGTTTCTCCGCTGGTTCCGCCCAGCCCTGAATTTTCTGTTTCTCCGCTGGTTCCGCCCAGCCCTGAATTTTCTGTTTCTCCGCTGGTTCCGCCCAGCCCTGAATTTTCTGTTTCTCCGCTGGTTCAGCCCAGCTCTGAATTTTCTGTTTCTCCGCTGGTTCCGCCCAGCTCTGAATTTTCTGTCTTCGCTGGTTCCGCCCAGCTCAGAATTTTCTGTTTCTCCGCTGGTTCTGCCCAGCTCTGAATTTTCTGTTTCTCTGCTGGTTCCGCCCAGGCCTGAATTTTCTGTTTCTCTGCTGGTTCCGCCCAGCCCTGAATTTTCTGTTTCTCCGCTGGTTCCGCCCAGCCCTGAATTTTCTGTTTCTCCGCTGGTTCCGCCCAGCCCTGAATTTTCTGTTTCTCCGCTGGTTCTGCCCAGCTCTGAATTTTCTGTTTCTCCGCTGGTTCCGTCCAGCTCTGAATTTCCTGTTTCTCCGCTGGTTCCGCCCAGCTCTGAATTTTCTGTGTCTCCGCTGGTTCCGTCTAGCTCTGAATTTCCTGTTTCTCCGCTGGTTCTGCCCAGCTCTGAATTTTCTGTTTCTCCGCTGGTTCCGCCCAGCCCTGAATTTTCTGTTTCTCCGCTGGTTCCGCCCAGCCCTGAATTTTCTGTTTCTCCGCTGGTTCCGCCCAGCCCTGAATTTTCTGTTTCTCCGCTGGTTCCGTCCAGCTCTGAATTTTCTGTTTCTCCGCTGGTTCCGCCCAGCCCTGAATTTTCTGTTTCTCCGCTGGTTCCGTCCAGCTCTGAATTTTCTGTTTCTCCGCTGGTTCTGCCCAGCTCTGAATTTTCTGTTTCTCCGCTGGTTCCGCCCAGCCCTGAATTTTCTGTTTCTCCGCTGGTTCTGCCCAGCTCTGAATTTCCTGTGTCTCCTGTGTTCCCTCCCAGCCTCCCTCTCCCACCTCCTCCTAGACCTGACAGTCCCTCTGCTCCACTTCCGCTGGTTCCGTCCAGCCCTGATCCTCCTGTGTTTCCTCCCATCCTTCCTCGCTCTCCTCCTCCTAGACCAGCCAGTTCCTCAACGTCATCTCTGCTGGTGCCAGTCAGTCCCGCAGCTCACCCTCAGTCTGCGCCATCTGGGCGCGATGGTTCGCCGCTGGACTGCCAGTCTCCAGCTCCGCCTTGGCGCGTTAAGGCCCTGTCTCTGCCTCCAGCCTCCGAGCCCTGGACTCCTCCTCGGTCCTTCGACCCAGCGGCTCCGCCTTGGCTCTTAGCTCCCTCGTCTCCACCATGGCCTGGCATCCCACCTGCTCCACCGGGCTCCCTCGTCCCTCCGGCTCCACCTTGGTCAGTCGTCGACCATCCGCCGCCTCGGGACTCCACTCCTCTGGCTTCACCTCGTCACTCCATCCCTCCGGCTCTGTCAGGCTCATCCTTCCCTCTGGTTCCACCTCCATCCTCGGTCACTCCGGCTCCACAGCGGTCTTCCAGGACCCCACCTCCGCCTTGGTCGCCTGAGCCTTCTGCTCCACCTAGGCCCTCTGGATCTTCGACGTAAATACCCGGTCTGTTCAGTTCTCCCTCGTCCGTGATTGTATGTGCATCTGAATGTGAATGTGAGTGTTAATCTGAGATCGTATTGTATTGTAAACGGGATATATTGTCTGTATTCTCCTTCTTCCTTTAGTAAACTCATCATTTGTTTCATATCCTCCTCGAGCACTTTAGTCTTTCGTTTAGCACTACACCTAATTTGTAACAGCGATACTGTAAGCAAGGCGATATATTGGGATATTTCTTATTTTAGGAATAGGATGCTAGGCAGCATTTTCATCCGAATCAGAGTGATACTTAGGTATCTACTCGTTCCCTTTGGGAGTTTTTATATTGGAGGCTCTTATCCTCCCCTTCCTAATTCCCCTGTAACCACCAGCTCTCCACCTGACCGAGGTTAGGTGGGAACTTCTTGCATAACAGTCTCCTATGCTGGACCTATGATGTTTTTGGTTGGTTCTATGTTCATAGCAACCACCTTACTGATGGTCCGGACTAAAAGGAGGTGCCCCTTATGCAGGGCTCCAGTGCAGGAACCTTGTCAGCATTATGTCCAGCCGATATTATAGCCCTGATTCCGGCTTCATGTTTCCGGTATCAGGCGGCCGAGATCACAGGTTTCTGTGGGAGCCTCCTTGATCATCAGGCCTGGCACGGCACTGCAAAGGTCACCCTGAGGGCCTTCCTGGCCACTTAGTTGTTTCTGTCGCATCAAGTGGGAAGTGGAGGTGGTAGTTACGGAAGTCTTCTTGTATATGCTGCCTCAGGAGATGCTCCCCTCCCCATATGTTTTGTAAATGAGGGCAGCAGTTGCTCAGTGGTTCATGTAGGTTGTCTACAACCCCGGAAGGTTGGTGGTTCAATCCCCGGCTCCACCTGACCAAGTGTCGAGGTGTCCTTGAGCAAGACACCTAACCCCAGCTGCTCCCGACAAGCTGGATGGCGCCTTGAATGGCTGACACCGCAGTCGGTGTGTGAATGAGTGTGTGAATGGGTGAATGTGAGGCAAATTGTAAAGTGCTTTGGATGGCCATGTGGTCTGTTGAAAGCGCTATATAAATGCAGTCCATTTACCATAAATTTGAACTTGCCTCTCCCATGCGGTTTAGCTTCTCTGCGATGCTTAGGAACCTTTTAGTTACACACTCTAAGCTCTGTGTACTTTCTGAAAACCACATGGTGGTGAGTGTGAACGTGAACACTTTGCACACTTTCTAAAATCCACGTAAGTGGTAAGTGTGCTCGCAAGACTCTGTGCACTTTCTGAAATCCTGTAAACTAAGGGTTACACACTCAGCTTCGTTCCCTTTCTTGAAATGGTTAGACCTTGGTTCCTTGGGCTCCACTCAGCCAGTGTGTATTTATTTATACACTTCAAGTACACTTCCCTCAACATGAGGGGCTATTGATTCCTTCAGCTCTACCCCAGGCCGAGGCCCTAACAATTAAGTTGGGTATGTAGCCTATGCCATTGGCCATAAGGAGTATGTCATGGACAGCTGTCTAACATCCCAGGGGCAACTCCCATTGAAATGGTAGAGTTGGTACTTAGTGTTCGCCATGATTCTAGCCTGCACTCCCCTCAGCATGGCGGTGTGGGTGTACTGTTCCCCATAGTGACCCTTAGAGGATGCAGACTGCTCCGCTTCACTCACATGCTCAGCCACCCAAGCAAGCACTCCGTTAATATTATGCTCACGCTCGCCATTAAACCTATTACCGCTCAGATCCTGCTCCGACATAAAATTTATGTTTCAAATCGGTTATTCTGGATGTTAACTTGAACAAATATTTAGTCTGATTACCTATTTGTCTACATTTTTCACAAGCTTTGAGATAAAGTCCGCGGGAGCGGGTGGGAGTGGACACAAACAATTGCTTGCCGACATAAAATGTATCTAGTAGGCCTAATTGTTTACTGTTTGTATCGAAATTCTTGGATAATTGTCTAAAATTGTGCATACTGATGAATAAAAAAACTATTTCATAGTTTTGGGTGTGGGAAGGGGCACTGTTACACCCTTTTTTTAAGTAATGTTAAGCAGCACAACAGTTCATGTGCTGGTCCTTGCCTATAATTAGGACCCGAAGTAGATAAATATCATGTGTGCTTTTTAAAACAGTATGCGACAGCAGCGGGAAACTCTGTATATTCATGCAGTGCGCATGTCAAAAGAGTAAATCCGATCAGAAGCTTGTGACACGTAAACGCGCATATCAAAGCGATCAGCGTTTATTCAGCGTTCATGTAAACACTACTTCAGATTCGTCAATCAGAATGAATTCATTCCGATGGAAACAAAACGTGTCCATGTAAACGCACCTAGTGTGAACAGCACAAGCCTGAATCAGCACATGGAATCTGTTTTTTTTTCTTCTGATTTGTCCCCCTTCCATATGTGATACTAAATTTCATTTCAGGTCAGATGTTTTGCAATGTGACCGCAGTCTAAACAGTCATATCGGAAGCCATGTGACTATTACATCTCTCTAGATCAGGGGTAGGCAAGTTCGGTCCTAGAGAGCCGCAGACCTGCAGACAGAGGTGGAAAGTAACGAATTACATTTACTCGCGTTACTGTAATTGAGTAGCTTTTTTGTGTACTAATACTTTTTAAAGTAATTTTTTAAATCTGTAATTTTACTTTTACTTAAGTAGGCTATATTTTGTTTGAAGTATCGTACTTAGCTACGTTTTAAAACACATTAATTACTCAGTAAAAAAAAAAAAAAAAAAAAAAAAAAAAAAATCGCTCCCTGGAAACTACGGCAGTAAATAATGGGCAGGAGGGCAAACTGGCGCTAAAATCACAAGAAAGATGTAGACGGACAAAACAGGCGTTAGTGGTACACCGCTGAAAACGAAACCCCGTCATATTCTGAAGTTGAACTCGAAGGAAATGAAGTGAACCCTGGCCATATGTATGCTCTATTATGCAGTGTAAGCTGTACTTGCCTAGGAAGACCAAACTAGCAGCTTATAAAATCTCGACAAGACATCAACCCTTTGCAAGAATGTAGAGGTAAGCTAAATAATTGCATCGTTGCATTGGTGGTTAAAATGAAGCTTTGACATTTTAGCAAGAGGTTTTGCACAAATTAGCCAAAAAGACAGTGGTGAGGAGTGTGCTATTTTTGTTTTAATGATGTGCACGCGCATTTATAGTGCGTTCTTTCACTGTGTGATTCAGTCTCCTAAAATGCATTTAGAATGATCACAAAATTGAGGATATAGGGGCAAAAAAAATCACATATGTATATAATTTCATATATTAAATCAAAATCACACAAAGAATGCCATCTTTTCCTCCAAAAATCATCATGAATATATACATACATATATATATAACAGTTCAGTAAACAGGTTAATTAAGAGACTTGCGTTTTAGACACCATATTGCCTTTTTTAGCTCTATTTCTACAACAGAAAATAATTCCAAACACAGCCACCAAAGCACAGTTTTGCGTCTCTGAGCAACGTGACAGTGATTCGTTCCTGAATGAATCAACCGTTTAAATGATTCGGTTCAATCGCAATGACTCCCTTATTAACAGTGACTTGCTGACACATACTGGCCATTTTAATTTCACATTTAAAGTATCTTTTGATTTTTTTAAAATAATTAAATTCTTATCATTTCAAATGAGTATTCAACATTTTATGTCTTGTATATCAAAACATTATTCATGCATTTGTAACTGCAGGTTAAATGCATTCTTGTCCTGCACTAAACAGTGTAATACATCTAAATGCCACTTCCAATGAATCTTCTGCATTTCGTCTGCATTAAAAGATGAGTTTGTTGATACTGATTTGCCTGGTAACAGCCCAAATGTTTTATTATTCTAAATAACTGATTCCTTTAATTAAAAACAACTAGTTTGAGATTAATAGACCTATCCCAGGGGTGTCAAACTCAGTTCCTGGAGGGCCGTAGCCCTAACCCTGCTCCAGCACACATATCATGTAGTTTTCAAATAAACCTAAATGATTAGATGAGCTGGATCAGGTGTGTTTAATTAGGGTTAAATCTAAACTGTGCAGGACTGTGGCCCTCCAGGAACTGAGTTTGAAAACCTTGGCCTGTCCCATTTTGACTCCCTCCCACTGTTAAAATGTAACTAAGTAATTTTTACTCTGAGTAAATTTTAAATGAGCTACTTTTTACTTTTACTTGAGTAGATTTTTAGACTGGTACTTTTACTTGTACTTAAGTAAAATTTCATTAATGTAATGGTACTTTTACTTGAGTAGAATATTTTTGTACTCTTTCCACCTCTGCCTGCAGAGTTCAGCTTCAACCCTAATCAAACAGACCTGAACAAGCTCATCAATCCATTCAGGATTACTAAGGTACAGGCAGGTGAGTTTTTGGAAATGTGGAGTCAGTGGAAATGCAGTGATGTGTCAGAACTTACAGTGATACATTTTTTACTTAAAGCAATTAGGGGATTTTGTTTTGGAAACCTGGCAACCCTGTTCATATTGTTTTTTTGTTTGTTTTTTTGCACATGCTGGTCAATTCAGAACCATGATCAGTTCACACTGGAAATTTGATATTGGCCACATTTAAAACAAGATTGTGAATAGCTATACAAAAACCTCTGAGCAAAAATTGTAATTGAGCACTAAGGCTCGGAGTGTAAATGTAGCCTATGTTTCTTTGATTTTATTTGACTTGTTTACAACTCTGATATTTTGATATTTGGCTATTTCTACTTCATGTGTCTTGTAAGAATGCTACACAAAAGAAGTGCTGTTTTAATCTCATGTGTTCATGTATATATCACATCACATTCACTAGTCTCCCAAATGTGTCTTCATTAACAGAGTAAAGGGAAGTACTCTACATTCTGACAGCAACAAGCTTTTTGTCCCAAAATCGTCCTCTGATTTTAATGGTATATACATCTGTACGGCATCAAACCAGTATGGAAGTGCTTCAGGTTTCCTCTATGTACATAAGCCTGGTGAGGTTTAAAATCTTTATATTTTAAAATTATGTACAATTTTTATATGCAGAGTTTATAGTGGTTAAATGTCTGTAGAAGAGGTGTTTCTTTTCTTTCTTTTTTTTGCTGCTACTTTACATTATAATTGGCATCAACAAAAACAAAACAAAAAATGTATATCATGTTTTGATGCATTACAGAAAATCTGTACAATCCGAAATTGGCAAACCATTATAAAGTAAAGTAAAATTTAAAATACAAAATGTAAAGATTAAGGCCTGTACACACAGAGAATAATAGCTATAAAAATTACTTTAACGATTATGATATTAGCAATCCACACCAACAGACAAAAACATTCTGTTTATTATAAGCACATGCAAAAGTTAGTTCATCTGCTGTTTAAAATCCTCAAGGTTTTTAAATTCAAGTAGATTCTGATTGTTTTTTTCATTGTTTATTAGCTGGAAAAAATCATTCTTATTACAATGATATTTTCCCCCATGTTATTATCATTGCAGTTGTCATGTGAACTTCACTATTTTTATAGAATAAGAATGAGTTTTAATGAGTTTTAAAACTTTACCATTATAATATATACCATATAATTAGTTATGGTCCTTGGAATGAACTGGCCTTTATTCTTGTCATCGTGGAAGATGTAACCTGACGGCTCTCCTCTCTTGTTCTGTGTTTTGTAGGATCCGCTGATGACTGTTGGTTTCCTCTTGGTTTGGTCTTCAGCTGTGCCGTCCTGTGGTTTTTTTCTGGTCTACGTATTGAGCAGTGATGGAAAAATGTCTCAAGTTCCTCCTTACTCAAATCAAAGTACAGTTTACAAAAGTAAAATGAAACACTTTTAATTAGACGTCATCATATGTAAACCCATAGTAATTGGTGGTTATCCAGAGGAAAAATATATGGCTCAATGGGAAATATCTGAGAGAAAGGAGTCCAAAATGAGAAAGAAATGTGAGAAACATTGGAGATCTTTTTTGTTTGTTTGTTTTTTGCTGTAATCTCTTTCAGGTCTTTCAGGTTGATCTTTCTTTTTTCTTGTTTTTCAACTTTAATGCTCAGGACAGTAGGAGAAACGATTGGACAGGTGAGAAGGGAACAGGAGCAGAAAAGTACTTTTAGCTGGGAATCGAACTCATGCTACCTGAGGTGCAGTTGTGCCTTCGCACAGATGAGCTGGCCATGGTAGCTGAAATACTTGTAGTTAGAGATGCACAGTATATATGGACTACATAAGTTATTGTTTTTTTTTTTTTTAGTTGTCAGTGTATTTGACACAGACAAAAACTATTAAGTTTTCTGCAATTTAACATTTATTGACATGACATAAAAATGAATAATGAAACAAAGAATATAACGGCTTTCCTGTCCTACATAATGGTGGCCAGAAGTGTAACTTGATCAGCTTAGTTTCCCTCCTGTAACCGAAGCATCAATAGATTTCAAAACCTCATGAGCTATGTTTATAGTAAGTATTACTTTTATATTTTTCAACTCTTAGATCCTCCAGAATTGGTGGAGATATCTCCTGACAATCCAACAGAGACTCAACAATATCTTTGTTCAGTGGATTGTAACCCAACACCAACCAGCTTCATCTGGACCAAGTAATGAAATCATGTGATTTTTAGTTCTTTCATTCCTACATTTTTCAGACACATTTAGAGTTTTATGGCAAAGAGTTGCTTGTTCATTTTTAGGCATAGCTGTTTTGTTGCTATAAATATTTAATTTATAATATTATGATTTATTTTTTACTCAGTTTGGACGATGCAAACTGATATAAACTCTTATATTTGGGAGTGATGCAGTACTCAAGACTTGGGAACATTTGGATTCAGACTCTAACAAGTGTGGAATTGGACATATTCCAAAGTCTCTTTAAAAAATACAAATTATCACCTTTATTAGCTAACCTTTACATAAATGTTTTCACTAAATTGATGATTTTACTGATATCCAAAATGAACCAACAACTGATAATGTTTTTCTTTTTAAACTCAATAAAATGTCTTCATGCATAATAAAAATGCATGTTTTTTTTTTGAGGTATCCGGGCTTGGCTAACGTCTAAGTGCAGATGTATCCAGATGCTAACGTCTAACCCACACAAGCCAGCTATCCCCACCATCATACTGGCTCAACATACGCTCTTTGGACAATTTATGATTAGGATTTGGACAATCTGATTGCTACGCTCAACTCAGAGGACTTTAAAGGCCCGTTCACACCAAGCACGATAACTATAAAGATAACGATAAAAGATATAGTTTTAAAAATCATTCTTAACATTTATGAGTCCACAACATAGCTATAACGATAAAGGCACAGAGAAAAAATATTGATGGAATCACTTTCAGAATGATTGTTTTCCCCAGCTGATGAACGATATAAACATTGAATCAATCCTGCTCAAGGTCGAGAGTTTAAAGCAGTAGATGCATGTGAGCTTAGAATAAACAGACGATATCGTTCGCTGGTTTGGACGCTAATATTGTTATCTTTATAGTTATCGTTCTTGGTGTGAACGAGGCTTAAGAGACTGTTGTGTTTTTGTGTTCACGGAAACATGGCTCAGCAACAGCGTGCCAGACTGCGCTATTCAGCTCAATCAGCTGACAGGCTTTTAAGCAGACAGAGTCCTCGTCACGGGTTCCTGCATCTGCACATCATAGAGGACTGAAAACATAGCAGCACTGACCAAAAAAGCACAGCAGTGTCTCTATTTCCTCCACAAACTGAGAAAAATGAGAGCCTCGGCCCCCATCATGTGTACCTTCTACAGAGGCACCATCGAGAGCATCCTAGCTGCGTCCCTGTGTGGTATGGGGCCTGCAACGCTTCATTTTGCGGGATGTCAGCAAGCTGAACTCCCTCCCCTCTTTTTCCCTAGAGCTTTACATTACATTAGAGCTGCCCACAAGGCTATGGCTCTGACAGGTTATATTGTAAATACTAAAACTATATAATTTAATCAGTATTAAACATTTCAGAATATCAAAGGTTCCTTGTTTATATTTATCTTCAATGCCCAGCATTGTATATAAAGCACATTTTCAACACTTATATAAGTGGAGGATGTTAAGCATAAGATCAAAACTTTCTTTTTAATAAATGTAACACTACTGTACAGGCCTGGGGTGCCGGAGCGTGCTCAAATGTAATCAATAGCACCATCAGTTAAAGCTGTAATGATGGCATTCAATTGCAAATTCGGCATTGAGCAATGTAGCCAATCACAGACATATCTTTTTAATTTGCCCCGACAAAATCTGTGTCACAACAGACAGTCAGAGGCTTTTAAGTTAGAATCCACTCACTGCTCAAATTGCCAGAGTTTTTGTTGAGGTGTTGTGTTCAGCACGAATCATCTCATTACAAAAAAAGTGTAGACACGATGTAAATACGAGGTTCATTGTGCAGCATTGAGAACTTCATTGATTATAATGTAACTTTGTTAGAATGCGATGAACTGAGATGAGTGATTATAAGGGTGTGCTCTTTGCACAATAGCAATGGACGGCTTATACATAAATATATAGAGAGAAAGAGAGCACCAAGAAGCACCGGGCCTGCTAGTGTACCACTGTTATGTTTTGCTTTTTAGCATTAATAAAGTTTGCCTTTGTGAGACCTCAGTGAACAGACACGAATAAACCCTGGAATCACCACATGAGCTGTGGAATGGAGGAATCAGTAGAACATGTTATTTGTGTTTGTCAACTAATGCATACAAAAGTATACTAATGAACGAGAAACAATGAAAAATGAACTTAGAAAGATGGGAGTGGATAACATAAACGCTTAAAAATATATTTACTTATGGATTAGAGAGTTTATTTTTGTATCTTAAGAGAACTGAGCTGATTTAGAGAATTTAGAGGTGTTAGTATTGTTTTTTTCTCTCACATTATGAAAGGCTAAACTCTGGTTCACACTCCAATACAGTAGTTGGCGATAATTTACCCTGAAACCGATGAGGAAGAAGAAGACTTTTATTATGAAATGCGGGCTGAATTCGACTGCTGTGCCGTTCACGTGAGTTGTTTAGCCCTCTGGGCTTCTTCGCCCGAAAACGGGCGAAAACTTGAACGTTTTGAAATGTTTAATTTTTTTGCTTCATCGGATGGGGATGAAACTTGGTGACTTTTGTTGTATTACCTATATGAACACACAAAAAAATCAAGGAGATGATTCTGATATGTTAAAGGGTCGTAAAAAAAAAAGTCACACTTAGCCTCCTCCCGCCCGAAAACGGGCGACATAGGAAATGAATGGGAAATACGAAAAAATAGGAAAACTCAGAGAAACTTTTGGTGGTACAAGCTACAGATCAGCAACTGTGCTGAAAAAAAGTGTACAGCAATGAAGGGGTGACACTCTAGAACATCAAGAGTGCAAATAAGACCCCCCCCCCCCCCCCCCCACACACACACGTACACAAACACACACACACATACACAGATAAACTGGCGACTGCAACAGCAAATTTGTAGAATATTCCACATAAAATCAATAAATGAAAAAAAAAACTTGTTCAAATGCACACACACACACAGAGAGAGAGAGAGAAAGAGAGAGATTTACTGGCAAGACTGCAACAGCAAATTTTGAGAATATGCTAAAAAAAATACAAAAGACTCTCTCTCTCTCTCACGTGTGACAACAGCACTATTTGCAAAAAATGCAAACTTCCAGTCTGCAAGAAGCACTTTGTCACTATCTGTGACTTCTGCAGTAATTAGTAAAACAATTAGGCTACAATTTGTATGTATATATTTCAAATAATATGTAGCATTATTATTATTACCATATTTATTTTTTTATTAAATTTACGGTTTGATAATTATTGTTTGTTTTTATTTTAGCATATGAGTTCCTGATATATATTCCATATTCAACAATAAATAAAATAAATACAGTTTGTATGTATATAGTTAAAATGTTTGTAATGTTTATTAATATTATTAATAACATTTCATTTTTTAACCTAGAGTTTGATAATGATTGTTTGCTGTTGTTATTTTTGTGTTTTTTATGTTTATAATTTATGTTTATTTCTGTTCGATCATAATTGCTGTTCCCTTCTGAAGTTATTACTTAGTGAATTAAAATTAATAAAAAATACCAATTTATTGCTAAATGTCTGTATAACGTGTTTTGAATTATCACTAACCATCCCTTATTTTGTTCAATTATTTGAATAATCAAATACTGAGTAACAAAAATGTTTGCATTGTGTTCCCTTTCTAACCAAATGCTATAGTTTGATTGTAATCATAATGCAAAACCTGATACTTATCTAAACATTTTTGTTAAAAAAATAAAGTAATCATCTCTTAGAATATCTAAATGTATATCTAAATTTAAAAAAAAACCGAATAAGATAGAGAAATCATGTCTAAAACAACAAAAGGAATCAAAAAGCCTTTCTATATAGGATATATAGGAAGCTATAGGCAGCCTACAGGCTGGTACAGGACATTACACAAAAGTGGCTATTTCTTAAAGCCACTAGATGAAGTTCTTCTCCTGGAACATTTTTTTTTTTAGGCTGGCACTCTATTTTGATGTGAAATGCTGCATTTATTTATTTATTTTTTTAAATAAATATAAAATAAAAAATGATATATTAATTCTAATGGAAAAAATAGCTCATAAAAATTATATAATTAATGCAAAGTATCATAAAAAATTCTAAAAATTCTAAATAATAATCAGAAAACATTATAGAACAAAAATATATTTGATTGGTTATCCTGGGAAAAAGTAAAGTACAATTTTAAGGCTTCGCCCGTTTTCGGGCGGGAGGAAGCTAAGTGTGACCCATTTACGAAGAAGCCCAGAGGGTTAGATATCAAAATAATATTATTTTGACCGTGTCCGCACCATAGACAGTAAAAGAAATGGACACGGCGACTCCTTTGGAACTCAATTGAGACAAGTGAAGCCCATTTTTTGAGATTTTTAGCACTTCCGTTTCTGACGCGCAGACTCAAACTAAGCTTGATGACGTCAGCAACCTGTCTGACAGATGTAAATCTTCTAGTAGCTGTGCGCGCAAACTGCCATCGTTAATCTTGCAGAGACGGCGAGCTTGAGAGGGGATTCTTTGGCGTGAGTGAGAAGGAGTAAGTATTCTGATTAATTATTTTGTATAGTATTTTAAAATGTAACGCCAGGGCTTGTATCTATGGGCTTCTATCTTCTTGACGTCTCCACGATTGCCTGCGAGCTTCTCCTCCTGTCTGTACGGTAATTTCTCTACTGTGCGACCGAGAGTCGAGTGGTTATGACGCAATAGTTAGCCTATTTTTACAAAAACTGTTTCTACGGGGCCATAATGTAACATAGAAGGTAATGGAGCCCTTTATACATTGTCGTGTATATTTAGAAATAAATAATGGACAAATTGAGTCTTTAAACGCCTCAGATGTAAAGTTATTCGCTGTCAAAGTGACGCCAAAATGAATGGGAGTCAATGGGATGCTAACGCAAGTGAAGTTCTGCTACAAGATGGCGGCACGCGGCCGACTTCAACTTCCGGTCGACTTCCTTCTCGCCTGGTCGGTCCGCACACATTATAGCCAGTTTGTGGGCTTATCTGGACAACTTGTCAAAACGTCAGTCCTAATCCTAATAAATTAGTATTATAACGTTGCATTGGGTCTATTACTGTTACTATGGACGAATCTAACCGAGCCTCTTCATATCTGGACGAGCCAGCAAACAGTCGGCTGTTTCTCGTTACAAGTAAATCCATAACAGAAGAGATTATACAGGAACATTTCTCAGCTTTCGGGGAGATCCAGGACATACGGGTGGTGAGGGACAAGCAGACGAAAGAGTCGAAAGGAGTGTCGTTTGTGAAGTTCGCCAAGTCGTCGGAAGCCTGCACTGCGATGGAGGAGATGCACGGCCGAAGCCTGGCCGAGGGGACCAAACCCATCAAGGTATTTGACTGCACACCCCAATCATTCACAGGTACACTCTCCTCAGCTCTCAGTGTAAGCGTCTGCTGCTCGTCCAGGTCTTCATCGCTCAGTCCAGATCCTCTGGCAGCCACCGAGATGTGGAGGACGAGGAGCTCACCAGGATCTTTGTCATGATCCCCAAATCCTTCTCCGAGGAGGACTTAAAAGACACATTTAAGGTATTTCTGTTGGAAAACAAACGTCAAATGTTTCCCCAAAAATGAAAAGGAAATACATTATGTAAAGGTGTATGTGAAAATGTATTTCTAGGACCAAAATATGTGACCCTGGACCACAAAACCAGTCATAAGTGTCAATTGTTCATCCTCTGAAAGCTGAATAAATCCGCTTTCCACGGATGTATGGTTTGTTAGGATCTGACAATATTTGTCTGAGATACAACTGTTGGAAAATCTGGAATCGGAGGGTGCAAAAAACTCAAAATATTGAGGAAAATCGCCTTTAAATTTGTCCAAATGAATTCTTAGCACTGCGTATTACTAATCAAAAATTAGGTTTTGATATTTACAGTAGGAAATTTACTAAATATCTTCATGGAACATGATCTTTACTTAATGTCCTAATGATTTTTAGCATACGAGAAACATCAATAATTTTGACGTATAGAATGTTTTTTTTTTGTTTTTTTTTTAGCTATCGCTAAAAATATAACGTTACACCAGCGAATTAAGACTGGTTTTGTGGTCCAGAGTCACATATGATGTTTCCCCCCAATATTTTAACAGTGATATATGGCTTATATAAGTAAACAATTTGGATCTGGCACACTTAAGGCATTTTCTGATGGACAATGCATATTTTACCCCCATATTTAAAGGAAATTAAACGAGAAAATGTATTAGCATAACGATTTATTAATAATAGTACAATAATAATTTGTGAAATAAATAATATGGCTCATTTAGAAGAGAAAATTTGAACTTTCCACAAATCCTTCACTGAGGAAGATTATTGTTCCCAAAATCAAAACTAAATGATGGGAGATTTTATATTTTGCAAAAAGGCGAAGGCATGTGTTTTTAGCACCAGTTTTAGTAGTTAGTCATTGGGGAGGCAGTTTGATTAATTATCATGAAATAATGCATGGGTTAATCAAAACATAATTGAATTATTTAGTCTTTCCTTTGATTTTTTTGGTGAAGTCTGATTTTTTTTGACAGGGTTTTCCTCTCTCTCTCTCTCTTTGCTGTCTCTTCCACAGGTGTATGGAGATATAGAGTACGCTATTATCATCAGGAATAAGATCACGGGTGAAAGCAAAGGTCTGGGTTACGTGAGATTCCACAAACCTTCTCAAGCCGCCAAAGCCATAGAAAACTGTGACAAGAGTAAGTCTGCCGTTTCCCTACTTTATGATTTCTCTTTGCTTTCAGATGCATTTGTAAGTTGTCCGTCTCTTTCAGCTTTCAGGGCTATTTTAGCTGAGCCCAGAACCAAAAATGCGTCAACAGACAATGACTATTTCAGCAACCCCAGAGCGGAGCACTCTGGAAGCGATCCAGGCTCCAGCTCTTACACGTTTGGTGAGCATCTAGTCACTTCAAGTTTGGTTTCCTCCCTTGTTTTTATTTGTTTGTGGATGCCTGAGGGTTCAGTTTGATGGTTTTATGGTTTGGTGCAGCACACGAGTCCAGCAGCTACACCACGGGGGACACGTGGAGCTCGGACGTCATCACGCGGTGCCTGCTGGTGTCCTCACGGGTCGCTGTCACACAGGAACAGATCTGCGGTCTGTTTGACCTGATCCCGGGGATTGATTTCTGTGAGATGCAGAGAGATCAACACGGATTCAGCAAAGGTTATTTATTCCTTTGGGATGTTTTCTGTATGCACAACCTTACTAAACTGTTTCGAAGGGTCATTTCCCCCAAAATAACAATTTTATCATAGTTAATTCACTATGAAATATCATATAAGAAGTCCATACGACATGTGGATTATACACTACCATTCAATGAATGGACTTTCTAAGCAGTTCTCAGCAGACCCTTTTGGACTTATATTTTTATATCATATATTTTAACCCTTGTGCTGTGCCGAAAACCCTTTACCTTTTGGTGTTCCCTACATTTTGACAAATTGCTTGTAAATAAAATGCAATATTGTCACCAAATCTTGGATTTAAAGATTTTTTGGGTTTGTTTTGCATTTCTTTTTGGAGCTGATTGGTTGTTGCCGTCAAAGAGTCGCCCTTTGAGTGAAAAAAATTAAATGTTTTTTTTTTTTTTTTTTTTGGGCAATATTCAATCAAAAACTGAGTTTCATAAGCTTCATCAATGAGTCCTAAAATTAATTAGTTCTCAAAATTAATACAAAACCTGTGCTGACTGAAAAAACCCAACAACAACAAGTTGACAATAAGAAGATTTGATGATAATATAGTGTAATAAGAGATTTACAAGCAATTTTTAAAAGCCTGGTCATTTTAGCTGATAGTACATTGAATATAATATTTGGTAAAGATATAGCATTAGACATCTCTCAGCATTTTTTTGTAAGATGGTAATTTTTTACCAGGGACAAAAAAGGAAAAAACAAAAAAAAAGTGTGATAACATTAACTAGCATTTCTGAGAAAAAGGAAGTTGCCTTCTTGTCAAAATGACTTGAACACAACACAAGGCTTAAGAAGGTATTTTACTTCCTGTTTTACTCCAGTTTTCCCTTGTTTTCAAGCAGCACAGTGATGTCATACATAACCCTCTATAGAGCGACTCGACCCATGCTCCGTTATTAAACACACATGTGTGTGCTCTACAGGTCAGGTGCTAGTGCGCTATAACAACCTGGGCTCAGCGGTTTATGCTAAAGAGAAGCTGAATGGGTTTGAGTATCCGCCTGGTAACCGTCTCTCTGTAACCTACATAGACGATGGAGAGGACAGCACGAGGTAGAGTCACCACATACACGCTGCTTCATTTGAAAAAAAAAAGTGTTTTGATTCCACAGATCTTTGGTTAGCATTCACATGTTTTAAATAGCTTGATAAATTCACTATTGCATAAAGAGAGAGTTCATCCAAAAATGAAAATTCTGTCATCATTTATTTCGCTTCAAGTCGTTCCAAGCCTGTATGAGTTTCTTTCATCTGCTGAACATAAAAGAAGATATTTTGAAGAAACCATTGACTTCCATAGTATTCTTTTTCCATCCATGCTATTGAAAGTGAATGGATACTGTCAGTTGTTTTTTCAAAATATCTTCAACTTCAGGGTTAGTAAATGATGACAGAATTTAGTTTTTGGGTGAACTGTCCCTTTTGTGAGGAATACAGCCACAAATCCACAGGAAATAGTACAAAGTCTGGGTGCCTTCAGGTTAACCTTTTTAACACTCTTTCAAACTATTATATCATTAGAGACTGATGTAGATGCACGGTATTAAATCTGAAGCTGCTGGTTTTGTGTGTTGTGTTGTCTGTGTTCAGTCCTGTGGGGCAGATGGCGATGCAGCTCGTGGCCGCTCAGATGATGTCTATGGTGTGGAACGGCCCTGCTGCTACACAGCTAATGAAGACTAGCGCGGTGCGTAATGAGTTTCTTAAGATCGGTAAATTAGCCTCTAAATTAGTCTTATCTTGTGCTCCATTGAAAGACAGAAAGTCGTACAGTTCTGGAACAAAGAAATATTTTCTGGGTCAACTATTCCTTTATAAGCCATAGTTATCACATTACAGGTTTTGTACATGCTATTATTGTTACATGATAATAAATCATAAATATAAATATTATATATGCCAAACATACACTACATTGCAAAAGTTTGGGGTCTGTACTTTTTTTTTTTTTTTTAAAGTAAAGACATAAATAACGTTAAGAAAAGGATCTTTTGCCATCACAGGAATTAATAGCATTTTAAGATATATAAAAATCACAGTTTTCAGAGAAATATTGCACTGATAATTGTGAAAGATCCGCCATGAGCCCGAGCAGATCACAACAAAAAAAATGGGTCCATAGCCACAAAACAGGGAGCAAAGTAGTCTTCAATTGTGATAGGTTTATTATAAGCCCGTGCACTGACTCAGTACAATGACAAATAAAGATCGTAAACCAAACCAATATAGTAATGTCCTTTTACTTGATCAACTGCAAAGATGAATGTATATAAGAATTGTGCGGTTTAAATCCAGGCCATCACAATAATAGTCAGGAATGTTTCTTGAGCAGCAAATCAGATTATTATTATGATTTCTGAAGGATCATGTGACACTGAAGACTGAGTAATGATGCTGGAAATTCAGCTTTGATCACAAATAAATTATATTTAAAAATATATTAAAATAGAAAACAGTAACTTTAAATGGTAATAATATTTCACAATATTACCATGTATACTACCACGCATACATAAATGCAGCCTTAGTGAGCATGAAATAATTCTTAAAAAAACAAACAAACAAAAATAATTCTAACCGGCCCCAAACTTTTGAGTGATGGTGTACAGTTTGCTGCTTATTGCTAAACAATCCTTTTCATTATACAAATCATTATATTACAAAGAGATTTAATGATTTAGAGTCACCCAAAAATGAAAATGGTCATAATTTCAGAATATCCTCATTTTTCTTCTTTCATGGATCACATTTTTTACATATTTTAGCTATTAATATGGTTATTTCTGTGGGGTTATGTCCAGTAGAATGTGTTCTAGAAAAACTTGATTCCACCTGTGAATGACTAGCTATAGCAAGAATCAGATCATGCACTCTGTCTCATTCCATCTCTTCCACTATATCATGAATCAGTATATAATGGACACTAAGTGTTGATCCACTAAACCCTGGGACAGTGATGACTCGGTTTCCTGCAGCATGATAATATAGTGACACATTAAAATAACTTGCATTATGCTCCTCCTGGGTTGATTTTATTTGTTGTTAAAGAGCACAGCGTCATGATGGTGCACAAAGCGCTCATCCTCCTTTAACGTTGGCCTGAGAAACATGATGAGAACATGATGTTGCTGTAGATCAGAAGTCCTCCAACCGGTTATTGACCAGTGTTCATTGTGTTCCTGTAGGGCTACACAGCACCATCTGTAGCTCAGAAACCACGTGTGCAGACAGATGTAGCTCTGCCTCCTCTGAAGAAGCTGGTGGCGTCTGACAGCGTGGTGAAGGAGAGGCTCTTCGTCATCTTCAACCCTTCGCCTCTGCCTATGGATGTGCTGGAGGACGTCTTCTGGTGTGTGTGTGTGTCTTCATGAATGATCTACACACTGCCTCTGATAGTGTTTGACCAATATACAGTAGTGTACTGTGTCTGAGTGAATGTATATAATTTCCTTAAGTGTGGATTCGACATGACATGAACGTGTGTATGTATATATATATAGTCATACACACAGTGAAATGTTTGTCTGAATAGTTTTTTTTTTTATATGTTAATGTCTCTTATGTCCACCAAGGCTGTACAGTCGTGGCCAAAAGTTTTGAGAATTACATAAAAATTGGAAATTGGAAAAGTTGCTGCTTAAGTTTTTATAATAGCAATTTGCATCTACTCCAGAGTGTTATGAAGAGTGATCAGATGAATTCCATAGTCCTTCTTTCCCATGAAAATTAACTTAATCCCAAAAAAACCTTTCCACTGCATTTCATTGCTGTCATTACAGGACCTGCTGAGATCATTTCAGTAATCGTCTTGTTAACTCAGGTGAGAATGTTGACGAGCACAAGGCTGGAGATCATTATGTCAGGCTGATTGGGTTAGAATGGCAGACTTGACATGTTAAAAGGAGGGTGATGCTAGAAATCATTGTTCTTCCATTGTTAACCATGGTGACCTGCAAAGAAACGCGTGCAGCCATCATTGCGTTGCATAAAAATGGCTTCACAGGCGAGGATATTGTGGCTACTAAGCACCTAAATCAACAATTTATAGGATCATCAAGAACTTCAAGTAAAGAGGTTCAATTCTTCTAAAGAAGGCTTCAGGTTGTCCAAGAAAGTCCAGCAAGCGCCAGGATCGTCTCCTAAAGACTTTTGGAAGATGGCCTGGTGTCAAGAAGGGCAGCAAAGAAGCCACTTCTCTCCAAAAAAAACCATCAGGGACAGATTGATCTTCTGCAGAAAGTATAGTGAATGGACTGCTGAGGACTGGGGCAAAGTCATATTCTCCGATGAAGCCCCTTTCGATTGTTTGGGGCATCTGGAAAAAGGCTTGTCCCGAGAAGAAAAGGTGAGCGCTACCATCAGTCCTGTGTCATGCCAACAGTAAAGCATCCTGACACCATTCATGTGTGGGGTTGCTTCTCACCCAAGGGAGTGGGCTCACTCACAATTCTGCCCAAAAACACAGCCATGAATAAAGAATGGTACCAAAACACCCTCCAACAGCAACTTCTTCCAACAATTCAACAACAGTTTGGTGAAGAACAATGCATTTTCCAGCACGATGGAGCACCGTGCCATAAGGCAAAAGTGATAACTAAGTGGCTCGGGGACCAGAATGTTGAAATTTTGGGTCCATGGCCTGGAAACTCCCCAGATCTTAATCCCATTGAGAACTTGTGGTCAATCCTCAAGAGGCAGGTGGACAAACAAAAACCCACTAATTCTGACAAACTCCAAGAAGTGATTATGAAAGAATGGGTTGCTATCAGTCAGGATTTGGCCCAGAAGTTGATTGAGTGCATGCCCAGTCGAATTGCAGAGGTCCTGAAAAGAAGGGCCAACACTGCAAATACTGACTCTTTGCATAAATGTCATGTAATTGTCGATAAAAGCCTTTGAAACGTACGAAGTGCTTGTAATTATATTTCAGTACATCACAGAAACAACTGAAACAAAGATCTAAAAGCAGTTTAGCAGCAAACTTTTTGAAAACTAATATTTATGTAATTCTCAAAACTTTTGGCCACGACTGTACATAAAGTAAAAAACTGTTGTGAAAAAATTGTGAAACCTGTATGTGAAATATTATAGCTATAGAACAGTTTTCTATTTGAATATATTTTAAAATGTAATTTATTCCTGTGATGCGCAGCTGTATTTTCAGCATCATTACTCCGGTAATGTCTCGTGATCCTTCAGAAATCATTCTAATATAGTGATTTGCTGCTCATGAAACAATCATTATTATCAATTCTGTACTATCAATTGTGCCGCTTCAATATTTTTGTTTTGGAAATTATGATACATTTTCAGGATTATTGGATGAATACAAAGTTCAAAAGAACATAATTTATTTGTGTTGGAAATCTTTTGTAACGTAAATGGTGTCATGTTTGAAAATAATGTGACCTTGCTCAATCTTTCTTTCTTTCTTTCTAATTTTACTTATCTTAATCTATTGAAAGGTAGTAATGTATAATCACAGTTTCCACCAAAATATAATGCAACAAAAACTGTTTTCAACATTGAAAGTGATTTGGGATGATTTCTGTGACACTGAAGACTGGAGTAATGCCTGCTTAAAATTCAGCTTTACCATCACTGGAATAACTTACATTTTAAAATATATATGACATAGAAAACAGTTTACTGTAGTATCAAATAAAAGCAGCCTTGGTGAGTTTAAGAGACTTTAATCCATAACATAAAAGATAATAAATATTCCAAACTGTTGACCAGTTGTGTGTTTGAAATTATAGTATGTATGTATCACAAGCCTTCCTTAGATTTGGTAAGTTTGATTTATTTCCTTGAACCAACTGAAAACAATTAATAATGTGTTTACAAACGGTAATTCAGACTTCTTTTCTGAGGTAATGAACTGTGCGTGCGTGTGTGTGCGCTCTCCATGCAGTCGTTTCGGTTCCCTGATGGAGGTTTACTTGGTCCCGGGCCGGAATGTGGGATATGTGAAGTATGCAGACTGGAAACCTGCTTACAATGCCATAGCACTGCTGCACGGTAAAGTGATTAACGGCGTCAAGATGAAGGTCTTGCTGGCAGACCCACCGAAAGAAGAATCACACAAACGCCAGAGAACGTACTGACCTCTGACCTTACCACAGACACAGGTAAGTCAGCTCAGTAGGTAAGACAGACGAACTCTTCACATATTTATGAATCCACCACAACGTTCTGTTATGAGTACAAGAACAACAAGATGAAAATGATGACAGAATTGGTTAAGCTCTTTCTAATAATTTTGTTGTTGGAGTGAATTTGCTTCAGAATAATTTAATGTCTTAAAGGGGGTTAAATTATGTGATTTAAAATTTTCTTTCTCTTTGGAGTGTTACAAGCTCTTGGTGCATAAAGAAGATCTGTAAAGTTGCAAAGACTAAAGTCTCAAATCCAAAGAGATATTCTATATCAAAGCTAAGACTTTGCCACACCCCCCTAAAACGGCTCATTCAAACACGCCCCACATGTCTACATCACTATGTGGAAACATTTGCATAATGCCGGCCAAATGTTCATGCAAAGAAAGAAGGCGTGGTTTCAGTAACAACAGTTAATGTTGAAGCAGCATGTCAGGGAGATGTGTGTGTATCGAGGAGAAAGCAAAAGCACTTTATTTTACTTGCAAAATAGATGTATTTAGGAATCTTTAAGATTACTTACAACAGAACAGCAACACATTTTATGGACGACCGTTTCGTGGACCTAGGAGGGGTCATTCTGACTTTACTATGACAAATCTGGCACTTCTGAATCAGCTACTGGAAGTATGTTGTGTGTGTGTGTGTGTGTGTGTGTGTGCGCGTGCGTGTGTGTGTGTGAGAGAGAGAGAGAGAGAGAGAGAGAGAGAGAGAGAGAGAGAGAGAGAGAGAGACACGGTCACACAGTGGAGTCAGCTGTCTTAACCATCCGTGGTTTGTGTACTGCAAACAGATACGAGCTTCATCACTGTGTCTGTCACATGACTCTGTTCCTCTTTCGGGCTTGAACTGATGGTAAAACTAAGGACATTATTGATATTTTGAAATATCTTGATATTTATTTTGAAAGATGAAGCTTGCGATTATGGAAAGGGTCATTACATTTCTGACGAGTGCTTGCCGTGTCCATCCAATCACAATGCACTAAGGTCAGTTGGCCAATCAGAGCAGACTGCGCTTGTCAGAGGGAGGGACTTTGTAGAAAACAACGTGTTTGAGAGAGCCGGGGCATAGATGACCTACAATAATGTACAGTATTTGAAAAATAATGTGTTTTTTGAACATTGAAGCATGTCAACATATTCTGTTCCACCTAATACACAAAATAATGATCTTTAAAAAAAGCATCATATGACCCCTTTAAGACACGATGTACCTTTGACAACTGAACTGACCGTTTATATACTTATTGGAATTATCATCATAATTTAAAGTAACTGTGTTTTGATGTTTTAAAGTGTTATTTATTCCTTATACTATTTATTGCCAGTGGACAATGGAATAATTTTTTTTAAACTACTACTATTATTTTGTTTTGTTTTTTACATTTTGGCCAAGCACCCTTACTCTTAAATATGATACAATACTGTATTGAAGTCGGGCGGACCTTCGGTTTTATTCAGTCTTTAATTTAAGAAGTTAAGACCTAAAATGACTCAAAATTATTTTCCAGATTTTGGACCTATGCTGTGTTTGTTTTTACAGAGGTTTAGATGACATGATGCATGACCCCGACATGACAGGACACGACCTCATAACGACGGACACTGACTGCCATTACAGTTCTGTAATTACAAAGAAAGTGTTTTTACTTTGACTTTTTTTTCTTCTTGTCTGCTGTTAGCCAACAGCCAGCAATTGAGGCTTAATAGCACTCACAGTTTTCATCATATTTAATTTTATTGACAAATTGAATGGTTTTTTTTGTGCTCCACATTGTCATACAGCTTTTGACATAAGGTTGAGTAAAAATTGACTGAACCATTTCTTGTTTGAGTGAACTGTCCCATTTAACAGAGGTGACAGACAAAGCTTCAGAAGAGTCTGAGTTCATGCATGGCGTCTGTATGTTCCTGATGTGTATGCAAATAAAAAGAGATTGACAAATGAAGCTGATTTAAATGGCTTGTTTATTTCTTTACTGGTAGTTCATTGCTGGAGATCTGTGAACATTTGAACTGAGAGAATGGTGCAATATCTTATACAGGCCATAAAGGAACAGATCTGCATGAGTAAAAGTACAGGGCTCGTAAGTCAACCTGTTTTACTTCATAATGTGTTTCATGTCAGTGGGAAATGTGCAGTGGGACTTTATGGAGATATGAAATGTCTTTATTTGGTAAATGCATTGTCTCGCAGTGCTCTTCTCTGTCCAGTTGGTGGAGACATTCTGATGGCTTTATTAATTCTTCAGTAATTAGCTGTTAGGTAATTAAAAATCAATAAATAAAAATCAGACCAAATGTGCTGTATTGTCTTGTCTTGTCATTTCTGTTTTGCATTAAAATGAAATAATGAGATTAATTTAGAAAATGCTCAAAGTTATTAATACAATTAGAATAGATTATTATACAAACCCGATTCCAAAAAAGTTGGGAGAATGTACAAATTGAGAATAAAAACAGAATGCAATGATTTCAATATTTCATTTAGAATACAACATAGATGACACACATAATGTTTAAACTGAGAAAATGTATAATTTTAAGGGAAAAATAGATCTTAAATTTCATGGCATCAACACATCTCAAAAAAGTTGGGACAAGGCCATGTTTACCACTGTGTGGCATCCACTCTTCTTTTTATAACAGTCTGCAAACGTCTGGGGACTGAGGAGACAAGTTGCTCAACTGTCTTAGCTCTTCTTTGTCGCATCTTCCTCTTTATGATGTGCCAAATGTTTTCTATGGGTGAAAGATCTGGACTGCAGGCTGGCCATTTCAGTACCCAGATCCTTCTTCTACACAGCCATGATGTTGTAATTGATGCAGTATGTGGTCTGCATTGTCATGTTGGAAAATGCAAGGTTTTCCCTGAAAGAGACAACGTCTGGATGGGAGCATATGTTGTTCTAGAACTTGGATATACCTTTCAGCATTGATGGTGCCTTTCCAGATGTGTAAGCTGCCCAGGCCACACGCACTCATGCAACCCCATACCATCAGAGATGCAGGCTTCTGAACTGAGCGCTGATAACAACTTGGGTTGTCCTTGTCCTCTTTAGTCCAGATGACATGGCGTCCCATTTTTTCAAAAATAACTTCAAATTTTGATTCATCTGACCACAGAACAGTTTTCCACTTTGCCACAGTCCATTTTAAATGAGCCTTGGCCCAGAGAAAACGCCTGCACTTCTGGATCATGTTTAGATATGGTTTCTTTTTTAACCTTTTAGCCAGCAACAGCGAATGGCACGGTGGATTGTGTTCATCGACAATGTTTTCTGGAAGTATTCCTGAGCTCATGTTGTGATTTCCATTACAGTATCATTCCTGTATGTGATGCAGTGCTGTCTAAAGGCCTGAAGATCACGGGCATCCAGTATGGTTTTACAGCCTTGACCCTTACGCACAGAGATTGTTCCAGATTCTCCAATCTTTGGATGATATGCACTGTACAGTCGTGGCCAAAAGTTTTGAGAATTACATAAATATTAGTATTCAAAAAGTTTGCTGCTAAACTGCTTTTAGATCTTTGTTTCAGTTGTTTCTATGATGTACTGAAATATAATTACAAGCACTTCATACGTTTCAAAGGCTTTTATCGACAATTACATGACATTTATGCAAAGAGTCAGCTTTGCAGTGTTGGCCCTTCTTTTTCAGGACCTCTGCAATTCGACTGGGCATGCACTCAATCAACTTCTGGGCCAAATCCTGACTGATAGCAACCCATTCTTTCATAATCACTTCTTGGAGTTTGTCAGAATTAGTGGGTTTTTGTTTGTCCACCTGCCTCTTGAGGATTGACCACAAGTTCTCAATGGGTTTAAGATCTGGGGAGTTTCCAGGCCATGGACCCAAAATTTCAACATTCTGGTCCCCGAGCCACTTAGTTATCACTTTTGCCTTATGGCACGGTGCTCCATCGTGCTGGAAAATACATTGTTCTTCACCAAACTGTTGTTGGATTGTTGGAAGAAGTTGCTGTTGGAGGGTGTTTTGGTACCATTCTTTATTCATGGCTGTGTTTTTGGGCAGAATTGTGAGTGAGCCCACTCCCTTGGATGAGAAGCAACCCCACACATGAATGGTGTCAGGATGCTTTACTGTTGGCATGACACAGGACTGATGGTAGCGCTCACCTTTTCTTCTCAGGACAAGCCATTTTCCAGATGCCCCAAACAATCAGAAAGGGGCTTCATCGGAGAATATGACTTTGCCCCAGTCCTCAGCAGTCCATTCACTATACTTTCTGCAGAAGATCAATCTGTCCCTGATGTTTTTTTTTGGAGAGAAGTGGCTTCTTTGCTGCCCTTCTTGACACCAGGCCATCTTCCAAAAGTCTTGGCCTCACTGTGCGTGCAGATGCGCTCACACCTGCCTGCTGCCATTCCTGAGCAAGCTCTGCACTGGTGGCACTCCGATCCCGCAGCTGAATCCTCTTTAGGAGACGATCCTGGCGCTTGCTGGACTTTCTTGGACGCCCTGAAGCCTTCTTTACAAGAATTGAACCTCTTTACTTGAAGTTCTTGATGATCCTATAAATTGTTGATTTAAGTGCAATCTTAGTAGCCACAATATCCTTGCCTGTGAAGCCATTTTTATGCAACGCAATGATGGCTGCACGCGTTTCTTTGCAGGTCACCATGATTAACAATGGAAGAACAATGATTTCAAGCATCACCCTCCTTTTAACATGTCAAGTCTGCCATTCTAACCCAATCAGCCTGACATAATGATCTCCAGCCTTGTGCTCGTCAACATTCTCACCTGAGTTAACAAGACGATTACTGAAATGATCTCAGCAGGTCCTGTAATGACAGCAATGAAATGCAGTGGAAAGGTTTTTTGGGGATTAAGTTAATTTTCATGGCAAAGAAGGACTATGCAATTCATCTGATCACTCTTCATAACATTCTGGAGTATATGCAAATTGCTATTATAAAAACTTAAGCAGCAACTTTTCCAATTTCCAATATTTATGTAATTCTCAAAACTTTTGGCCACGACTGTAGATGATGATAACTTCAAACTCTTTGCAATTTTTCTCTGAGAAACTCCTTTCTGATATTGCTCCACTATTTTTCACCGCAGCATTGGGGGAATTGGTGATCCTCTGCCCATCTTGACTTCTGAGAGACACTGCCACTCTGAGAGGCTCTTTTTATACCCAATCATGTTGCCAATTGACCTAATAAGTTGCAAATTGGTCCTCCAGCTGTTCCTTAAATGAACATTTAACTTTTCCGGCCTCTTATTGCAACCTGTCAACTTTTTTGGAATGCTCTCATGAAATCCAAAATGAGCCAATATTTGGCGTGACTTTACAAAATGTCTCACTTTCAACATTTGATATCTATATTCTATTGTGAATAAAATATGTTTATGAGATTTGTAAATTATTCCATTCCTTTTTACTCACAATTTGTACAGTGTCCGAACTTTTTTGGAATCGGGTTTGTAATAGATGCTATTTATATTAAACAATGTTGGCTTTTCAGAGTAGCTTGTTACAGTACCATATTACTCCTAATGTTTCCACAGACTGCAGTATGAATCTGCATTCTCTGAAGATGGAATTTGTTTATGTACAGCGTCCTAGAGAGCTCACTTGATTTATAAAGTACACAGTGCAATTCATTTGTGTTTCTGTTTATTGCCTTATGGCTTGACTGCTGAACATTAACGTGTAACAAATAATAATAATAATTGGACACAAAATAAAGCATGGTATTTATTTCTGAAACTACAGCAGCAGGGTCATATGACCACAATGCACACTGCAACACTGAATATTGCATCGCTTTTCAAATATCGTACTATTTTTAAAAATGTCACATGGTATCGTATGTTCATACCAAATAACATTCAGTTCAAGATTGCCACAGATCTTTATTATGATAATTTATCAGGGTTCATTTGCAATTTCAGGTTCAGGTCTTAATAGCCTTTTATAATTCACTCTCTTTTTTACGTAATGTAATGCGTTTAATAAGCTTTGTTAACTAATTTAAAAAAAATTAAGATCATAATTGTTAAAGACTCAGCAAAGGAAAAAACAAAACAGTTTTTTATACTTTTTTGATAAAAAGTAACCATTAGAACATATGTGACTTGCGCACGTAATTTTTACAAAGCATGTTTGCTAATTTAATGAGCTTTTTGATTTGCAGTCCTTTGCGAAGAGATTCAGACTGGCAGATATAAATATGAGTAAAATAAGGTCTGAGGTTTGTTTATCTGATTGTGTTGTAGAACAAACCCAGTCAGTGCTGCCAAACGATTAATCGCAGCCAAAAGAAGATTGTGTATACATAATATATATGTGTGTATACTGTGTATATTTATTATGCATATATAAATACAAATTTAAGAAAAATATGTGATGGTTATACATTAAACATATTAGTAGCTATATAATATAAATATATAAATGTATATACATGCAAATATTTTCTAAATATATTCTGTATGTGTGCGTCTTTATATGCGAATAATTAGGTTTAATAGTTTGGCAGCACTAATTGCATTATTAAACGGTTCCAGACGGACTCCGTCCCGGACTCCAGGCTCCTGGTGTTGCGTCTCACAAGCTTCCGGTGTCTCGGGATGAGATCCGGTCCGGTCTTTACCGCAGACCTCAGTTCACCGTTACCGCAGAATCCGTATAAACTGCCTTCAAATCCAGCCGTGCACAGCACTTTTCCTCACTTTCTTCACCTAGCCGTGACATTCTCCTCCGATGTATCTGTGATTTATCTGTGTGGAGCGAGCGGGATGTAAACCCTTTAACCGCGACTCACGTTACAGCTCCGCGTTATTCTCGGCGTCGGGTTTCTTCTGCGCCAAGAGATGATGTGGACACCGAACCGCTGGTACGTACTGCCTCCGTTCCTGGGTTTTTATTACGTTTTCACCCACCGACGGCTAATTTCCGTCATTACCGAGAGGTCCGGTGTCCTCTAGATATCGGTAAGCTGATTATAATGGTTGAACGGCAGATGGGGAAGTCTCCTCTAG
Organism: Carassius carassius; assembly: GCF_963082965.1. NCBI lineage: Eukaryota > Metazoa > Chordata > Actinopteri > Cypriniformes > Cyprinidae > Carassius > Carassius carassius. Next base: position 5,763,777 of record NC_081765.1, read on the forward strand.
AGTTAGTTATTCCTTATTACTGTATGCCTCTCATACATGCGTTTGTTAAGAGTCGGACCCCACAGGAGCTCATTGATCCGGGAGTAACACAAACCCTTGTTTATCTGATCGTGCTGTTATGCTGCGTGTAATAAACACCTGTCTGCTTGAGTTTTAATGCTTCAGGCTTTAGTAGAGGAGAACAGCAGGCTGCTCACGTTAACACCTGATGAGGTAAGGATGGGCGTCTGGCCCGGTCAACCAGGACCCTGCTGTCCACTTTTGACTTTTTAGGGATCAAAAACCCAAGGTCAGGAGGTGTGTCTTTCAGAGACACCGGTATTTCCAAGACGTGATAAAATTGACGCTTTGAGCAATTGCTAAGTTAATAGATGGCTAGTTTGACTTCACAGTCAGTGAGGTTTGGTGAGTCCTCTACTTTAACTCTGTGTGATCCACAGTCCAGCAGCAGCAGCAAAAACTCAACACACCTGCACTTTTGGTGGAATCTATGTTAGTTTATTTGGTAATTAGTACTATTATCCTGATATTTAAAAACTGTTATTGTATACTTAACCCCATGTCTTTCCAAACCAGTATGTTTCCTCTGGGGAACACAAAAGGAGATACTTAGTAGAATGTCCAGACTGCTCTATATAATGAGAGTAAATGGGGACTGTTAGGATCCACAAATATCATAAATAACACAGATAAAAATGGCCCATGTGAATCTATGGTCATGCACAGCTTCAATGATGGGAACACATTTAACGACAAGCAAACATTATTTTCAGGTTTCGCTTTCTTATAAAATTTTACATGCAGTGTCATTTTATTTTTTATATACTATTGTAGAACTGATATTTTGAGTCAGCTCTCATACAGTATATATATTTTTTTGTATTTTGATGTGGTTTTATTTTTTATTAGTTGTTTTAATATTTCTATTCAGCTTATATTTTATTTCAGTTACCGAAAAAGATTTTTAGTGAGCTTTATATACATATTTTTTAATGTTAGTTAACAATAACAGCACTGTTTCAGCCTCATTTCGGTTTGATGGCAAGGCAATGGTGTAAAACTGTGTGTGGTCAGGTTGCATTGCGAGTTGTTACAATATTGTTAGTTAAGAATTTTAATGTAATTTGCCTTTTGCAAGTCTTTTATTTCTTAAGTGCATAATGTCGTTATAATTATGTAATTAAGGCTCATTTTGGACGTGTGTATGTAGGTGGACCTCATTCAGGAAACACTGTTGTTCCTCAGTCATCTGCACTAGTACAGTAGATACGTGTTGACGATGTGCCACTAGACTATAAAAAGACCCTCCAACGTTTGTGAACTGACCCAGTGATTGATTCTGCCAATTGCAGAATTCTTTTAATTATTTATGCATGACCCTGGACAGGAAAGACTGAGTGGCCAATCGCTATGAGTGTTTGTAGGGTCAGAAGCACCAGTAATGGTGACGGTGCAAAAGTGTGGAGAGCTGTAATTCTAATTGTTTGGAGAAATAATCTCACACCTCAACATGGCACATAATTTCAGACATTTATGTCGCACAAGCGGTGCAGGATGGGTTACGCACCAAATATGCGTTCACTGTCAACGACTTCTGCTTTCTTATATTTTAATATTCATGTTGATCTTAAATGTTCTCTCTTTTACCTTCTTATCTAACCTTGAGCCTTATACACACTGGGACAATAATTGTGCGCGCTTATCAGCAACGTTTTTTGACGTCTTTTGTGTTCATACCCAAGTGATTTTCAGGGTGGCGATGAGCTGAGTGAACGTGAAAATTCACTCCCTGACATTAGATGGCGCTAATGAAAAACCCCAGTACACATCGAATCCTATTTGATCTGCAATTCCTCTCCATAACAACTCCCTCTTATCGAGATTTATGTAGTCGCTGTCACCGAGTCACTTTTTACTGTAACGTGTTCCATAGTATTTTAAACAACCTCTTATTAGTTTTAGTATTTTTATGTTTTTTAAATGTCCTTTATTGTTTAATGCATTTAGGGGCGGCAGTGGCTCAGTGGTCCATGTAGGTTGTCTACAAACCGGAAGGTTGGTGGTTCAATCCCCGGCTCCACCTGACCAAGTGTCGAGGTGTCCTTGAGCAAGACACTTAACCAAAGCTGCTCCCGACGAGCTGGATGGCGCCTTGAATGGCTGACACCGAGTCGGGGTTTGAATGAGTGAGTGAATGTGAGGCAACTTGTAAAGCGTTTTGGATGGCCATGTGTAGGGCTGGGTATTGTTCAAAATCTTTCGATCCGGTGCCAATTTCGATACCTCAGTTTCGATACCGGTTCCTAACGATACTTTTTTCGATACCATATGTTTTAAAATCCATTTCAACATCAACACAAATACATTAAACACAAAACTTTTATTTTTCACCTTAATTAAAACAAATTCTGGTAACACTTCTCACTCAGGATAACATTATTAATACAACTGGTTGAGGTGCGCCATTCAGGGGCGGACTGGGACAAAAAAGTTGCCCTGGACTTTCTGGCCCACAGCAGCCCACCACATCATAACGCAAACGCCCCTTTTTGATGTCATTTATTAATTTAATATTTAAGTAAACAGTTTGGGGATTTTAACCAATAAGGCAACTGATCCTCCGTTGAAAAAAAAAAAAAAAAAGAACAGCAGCTGTTCATTTAGCGATACATGCTCATCAAGACACAAACATTCTTCTAGAACTCACACTTTGCATTCAGTTAGCAGATCCATACGAATTATGCATGAAATAGAAGTTTATAAACCCAAAGATAGCTTTATGTGCTTTACAGATGAACTTGAAGTCTTTATTCATCCGAGATAAATAATCAATAATAGAGGCTCGGTAATACAAGTTCATGATCCGATTAGTGAACCGATGATTCTTTTGAGTCAATCTTTTAAAATAATAATTTATTTTGTTTAACGAAACCAGTGTGGAAACCAGTGTTTCACAAACTGGATAGATCTGAGGTGCAGGGCTCGCAAAATCGCTATCCTGACGTCCCAGGGCTATTGTGTTTTCCAGTCCGATGGGCTATCGTGAATAGTGATGTAAAATTCCTAACTTGATTAGCGTTGTTAACTCGCTTGAAGGGGTGAAACGGATCGTAGCTGATCGTTTGCATTTGTTTCTAAATCTTGCTGATTCAAGCATTTTAAACAATTTGCATGCGTTCGGAGCTTGTGCTCACTCATTGAAAGCATGCGCTTTGCAACCTGCATTTCAGACAATGCGCGTACAGAGAATTAATTCATCTTTCGCGTATCGTAACTTCTGAATGAACACGTACACACACAATTATATCAAAATAATTTGTCTCTGCAAGTATTCTCGTAAACACAGTCGGTTATGTTTTAGGTGAACGTATACAGTGGCCTGCTGCTTAGAGAAATTCGCTGTACCGGATAAATCTGTCTCTTTCTCTCTGTTTTTTAGACGACGTGAAAGGGGGCGTGTTTCAAGATACGCAATGGAGTAGACCAAACTAAACAGGGAGGGAGGGCAAAACACTCATCCAAACAAATGCTTCATTAACACCGGCTTTGGTTGCAATACTCTTATCGCATATGTTGCACTTTGCTGACTCGGCATCCACTTTTATAAAGTGTAGCCACACTTTAGACCTCTTTGGCATTGTAAAACGGAAACGTTTTGAGAAAAAACAACTACAGTTGTGTTGTGTGAGTGCGAGTATCTTCAGAAATCCTCCCCGTCACGTCACATGTTGGTGGACATCCAATCACGGCGAATTTAGGTCCTTACATGCACGTATGCTACAAGCTCACACAGACACAGCCGCTTGGCAAAAAAAAAAAAAAACACCGGCCGCTTGGCTTTTGGAACTGAAATTTGGCACCGGAAGATAAATAATTTTTCGCTACTCATAGTATCGAAGTTTTTCGTTCGATACCATAAAGGCATCGAAGTTCGGTACCCAGCCCTAGCCATGTGGTCTGTTGAAAGCACTATATAAATGCAGTCCATTTACCATTTGCAAATTTCAGTGGGTGAAATTTTGTATGTATCAAGCTGGACACAGCAGTTCACTGGACTGTTAAACAGAAAGTTGCTTGGTTTGAAAGTTACTTTTGTGCGACCTGCTCTTACATGTCTGTTGATAACGGACAGCAGACCTTTTTTGTCTGTGAAATTGCACCAGCATTTCAGGATTTTACATTTTTGTCTAGTGTAACTGCATTCAGGTTTGAAAAAAAGAGAATAATTTAAAAAGTGAATTTTGCCTTCAATACTTACAGTTGGGGGTCTCAACACACCCCTACACATAAGTATTAGCAATAATAATAGTAGTGGTTGTTTTAGCAAACATCACTAATTGGTGTGCTGTGTTGGAGTTTCCCAGCACGTGTGTGTTTTTGAGCTGAGCAGCAGTGGTTTTATAATTGGGCTTACTCTAGTACTCTGGCCGACCCATGCTCTATGGTGGGGTGGGGGTGTTTCACTTAAAAGAACAAAAGCTAAGTCCTGATCAATAAAAGCAATGAGTTTAATCTCCAGTGTGTTGTGTGCTTGTCTGAGTGTGTGCTGCCTCGCTGTAATCAAGAGTTTTTCATAGAACCGCTTGATTCTTCCCATATCTTGGCTGGTGTCTTTCACGGGACGTTATCCTGCTTTACAGAGGGCTGGACTGAGTCAGGTTCAGCAGGTTGATAAGTGTGTCCATCTGTTCACTGTCAGCCTTTGTGTTTTCTCCTCATACAGGTTGAAGAAGTGCGATAAGAAAAGCTCTGTTCTCTTTAGCCTGTGTCAGAATGTCTGTTTTTGTTTTGCCACAAACTGGTCCACTGCCAGTTTACCCAATGGTATTTGACAGCCCGGGTTGCCAGAGGGTGGAAAACATAGCATATTGCAGCCATAGAAGCCAACAGATGAACTAGGTCAGAGTTCACAGATTCTACAGTACATCCATGACTGGACGCATATTAAAACGCAGATTAATACAGAAGAAATTACAGAAAGTTCACCAAACACTATGGAATCAAATAAATAAAAAGCCTCAGTGTAACGTCAGTTAAACAGCAAGGACAAGCAGGCTTTTCAAAATTACAGCAAAAAGAAAATTAAAACTAAATTGCCTGTCGATGATCGTGTTTTTTTTTTGTTTTTTTTTGCCAAAAACAACATGTTCACCTTCTATGGTTTCAAAAGCGGTCTTTTACAAACCTTTACCCGCTTCTGTTTCTTCGCCATTGCCTCTCTCACTCTCTTCACGTGATCATTCATGGAGCATTCGCTGTCCAACTAAACTCAATGGTGTTGGTCGTTTATAGCCTTCATTTAGTTTTTTACTTCTGGTGATTGTTTTTGCACTCCAAAAATCATAAAAGATGTTTTCATTTGTAAAGGTAATGATGAAGAACAAAGCTTGTAAGAATCATAAACTTTTGTTGGTCACAGCGTACTTTTTTTTTTCAGTAAACAAAAAAACCAATGGAAAAACAGTATGCACAGACAGACCAGTGGCTAGCCAGAGACAGAACCTCATTTCTCATTCACAGATGAGAAAACCTTACAGTACAGAGCGCATAAAATGACAATAATAACGCCTTCCATTCTCACTCGGTCTGCAGCGTGCTGATGACACATCGTGTCTGCATGAACAGGGTGTGCGGAGGTTTCGAGAGGTATGACTGGATGAACCATTTTTGGTCCTACACTTTCGGCAGATGATATAAATGCATACATTTAGACCACTTATCCTAGTGAATGTTATCAGGATGTGAAGAGATTTTCAACCAGCATAACAAAAATCTTTTTGAAGTCGTATGACAGCTATTTGTGAGAAATAATGACATATCAGTCAGGTCCTCACACAGAGCTATCTCTGCTATGACAACATTTTATGGGCCTCTTTTGTGATGATATTTTTGTCATATTTGAAGCTTGTGAAGGTGAGTATATGAAGACAGAATTTTCATTTTTGGGTGATCTAACCCACAAGTTTGGAGGACCCCTACAGCAGTGAAGTTCCTCAAGCAGTCAGCTATGTGCAAACTGAAGATGGGTATCATAGGGGGCTGTTATGAGAATCTTAAAAAAAAGAAAGAATTTCAGCTAATTATTCTCAGAGGACCACAGAGCAGTTCACTACTTCACGAAAACAGACTTCCTAACTGACAGGAAACCGTGTGAGGCTGAGATGGCACACGACAGCACTGGAACTTGTTTTATCTCTCGACATTAATGACTGCACCTCAGTTGACCCCCTCTGTAAAGCTTGTGTAGTTTGCAGATGACGCTACGCTGATTGGCCTCATAAGTTACGATGTCTAATCTGCTTGCAGACAGGAGGTGGAACAGCTGGTAAGCTAAAGCAAACATAACAGCCTGGAACTGATCACAAGATGGTGGAGATAATAGACTTCAGAAGGCGCTTAAACCCACAGCTCCCCTCAACATCATCGACTTAAGTGGATTTTTTTACGAACCAGAAAACACCATGAGAGAATTATATAAGTGGTCCATAAATTGTGCACAGTGTTTTAAGTCATAAAATCTGTGATGAACAGAATGATGTTTGGTTGAAAGTTTTCACATTCATGCTTTCATATGTTGACAACTTTTAGTGTTGTGAGCTACTCCTAGCACGATAAATTGCCTCCTGTCTTGTTCTTTTAGGTAGATAAAATGGCTTTTAAAATTGATGATGCCAAACCTAGTGACAGAAATGATGGCAAGCCTTGCATCACACATCTTAATGAGCAAAACATCTATTTTCTTTCAAGAAAAAAATTATAATATAAGATTAAAGTGACATTAGGAAAGGATGATTTGTGTGTGTGTACTGTTTGTACCGTTCCTTTAACAAACTTTATTACACGTTCAGGCATTGGCTACAGTCTATGGTTTTCCAGGTCTTTACCCTCCAAGAAGCAATTGGGAACAGTAAAAAAAGAAGCAGGCACAAAAACAGTTTTGTCCCCAGGCAGTGGCCCCTGCGAACCACTGAACTACATAACTACTGAAGAGCAAAATTCTTCAGCAGATTGACATTCCGCATCTGAAACAAACGCCATTTAATTATTTTAATGCTTTCAAATATTGGGAATGTAGTCACAGCTGAATGAAGTGCATGTGGCAAAATGGCATTTATTTATTAATTTTTTTATGTGGACATGAGTAGTGTTTGTACATCATACAAGCCACATAAGACTTAATTTTTTAAGATTATGTATATATATATATATATATATATATATATATATATATATTTAGACTGAGTTTAATTGCCAAAGTACAAAATAACTACACTACCCATAATCCTGAGGAGAATTATACCAGATACTGTTTCTGTGGAAATGAAAACCCAAAACATACCCATGAAACCATTAGACATTAGAAGAATGCATATTAATAACATGTTATCTGTTTATTAATACTTATGAAGCTCATATTAATGCCCTATTCTGCACGACCATATTCTAGATCCCTGAACCCTAAAAATAATTATAACAACTACTTGCTACCAATAAGCAGAATACTATGAGTTTGATGAAGGACGACTCATAATAGTGAATATGTGTTCCCTAATCTAAGTGTTACCCTAATGTCATTACCAATTACTTTAATATATCAGTAGTTTTGCATTGAGCCGTTGTTTTTGATTCTATTCTGTTAAATCAAGATTTTTACTACTAACAGACTGTACTTTCGCAAGATTTTGTATAAAGTTGTGATGTCTTAAAGCTTATTCATTTTGATTTAACACATTTATTGGAGTTGTAATCCCTATGGAGGAAATGTCACTGTTGCACTTTATTGTGTAATTATTTCAGATGTTGGGAGGTAATTTCTTGATTTTACAAGTTCCTTAATATTTCAAACTATTTTTGCAGCTTAAATCTGTTGGTATTTTTTGTTCTGTTGAACTGCATAGGAAATAGAGGCTTGTGACTGGCATGCATATTGAGTCCTGTACTGATGATTGTAGCAAGCGCGGACTCACAGTGATATTTGTGTGGTTTTAAATGTCTTGAACTCGCAGTACAACTGATCTGGGCACAGTACATGGGCCCCTCACAGACCTCACACCAAATTTGACCAAGTCATTGTGTGGGGGTTTGCTCAGTGCAATAATCTAGCAGACACGGCTGAGTACAACATTCTCTAAAGGTCTTCATCAGTCTCCATTGTTGCTGAGTGATAGTTGAATGTGAGATAAGTATGGAAGAATGAAGTCCTTTACCTTAACAGTGCCAGTCAGAGGGGAGGTTTTTCCCCATTATCCCATTATTAGTAAAAAAAAAAAAAAAAAAAAAAAAAATTTTTTATATATATAGTTTTTTTTTTATGTGCAGTTGCATAACAACAGTGATACGACTCTCTCTTATAATAATACATTTATTCAAATTTACAAGTTCCACTTGCTTTAACATGTTTAAAATGGTATTCAGAACTGGTTCCAGTTGGATTCATGAATTAATGACATGTGGGCTAATTTATTTTAGCAGATTAATACAAACCACTCAATATCAAAGTCTCAGACTCATCAGTCACAAATGGCTCACAGTCTAAGCTCTCATTGAATTAACATCTGACTCCTTCAGTAAACTGTCATTACCTTCGGGCATATCCGATCTGAGACCAAGAGCCATTACTGTGTAATGTTGTAAAGGATTGTGAGATGTCGATCTTATTACAGACTGAGGAACGAGTGGAAAACAAGCGCTTCTGAATAGTGTACCTGATATAAACCAAACTCAAAGCAAAACCAAACATACAATCCTGAGTTACACCATACCTAATTCACAGGACAGTCCTGGGACATTCATATTTAACGTTTACTGTGAAACCAGTCAGTTACTCTACCTGAACTACTCTTGGAAAATAAAGCATAAATATGACTCAATTATAATTTACATTAATGTTTAGGGATTATTTTAGGTTAATTTTTATAAATGTCCTCTTTTCCTCGTTTTTTAAATAGACTACATTATGAATGCGTGCACGTTGTACTTTCACTTTTGAATTAGCGGCAATTGGCAATTCGGTGACAATTGCTTGAATGGACCAAAAAAAGCAATTAAACCATTAAAATTTAACCCAGAAAAAAAAACTGATTTCATAATGTAATTGTTAATTTAACTTTTAATAAATTGTTATATTGTATCATAAAAATGATTCAGATTTCTTAAGGCACTAGTATACAGTAGAGTGGGTCGGAAGCAGGGCCGTCCTTAGCTTAAGTAGGGCCCGGAGCGAAGTATGAAGCAGGTCTAACAAATGGAAAACATTCAGGAAACCTGTTTGAAAACAGTAATGATTTTTGCAGCTCATGGTGATGATATTGGTGCAAAAAATGACACCCTCCAACTTCAAATGTTTATTTCTGTAAGTGTGCAAGATTATCTACCTCTAACAAAAATATAAATGTGCCACTTCTCTTTTCTCTCATCCACTTTCCATACTACAGTATCAATTTTTGTTTCTTCCTATTCGTGTTTTGTGTGGCTTCGTCAGGGACCCTTGTGAAGAGGATCTGAGTACTTTCAATTGTGCGGATGTACAGTGACAGCTGGAGCTTTGTGTGAGGAACTTCTTCATTTGTCATCAGCTGCTGAAAAGCTGCTGACATTGTTCTGAGCTAATGCATGCTGTGTCCTTGTTTAGCATAATCTACATCATAAAACATTCCTGCTGACCTCCATCACTCACTGCTCTTCTGATTCACAGTGGAATGTTCCAGTGGGGCTGGTCCTCTCTGAGATAATGAAGCATTCTGGCCTTAGATCTAGCGTTTGCTACTTTGCAACTAAATGGCTCAAAAATTTGAAATTTATCACATCATTATCATGGTACAGTATTTTTCATTACTTTGATTCCAAAAAAACTATCAAAGGAGTTTGTACAGATGTGTAGTGTTACGTACATGGACTTTGAGTTTCCTTATTTGGTATTTTTCCTGCTCCTGTTTGATTGATTTGATTAATCCCCACCTGTCTCCACTTCCCTGATTACCTCCCGTGTTCTTAAATACCCTGTCTGTTTAGTTCCTCCTCGTCCGTGATTACGTTTATATATTGTATTATGTTGGATGTGCCCTTATTCTCCTGCGATTATTAAAAGTACCCTTTTGTATATCGTCTTCCTCGTGCGCCCTTCATCACATACCAGCAACCTGTAACAGAATCACAGACAAAAACAGTTTGTTTAGCTGCGTTTGTCTTTCTTTTTGTTTTGTTTTCCTCACGCTCCTGGAATGGCATTACCAGCAGTCCAACTCCTGTGCCTGGAGCAACTGGATCGTTCGCTGGAGGACATACCAGGGACTTTCTAGATCTGGTGTGCCTTACCCACTTCCCCGACCGCTCGCTCTCTTGCTCGGTGTAAGGCATGCCTGCCAGTGAATGGTCCCAGAGAGGATTTCGCCGCTTTCGTGGATTGGGTGCTGGAGAAAAATGGATCTTCATTTACCATCTGCACCGCTGAAGAGGATATCTCCAACCCCACTCCCGACCCAGAGACCAGCCATCCGCCATCCCGCCGCATGGAGCTAGAGCCCACCGCAGCCGCAGAGCCCTAGCCTGTCACTGTCGGAGAACAAGGACTCGAGAGCGCGACTGACAAGGTGTGTGAGCCGGCAACACCGTGCGTCGTGGGAGTTTTGGCGGAGATCGAGGGCGTGGAGGAAAGCCCTGCCCACACTTCTGCGACTGAGGGTGAGCTGCATTCGGTTTCTGGGAATTATATGGAGGACCTTATAGACTGGTTTGTGGAGGGTAAATCCTGAATCTCCTGTTCCTACGCTGGTTCCCCCCAGCCCTGAATTTTCTGTTTCTCCGCTGGTTCCGTCCAGCCCTGCTCCTCCTGTGTTTCCTCCCGGCCTCCCTCTCTCATCTCCTCCTAGACCAGCCAGTTCCTCGACCTCATCTCCGCTGGTGCCAGTCAGTCCCGCAGCTCACCCTCAGTCAGCGCCATCTGGGCTCGATGGTTCGCCGCGGGACTTCCAGTCTCCAGCTCCGCCTTGGCGTGTGGATTCCTGTCTCCGCCTCCAGCCTCCGAGCCCTGGACTCCACCTTGGTCCTTCGACCCAGCGGATCTGCCTTGGCACCCTGCTCCCTCATCTTCACCGTGGCCCGTCATCCCACCTGCTCCACCGGGCTCCCTTGTCCCTCCGGCTCCACATTGGTCAGTCGTCGACCATCCGCCGCCTCAGGACTCCACTCCTATGGTCTTCTCCTCGTCATTCCATCCCCCCGGCTCTGTCAGGCTCCTCCTTCTTTCTGACTCCACCTCCGTCCTCCATCGCTCCGACTCCGCAGCGGGCTTCCGGAGCCCCGCCTCCGCTTCGGTCTCTGGTGCCTTCATCACTGCCTTGGACCTTCGGACCCTCGGCATCACCCTGGCTCTGCGACTGCTCTGCTCCATCATGGGCTCCTCACCCATCGGCGCAGTCTCCCTCTGTTAACCCCCTGGTTTCATCGGCTCCTCCTCCACCGTGGCTCCTCCCGTCGTCGACTCCCCCGTGGGTCATCATCCTGGCTGGTCTCTGGAGCACCATCTGGCTCTTCCCGCTCCGGGCTCCTCCATGGCTCCTCCCTCCTACTTCATCCTGGGTCTTCTCCTTTGCCTGCCCCTTGCCTGCCTCCAGAATCCCCACCCTCCCTCCGCTGGTTATCCTCTTGCGGTGCGAGGATGCACCGTTTCGGGAGGGGGCGAACTGTTACGTACATGGACTTTGAGTTTCCTTATTTGGTCTTTTTCCTGCTCCTGTTTGGTTGATTTGATTAATCCCCACCTGTCTCCACTTCCCTGATTACCTCCCGTGTTCTTAAGTACCCTGTCTGTTTAGTTCCTCCTCGTCCATGATCACGTTTGTATATTGTATTGTTTGATGTGCCCTTATTCTCCTGCGATTATTAAAAGTACCCTTTTGTATATCGTCTTCCTCGTGCGCCCTTCATCACATACCAGCAACCTGTAACATGTAGTTAAAATCTTGACATTTCACATTTTAAATGGAGATAATTGTTCACGCTTTTATAGTTTAAATAATAGTTTATCACTTTAATGATGCATAAGCAAATGTGAAGCGACTTTTTTAAGTGACAAGATATATATTTTGATATTTTTGGGGGGGTTATATATATATATACCCAAAATTGTGAATAGCATTATGATTTTATTGCACCTTTTTATTTGCTCATAAAGTTTCCTGAAGCCTGTGTGTAGGCCAGTTTTTGCTCACTTTTGTCACATTCATGAGTATGAGAACAGTAGGACAGTGTAGATGAGAGAGAGAGATTCAGTGTAAACCTCAGATTAGGACATTGATTTATACAGTTCTTATACCCATTTCAGTGAAACAGTTCAAAACAAAGATTTGCTTGCTTTATCTTTCCGAAATATTCCTGATCTGTGTAGCATTTTCTTTTCAAATGTTGCTGTGAGATCCAGAGAAAAGCACTTGAACAAAAATGTTTCTGTGATTTAGTTTAAGGCAGACGAAACATCACTGATGTTCTCAACAGCACTGACAGACACTAGAAACACGTAGCCATGAACTCTCCTGTAAGAAGGCTTTCCCATGGATTTACTGTAACATTAACTGAACTCCATGGTATTTACATCTATTAAAGGAGTAAAAGTTGTCATTTGTGCTGTTGTATTTATACAGCTAGAGAAATGATACTATATTTAAGTATGATACTATATTAATTATACTTATTTAGTATATATATTTAATTATACTATATTACAGTATGTATACTATATTTTTAATTCACCTCTTTGTCATGTTCTGAAAATAGTAGTTTTAAAACCACAATTAACTGGCTGGTTTCTGAACAGCTTTCAGTAAAAATCTGCTTTAAATTTTGAAAGAAAATAAAGGTAATGACATTTAACATGATAATTATCGATATTGACCAAAAAATCTCATCGTGATCATTTTATTTTGGCCATATCAACCAACCTTAGAACTAATTTTTTATTTGTGGCCACAATATATACTTTTTCTTTTGCACGTCATGTGCTAAGCTTTGTATATTTGAGAGCCAGCAGATATCACTTTATTGTATTGATGCATTGATTGTATATCGTGTAAATGTAATCTCTCAGACTTTTTCACATTTGCCCACCTTCACTTTCAATCTAGAGGAGTTCGAGCTGTGAAGGTGAGAAAGAGTATAAATAAACACCTAGACCTGCTTCATTAACTGCTGGCAACCTTACTGGACCGTCTCCAGAGAGTCTGCTGCTGCTACAATATCAGATGTGTTTCACACTTTCACACTGACTCTGTGTGTGTGTGTGTGTGTGTGTGTGTGTGTGTGTGTGTGTGTGTGTGTGTGTGTGTGTGTGTGTAGCTGATGGAGAATTTAAAGCAGAGAGAAAAAAAAGATCAATAAATGAGTTTGTGCTTTGAGTTCAGTGTATCAGTCAAATCATTGAGATGTTAGCTGAGCTTAGTGCAGGTTTTATTTATCAGTGTGTGAAGCTCGTGGAGATTTAAGCTTCTGATGGGTGTTTCCCTGCGTCTCTCCCCGGGCTTCCACGGCTCAGTTAATGTGCTGGTGGAAGCCCTTAAATAATACTGGATGTGTGTGTTCATGCAGTGTTTGTGTTTTCCCCAGAGTGATTGCTAAGCATGTTTGTGTTGAGAAAGCCAGTACAGATGTATCCTGTTATCTCACTTGTAACTGTGCCCACTCTTGAACCAGCTTTTCTTAAACTGTCTCAAACTGTGTGAGACAGTTTAAGAAAAGCTGGTGTGACACAGCTGTAGCGCCAGACCATCAGGATGTGTGTGTGTGTCCTTTGGGTCTAATAAAGCTGGTCAGAGTTTCTCCATACTGTATGACCAATCAATACTGCTGCAGGAAGTAGGGATCCACTATTATATTATCGGAAACGTTATCGGCATTGACAGATAATAGCTTAAAATATAAACATTGTACAAGCATTATGCCAACAAATTATTCCGATATGCCTTGCAATCCCATAAGACAAGTATCTGACATGTACTCAGGGTGTAGAGATAAGATCACGTCAGTGGTGTGGTCAATATTTTGCCTGAATTCATAACCCTAACCCTCCCCAGGTCCTAATGCCTGTTCGGTAAGTCCTTTTATTTATTTAGTGGGTGCCGTTTGCCTATTTATAATAAAAGGAAAGTAAAATACACAATCAAGATACTAAATGTGTTTTTTAATAAATAAAGCAGTTATTGATGTCATAAGATCACAAGTATGTTTAGGTTTAACGGTCAGAAGCTATAGCATGAATAAAAATCACAAACATGACACTTGTTAGTTAATTTTATAATATATATGCAGATTTATTCATTAATGTGTGTATATATATATATAGACTTGGTGTTGTTTCCAAACAAATGGAAATATAAAGGTATCGGCTATCGGCCAAAATGTGTTGAAAAATATCGGATATCTGCAAAATCTAATATTGGTAATCCCTAGCAGGAAGATACTTGCAGATACTGTAGCACATTCACACTTTTGAATACGTTGTACTCACAGGATGTCAAAAACAACATAACATACCATTATACTTTCTACTCAAAACACTACAGTGCATCTCATGTACAGCACAAGCCTAGGGTCACCTGTTCCAATTATAACAACTGAAACACTTTTCCAGGAGCACTTGACTACCTATCATTGTGACAAGAAGTCTTCATTGTATTTAATGTGCACTTGAAGTGTACTTCAAATTCCTAAATGTAAATGTTAATTTACACAAATGTACTTACAGATAATATCAATGAAATAAAAGGCCACCTAAGTGTGCTTAAAGGGAGTTCACTTTTATGTAAGTAATAATGTCAAATTAAAAGTTTTACTTGAAATTGCATTTTAAATCTTTGTATTTTAATAATCTTTTGTTTTGGTTTGAGGTACACTTATTTTGATGTACTGACTAACATACAAAAGGACATGTGAAGTACTTGATTATTATTTTAACTGAAGTGAGTTATTTTATATTACACAAAGTTGTTATACTTAAATTCTATTTCATCATTACAAATGTGTAATTACAAATATATTAAATAATGACATGCAAGTTTCAGTATAAATGACATTAAAGTATATTTAAGTTATATTTTAGTACTGTAAATGCTTGTCAATACATTTGGCAGCACACTTTAACCAAAAGTGTCAAAAAAAAAAACTTTATGTAACTGGATTTAATATAAATTTAAACTATAAGAAATCTTTAACATTCAGTTGTCTCCCAAAGCAATACATTCAGTATGTTCTTTTAAAGTATGTTACAGTAGGTAGACATGGAAAATGCCCCTTTTACTGCCACGGGTACCGCCGCTGCGGCATCTATAAAGTGCATTTGCAGCTTTTGACCGCTGAGTGGCGCTTTAACATTTTCGCACATAGACATCAGTTTTGCCTCACTGATGTGTTACATTTGACCTCTTCAGTCAGGGAAAATGAAAGTAAAACACTATAGTTAAAATATGTAATATATTTAATATGTAATATTCACGGATGAAAGTTTGGTACTTATGAAGTTATGTGCATTTCTTAGAACGAATTCAAGCTGGATAAATGTCAAGCCTGTGCCTGTGCTTATATTTTCTCTAAACTACATGGTATTAAACCATATTTTAGATCTGATACATTTAAAAGGTGTGCAGTATTATTTATATTATATGAATTATGTGTTATATTATTCAAAAGAAACTGTGGTTTACTTTGCACATGAGCATTAAAAGTGGTAGCCTATTTTAGTGAGCTAGGCTACATGGATTAATATGTAAAATTTCAATATTTTATATATGTATATCTGTTATTGATATAATTGTTTAGTAAAAAATGCTTTGCACTGCCTATGTCATTGAAATTTAGGCTGTTAAGAACAGTTATATTCTGATTTATTAGTCATTATGGATTACAGTATCTGTTAAACATAAGTATGACAGCAACCCTCTACATTGCGAGTAAATCACTCACATATGTGACAAAATTTCACTCTGGGTGACTAAATTATGTCTATCGTTAGCCATTGGCTAATAAATTCTTAGATTTTACTTACCATTGTGTGTGTTCGAGGCTTTTATAAGATTAGCACATATTTTCACTTGCTAAACACTGATTTTTTTTTTTTTTCTTTTGTATTAAAGCACACTAGTGTAAACATAGCCTTATAAATATGTCTGGAACTTTTTTTGTTTTTATGAATGCCAGTTTGTGTTAGGTGGGATTGAAATGAGTGTAAACTGACTTTCATGTGAATATGTTATTTAAAGATACAATTTGTAACAAAGTTTTGTTATAATAAATTATGCTTTAATTTGAAAAAAGAAAAAAAAGAAAGAAGCAATAAAACATTCTACAAAAGTGTCATTGTTTTTGTTTAAATTGGGGCACAAGTCTGCTAAAGCAATCGTTGATGGAATTGTTAAGTTGAAATGGAACCTGAACCAGAATCATTAAATTCCTTGTGATTCCCAAGTCTAGTGAAGCCTGTGGCTCGAGGACTGTCATACGGTCCATAGAGTGTTGCTTAATGACACTGACAGGACGAAAAACATAATGAGCCCTGCTCAGTGCTCAATGGAAAGTTTCCCTTGCTTTTTTATTGCTGTGGCCATATGCTTCTTGCTGCTTAATTTGTCAATAAAAAGAAATAAGAGGCCAATGAGCTGGAAGGAAAAAAGCATACAGTATATAAGAAAAACTGCTGATTCACATAAAGAATCCTTTTTAAATAGTTTGTTGCTGGAAATGTCATCATAAAATGAACATTAGTTGTTTAATATTCAAGAAGAAACACTTGAAAAAAACATTTGGCTTTACGTTTAACATTTGGCTTTATATATATATATATATATATAATTTACAGGAAATAAAAGTAATTGATATCACCAAGCCCTGTTAAAAGTATTTCATTTTATATAAATTTTACAATTGTATAATATCATTGTAGCTAAATACAGTAGATTGAATACAGTGTTTTCAATAATTGCCTCATATTCATATCAGTGATTGCGACAAAAAGTAAGTTCATACTGAAACCATGACCACAGAGACAATATACAAGTGAACTGTAAGAAATCTGAAATCTTTACACTGCTTATGACCTCTGTGTCATCAAGTTTCTAATTTTCATTTCCTCCACAATTTGTGTTTCAGGTGAAATAGCTCAATAGTTTGGCTGCACAAGGAGTCACTGGTCATGCTGTGCTTTGGAGGGACGAGAAAAGACTCTTAATAAGAAAGAACGGGAGAGTCGACAGAGAAGGTAGACAGCAGCTGCTATCATGTCTCGTCATCAAAGCCGAGCCGCCAGCCTGGAGGAGAAGGGAGCCACACCCATCCACAAGAGCTCCACCCCCTCACACAAGAGCTCCACCCCCACTCACAAGAGCGCATCTTCTTCCTCTTCATCTCAGAGAGACAGTCGACAGGTAAAACGGACTTACTTTTGAAACAGAAGCCACGTTTCCAACGCAGAAACTTTACCCAGGAACTAGGGACTTTGGGCCGGTACTCTGTGTATTTCCACTGCACGAACCATGAACTAAATAAAGTTACGGATAAAAAAATGCCCCCCAGAAAGTCCCTGCTGGCGAGGTAATACTTTTTCAAAGTCCCGGAAATTTCGGGGGCGGGACTTGGGCGCTAAACATCCTGATTGGTTGAGTTCAACCACCATTTATTTGGATCATCGAATGCACGAGTCCAATGCACTAAGTCCGAACTATCGAGGATGCAAGTCCAAAATGTGCGTACTTTGTATTGAGTAAAAGTGCACAGACCTACGTCACCAGTCTATTTGCCTAATCTTCCCGGTACTTTAGACCACGGTGGAAACGCAGAAAGCAACAGGTCTGGGGGAAAATAGTTCCTGGGGAAAAAAGTTCCTGGTACAATTGTTCCGGGTAATTTTGGTGGAAATGCAGCACTAGAAAGGAAAAGTTGTGGTTGTGTGGAAGTGCACGCACACATTTTCAGAGTGGTTAAAAAATATTTTGGTAACACTTTAAAATAGGGAACACATGTTTACTATTAACAACGACTTTTCCCTTAAGAAACTCCTAATTTGCTGCTTATTAATAGTTAGTAAGGTAGTTGTTAGCACTTTATGGTAAACTTTTGGGAAGTCATGGCCTAATGGTTAGAGATTCGGACTCATAATCCAAAGGTTGCGAGTTCAAGGCAGGAAATGTAGGGGGGGTGAATATACTGCACAGTGCTCTCTCCACCTTCAATACCACGACTGAGGTGCCCTTGAGCAAGGTGTGTGTTCACGGTGTGTGTGTGTGTGTTCACTGCTGTGTGTGTGTACTTTGAATGGGTTAAATGCAGAGCACGAATTCCGAGTATCGTCACCAAACTTTGTTGTATGTCAAGTCACTTTCACTTAACACTTTAGAACCTACTATTAACAACAACTACCTACTGTTAACAGCAACTTTTCACTCAATAAACTCCTAATTTGCTGCTTATTTATAGTGAGTAAGGTAGTTGTGAGGTTTAGGTGTTGGGCAGGATTAGCGATGTAGTATAAGGTCATGTAGAATAAGGCATTAATATGTGCTTAATTACTACTAATAAATGGCTAATATTCTATTAATATGCAAGCTAATAAGCAACTAGTTAAGGAACCTAAAATAAAGTGTTACCCACTTTATTTTAAGAAACAATTCTCAATATTAAGTAGTTGCTTATTAGCATTCATATTACTAGCATATTGATTGGATTATTAGTATTTGTAAAGCACATATTATAACGGGTGCTGATAAATATTGGCAAATAATTAATTACGTTCATTATCAGCGTGGATTGGTGCAGCTCTTCAGTTAACAACAGTTCTGTGTATTAACTGCTGCTCTATGTGAAATCACGCACGTGATGGAATTTACCGCTGATTACTTTACTGACAAGATGCACATTAATTATTGGCCGATATTTATCGTGCACCCCTACATATTATCGCCTTATTTTGCATGACCATATTCTAGATCACTGACTACACCTAAGCTTAACAACTACCTACCTAACTAACCATTAAGCAGCAAATTAGGAATTTGTTCAGGGAAAATCTAAATTAATCTTAATGAATATGTGTTCATTCTTTTGTGTTACCATATTTTTCATATTAATTTTGTCCATGATAATTAAAAACGCATCAAAGAAGAGTTATAAGCTGTGAAATCAAACCAACAAGATCCAAGAAGAATCAGGACATACAAAACGCTAGTTACGTATGTAACTGTGTGTAACAAATTAAACTCCATGATCACGGGAAGAAGGAGGCGAGAACCGGCGGACAATCAAATATAAACTTTTATTAAAAAATAAAGACAAAACACAAATAAAAACCAAACACAAACTAAAACCCAGGCCTGGTCCTCTCTCGTCCATCACTGTTGTCGCTCCGGTTTTATATCCCTCCATCTCCTCCGTGGGACTCGAGACCGGTGGGTCGAGCAGGTGTCGCTCATTTCCAATCACTCAACCGGCCTCGCTCCTGTTCCCACGTCTCTCGGCCCCGCTCCACTCATCACACTGTGGTTCTTTGAATTCTGGATGACTGCCAGAGGCAGTGTAAACACTATAGATTATCGCACCGCCAGCTAGATAGGTCGAGAGAATATACCAACAAAGTCACGTCGTGTGACGTATGCTGAGCCCTGGAGGTTATAGGCTACAGTAGCACAGCAATCTTCCTCGGTACGCCTTTCTCGCGCATTCCGAGTGACTGAGAACTCTGGCGGTCATCCAGAATTCACAGAACCACAGTAACATACGTATCTACCATTCTGTTTCATTCTTAATGACCGCCAGAGGCAGTGTAAACATTATGGATGACACATACCAACATAGTCATGAGGAATACCACCCACCTGAAAAAATTAAGGCCGCTCCAGAAGAACCGCAGAACTAACGGCGTGATGAACAGCAATGTTGACCTTATAAAACCGGGCAAACGTGAATGGAGAAGCCCAGGTAGCAGCCGTGCAGATACCCACCAGGGAAACTCCTCTAAAAACAGCCCATGAAGATGAGATGGCCCTATTGGAATGGCAAGTTAGCCCCCAGGGCAATGGTCTCCCTGCTGCCTTGTAAGCCAGCATAATGGTCTCTACTAACCAGTTTGACAACCTCTGCTTCGATACTGGAGCACCTTTCTTCACACCATCATAGCAGACAAATAACTGGTCTGACTGTCTAAACTGAACAGTGGAGTTCACATAACACCTCAAGGCACAAACAGGACACAAAAGTTGGGCACTTGAGTCAGACTCTGAATAAGTCTGAAAAGAGGACAGTTCAATGTGCTGATTTATGAACTGAGGAAGAAGGACCTTCGGAAGAAAAGAAGGATTGGGTCGTTGAACCACCCCCGAGTCATCTGGTAACCAGCGCAAGCAATGTTCGCTAACAGATAAGTCTTCTATCTTCTAAGTGTTCTAACAAGTCTTCAAGGACACCCATTTAATGTCAATGCTTTGCAAAGGCTTAAATTGGGGTGAGCACAGGAATCCAAGCACGAGAGACAAATCCCACACAAGGAAATGAGGATTCCGAGCAGGGCTCAGACAGCGCGCTCCCTTCAAAAAACTGCAGACAAGACTGTGAGAGCCAAGAGAAGACCCACCAACTGGAACATGATGAACATGACAATGGGAGGCATAAATCTGTCATGTGGAAGAAGCCTTAGCATTAGAGATGGTGTGAATAACAGCAGGATCACAATGCTCCAGGGAAGGATTTAGCCCAATGGCCTGACCCAAAGCTGCAGATGAGCCGGGTCCGGGTGCCAAACACTGCCCTTCAGCTGGGAGAGGAGGTCCTTCCTGGGAGGAAGCTTCCATGGATTTCCTGTCAGAAGTCTCAGCAACAAAGGAAAACATGGTCTGGCTGGCCACCGTGGTGCCACAAGTAACACTCTGTGCTTGCACAGCGAGATCCTGTGCAACGTCTCCCATAACAGAGGGATAGGTGGAAACGCATATAGCAGGCAGTCCGGCCATTCGTGAGACAGTGCATACTGGCCTAGTGGACTGGACACCTCTGTCCTTGTGAACCATAATTGGCAGTGGGTGGTCCTCTCTGAAGCAAAAATATCCACCAACTGGATGAAGCCTCCATTCTCCTGGATGTACTTGATCCCGGGAAAGAGCATCCGCTAGCTGGTTGCACACTCCTGGTATATGAGCTGCCCCCAGTAAACCGAGTCGTGGCTGACACCATGTCAGGTTTTCGTGAGTCAACCGTAGAGACCTGCGGGATCTTGTGCCGCCCTGGTGGTTCAGATGGAACACGGTTGAGGTATTGTCGGACCAAATGAGAACAAGGCGGCCTGCCAGAACCGGCATGAAGTACTTTAGGGCCAAGAACACTGCCCTTAGTTCTAGCAGGTTGATATGCTCTGTGGCCTGGATCGGTGTCCAGTGCCCACAAATACCCCTCCGATTCCACGTTGCCCCCCATCCTGTGAGGAAAGCATCTGTCATGACCAACTCCCGACGAGAGGGAACAACACCCTGGGGCAATCCTGCCTTCAGAAACTCTTAACTGTCTCCACCGTCTCAACGCACATATGCAAAGGTGAGAAATTATAACCATTCGATGGCAATGCTGGTAGGATATAGCCGTAAACTGTTGTTCCATAACTGGAGTGGTCTGAGGTGGCGTAAACCCAAGGGGATCACCACTGTAGCTGCTGTTAACATCCCTATCAGTCATAGGACCACGTCGTACTGTAAAGACTCCCCCGGGCGAAAGCGAGCCAAAAGTTGCAGAATGTTCGTCACACGTTCCTGAGACAGGGAGGCAGACATTAGACAAGAATTCAGTGTCATTCCTATGAACGTAGTGGTCTGTGATGGGACCAGACGGCGCTTTTTCTCGTTCACAGAAAACCCCAGCTTCTGCACATGTCTCATAAGCATTCTGGAGTCTTGTACAGCCTGTCGCTGTGTTGGGGCATAGAGAAGCCAGTCGTCCAAATAAGGAAGAATGCGCATAACTCTCATCCAAAGAGGAGACAGAGCTGCGCTCACACAACTTGCGAAGACGTGAGGAGCAAGGGAAAGGCCGAAGGGTAGCACTTTGAACTGGTAAGCTTGGTTCAGAAAACTGAAACGGAGAAACTTTCTGTGATGTATAGCAATTGGGACGTGAAAGTATGCATCTTTCAGGTTGACACTTACGAACCAATCATCTGCAGTCACAGACCAAAGAACGTTGGCTGTGTGCAGCATTCGAAAAGGAAGGACCCTCAGGAACAAATTCAGAAGCCTCAAATCGAAAATTGGGCGGAAGCCACCGTCCTTCTTCAGAACAAGAAAATATGTTGAATAGAACCCGTTTTCCTGAACGAGATGATGAACATTTTCCTGGTGTTCGGTGCTCTCTAACGCCAACCAGATGGCAAAAGCTCAAGAAGGAGATGGTTTCTATGGCTCCCTTCTCTAACAGTGAACAAATTTCCAGAGAGAGAGCCTCTGCGCGAACTGTGTCTCTGACAACTGTAGGAACAATTCTTGAAAATCTGGGAGGTCGGCATCGAAACTGTAGAGTATATCCCCTGTTCAGAGTCATCAAAACCCAGTGGTCTGCTTTGTTGGATCTCCAGTATTCCAACTGATCTATTGAAAAACGATCGACCATCGACCTGACTGTTTCAGGCTTTATGTGTGCGATTTTTAGTGTTCGCGTGGGGACGCTGACGGGGTCCTCCTGGAGGCTGTCGATGTGGTGGGCAAAAAACTCTCGAATCTTCAAGAACACGAGGTCTTTGAGAGGGCTGTGGCTGAGGTGCAGCGTGCCGGCGGAAACGTAGCTCCAGTGTGACATAATGATGTCGGGTCTGAACCACTGGCATGTGAAATGCAGGATTGCGCTGCACCTGTGTCAGTTGACGAGTGGCTTCAGACAGCTTTACCCTCTTCTCCAACAGTTCCGGAACATTTGGACCAAAAAGATGCCCGGGAACAAATGGAAGATCTCTCAAGGTCTTCTTACAGTCCCCTGGCAGTTGTGCTTGGGCAAGCCACACTTGGCGTCGGGCTGCCAGAAGCGTGGTTGTAAGACTACCCAGCTCGCGGGACACAAGGCCTGTTGTCAGCAGAGCAGTTTGCAGAAAATGTGAAACAGAGGGATCCGCATTTGTAAGTAACTGGCAGAATGTGTTTTCTGCTCGAGTAATGTAGGCAACAGACTCATATGCCTTTTTTAGCAAGGAATCCGTACAACTGCATTGCGCACTGGGACATTGCACATTTCCTCGTAGGGCCTTATCAGGGGACACCACCAAAGCTGCCATTGGGCTGCTCTATTTCCGGCACACGACCCAGTCTGATAGCATCTGCTTCAGCCATATATGCTAGCGTTAGAGTAATCTTTGAGCGCGGCTTAGGCGGACCAGAACCAGTGAGAGCATTAGAGAATTCAGGCACAAAATCCTTACATGGTGGCATGGCAAAAGAAGTTGCAGCAGTGGCCTGTCTGAAAAACACATTTGTTTGGGCAGATTGTACAGGTGACTCATCAAGTCCTAGACGAGCAACTGCCATTCGAAGCACAGCCAAAGTATCATCGGATGAGGACTGGGTTTGTCCAGATGACTGAACTGACCCCCCACTAGACCCCTGCCGCTGGTTGACCAGTGAAGACAGCCTGAATTGATGGTTGTGCAGGAACATCCATAGTATCCCCATGATTGTGAAAACAGGAATCTGAAGCCCTTGTAGAAAGTGCATCAAACTCTGAATGATGAGAAAAATAAGGGTAATCAAAAGACTGTTCCCTGGCTCATTGGTTCTGAACATTCTCATTAGAGGTCGACCGATATATCGGTCGGCCGATATATCGGGCCGATATTTGTCATTTTTTAATATATCGGCATCGGCCGATATCCGTGTTTAGTAGCGCCGATTTAAAGTCAGGCACGTCGGCGGGCAGCCCCGTGTTATTGGTGCGGTGGAAAGTGCTGCTGCTGCCACTGCATGTGAAGCACCCCAAGCCAAAACTTTTGGAAGATTCAACAGCAGTCCTGGGAGATAAAGGTAGTCAGAGAATTTCACTCTGTAAATGCGGTGGAGAAGTTGGCAGCTCTAACAAACACTGCAGCGTGACGTTACCAAAGTAAACTGTCTCTGACGTTACTCCGCCCCGCTCACAGGCAGCAGCGTGCTCGGAGAGACAGCTGTCCTGGAGCTGCCCAGAACGGTGAATCACATTTGTTCGGAGGCATGGTTTGATGCAGACAATAACCAGTTTTCCATCCAACTCATTTGTATTTAGGGATGTCAATATTCGATAATTTCCATGATCGATTGTCGTTTAAATTAATGATCAATTAATTACTTTAATGCTGCAAAATGCGTCTGCAGCGGTATTATTATTATGTGCAAAAGCCACTTGGAAAAAAAGCTTTTTCACCCGAATTAAAGGGGTTTTAGTCTGAATAAAATGCTAGTAGCAGGACTGTAAAATGAATAGATGTGATTATGATCATTTGATAAAATGAAGAGAGCGCGCCATACGTTGGAGATCATTTTACTTTGTTGACTGTTTCTCGTCAATGAGACCGCTGAATGTGCCTCTTTAAATGGTTTCGTGGTGCTCGTTGTTGTATTTTAAAACGCATCTGCAATTTTTTCAAATGACACACTATAGTAGTGGTGCAACGGATCATCATTGATCCGTGATCCGTTCGGATCAATATCTTCGGTTCGGCACACGTGACCCGCGGATTGATTTATGAAAAAAAAAGGTTGCACATGTTTAGTCCACACTCAGTGGTCATGGCGAACGGAGGAACGGAGGAGCTTGAACGGCCCGCGCATTTTGTATTCCTTGTCAGATATAATGATGAGGAAAGAGGTTAGAGTGAAAATATTGTGCCAGATCTTTATGAACAGGAGAAGAAAACAGTTGTGGATGAACTATCCCGAGCATCCTCTGTTGCGCTCACGACAGACGGGTGGACGTCCAGGGGGACAGAGAGCTCTGTGACGATAACTGCTCACTTCATCACAGCACACTGGAAGATGAGAAGTCGGGCTATTATGTTAAAAAGAAGATATTATGTGCACTTTAAGTTGATTTCATATATTTTAATTTAATAATTTAATGTTAATAAAAAAAGACAAAACGTATGTTTAATTGTCTTGGCCTTTTTTTTTTTTTTTTTTGCTGATCCGAAAAATGATGCGATCCATACGAGGACGAGCGAGCGCGGGTTTGACTAGATGTATTTGGAGGTTATTGCTCACGTCTCGTTCTGCACATATCCAAATGTTTCCATATTCGCAATGTATCTGAATGTTAAACTATAATATTCTTTATTTATTTAATGTAAACTAGACGATAAAGATCATCCTCTTCACATGAGCAAAAACGTCCTTGAGTGGACCGGTATACTACGGTCTATTTAAACTGACCAGTGTAACCTTTTAAATGTTTGGTTGACTGTACTTTATTTTAATAATGAACAGACTGCGATGTAAGTTTGAAATTAGAATGCACTTTAGATGTTCTGTGTCATTTATACCAAACACAAATGTTGCTGGTTGCTAGTGTGTTTGCAGCACTACTGTTATTTATTTTTTATATATTTATTTTTTTATATTTTTCAGATTTTTATTTTTAAAATTGTATTTATTTAAATGTATATTTAAGTTTACATTTATGTTCCAACAAACTTGAAAAATTCTACTTGATAAATGCTCTAAAACTTTTATGTAAATGATTGACTTTTATTTATATATATATATTACCATATATATATATATATATATTACCTGTTTTATATATTTAATACTTGGTCAGTTTATTGATTTTGTTTGGTTAACTTTGGATACATTTTTTATTTTAATACCGTGCAGTGCACAAAATTAAGATTCGAGAGATGGTTCAAGTCAGTGCTCAATAAATGATGATAAGTTTAGAAATGTTGTGCATCCACTTATTATTAGTGTGACATTTTTGCATGCAAATGAAGGGGAAAACTTCAAGATATCGGCCCTAAAAATCGGCAGCACATATCGGCCATCGGCTGACCCTGACCTCTAAACATCGGCATCGGCTATAGAAAAACCCATATCGGTCGATCTCTAATTCTCATTCTTCTGCGTCATCTTTACAGGTGTAGCAGATGTGACAGGCTGAAGCGAGCGTTTCAGCTCTGCCATCTCTGAAGAAAGCGCCGATACCATCATAGACAGTAAACCTTTCTCAACATGTGACTGTACATCACGTCGCGATTTGGCCTTCTTAGACGGGAGGGGAGCACCAGCTGCCGCCGACGCCCTGCGTTTCCGAGTGCGCAAAGGGGCTACATCTAACTGCCCGAGTTTCACCGTTGAATTAAGGTCTAACTCGGCAAGGGTCTAACTTCCGTTCCGACAAAAGGATGCAGTGCATGCACGGGTCTGTGAGAGCCTCTCGCAGATGTTGAATACCCAAACACGATGGACAGATGTCATGACCATCGTCAGGGAGAAGATGATTAGGGCAAAGCTTACAACCCAGTGGAAAACCAGTGGCAATCGAGCTGTGAGCCATAGTTACTTGCTAATAACACCCTCGGATAGCACCGTAAAGTTAAATTAAGCGGGATGAAAAAATAATACAAATAAAATAAAACAATTACCTCGGGTGAACCGACAGGTAATAACACAAATATCTCACGAAAAAGATAAAAAAGTGTCTAAAATGTCTGGCGGATTGAACCGAGGAACAAACACTCCGAGTAGATCAACTAAGACCATCAACTAGGTGCGGGAAAAAAACACAAGCCACCGGATTGCACCGGGAGGCACAAGTGTTATCGACAAAGTAATATAACTCACCAAGTGCTGTAATTTAATCCAAATCCTTGGAATGGCATAGACGCGCGCCGTCACAACTTGTGAGGACGAATCTCGTTGCTCAGTAAGCTACACTTGACAGCGCGAATAATCAATCAATACAACCTATCTCAACCAGGCGAGAAAGCGAAAGAGGAAGATTGCTGAGCTACTGTAGCCTATAACCTCCAGGGCTCAGCATACGTCATGCCACGTGACTTTGTTGGTATATTCTCTCGACCTATCTAGCTGGTGCTGCGATAATCCATAGTGTTTACACTGCCTCTAGTGGTCAGTAAGAATGAAACAGAACTTCAACGCTTTCAAGTGGGAATTAACAATTCAGCTAGGGACTGCAAATCTGCAAATAGTTTGATTCACACTGATATATAGTGATTATTTGGATTTAGAAGCATAAAACAATTAAAAACAACAATAATGTAGACATAATGTAGTATTTGTATTTGGTGTATAAAGTAGTGTTAAGTATTCAATAAGCAGTAGGTTAGTACTGCATTCAGTTTCAGGACCATGTGATGGCGCAGAGACAGAGTGATCACATTCCTCTAAGTTGACCTGGTTGATCAAAGCAAGGCATAATCATACAGTCTGATGATCCACAGCCAATTCCAGCTAAGAACTGCCCACTTGGGAAAGAAGGGACTGCTGGACATAACATTACATTCAACAAAGTGTGAGCTTATTTAAATAATGACACGGCACTCTCCACAAAAAATACACGCACTACTGAAGAAATTAATACATATTTTTGTATAGACTTTGTAGTTTCTTTCTGTCCAAGCAGGGATTATCTCACATATCTTAAAGCCAATAAAGTGAAGTGTATACATACATTGTTTTGTTTTGTTTTAATTAAAAGTTTTAGACCTAAAGAAATTAATAGTACTTATGTTCTGATATGTTTATGATGATGATGCCCTGTCTGTAGCCTAATAAGAGCTAGCCAACATCTTGAAATCACATAACCAGCTGAATAATGCACAATTTATTATATCTTACTCCCCTATTATCCAGTATTTTTGCTAACAGAATAACATATTTAATAATTAGTTTTGAATTGATAGAAATATTGGCAGCTACAAAATGTAACCCAGCTCACGTGAGAGAGCTTCACTCGCACTGACTGATCAATACAGATGAATACTGATTAATACACTTCAGCAAGGGGCAAATTAACCTCACCTCTCTGTCAGCTATTACCATGGTGACAGTGGGAGCAGAATGTTTAGTTGTCATTAACGTTAACCAATTAGCCATCAAGTTCATTTAAGTAAACTGAAGTGAAGTTTATGTATACAAAAATCTGTGTATAAATCAAGTGTAAGTATACTTATTTGTTTGGCATTTTAATCAGTTAGCCGAAAACACTTTCAAACTAAAATCTTTTTTTTTTCTTCACAGAAACTAATGTGGCTACTACAGCACTTCATTGTGTATATTAATTTATTCATATTCATACTGTTTTCATCTCAATTTCCTCCCTTTGTAGGAGTCGGATAGTTGGGAAATCATCGAGGGGCTAAGGATCGGGCAAACGCATGTCCAGAAGCCGGAGAAACATGAAGGTTTCATGCTGAAGAAGAGGAAATGGCCTCTAAAGGGCTGGCACAAGGTTTGAAATTACTTCCACCAGCTGGTTTCCACTGTTCAGGCTGCTTTCAGAGCTGTTTTTGGAGCTTGACAGCTGATAAACCAACTGAAAACCAGCTTTGCTAGGCTTGGAGACCAGCTTAAAGTCCAACCATTTTATTAATCTGGCTGCTAATAAACAATGTTTTACTTGTATTTCATGCTTTATTCCTTAATGTATTTACATTTAATATTAATTAGATAAATACTCTTTTTTTCTCTCTCTTGTCTTCTATACAGCGATTTTTCGTTTTAGACAACGGGATCCTGAAGTACTCCAAATCTCCTGTAGATGTGAGTTGCTTTCAAATGGCTTCCTGTAGAGTGCTTCCAGCGCTGCTCTGTGAATAATAATGATGAGTTCTGTAGGTTGGTCAGAGAGAGATGGTGAGCTGTGATTGGCTGTCTGCTCTCGCTGTAGCG
This sequence comes from Carassius carassius, assembly GCF_963082965.1. Classification (NCBI taxonomy): domain Eukaryota; kingdom Metazoa; phylum Chordata; class Actinopteri; order Cypriniformes; family Cyprinidae; genus Carassius; species Carassius carassius. The sequence continues at coordinate 5,792,654 of NC_081765.1, forward strand.
TGACTCAGATGAGCTCAGACTCAGGAGCAGAAACATCACAGCACTGACGCAACAAGGACAAAGTAAATGTGTGTGTGTGTGGAAACACACCTTTTCAGAATCAAAATCAGAATCAGAATGAGCTTTATTGCCAGGTATGTTTACACATAAGAGGAATTTGTTTTCGTGACAGAAGCTCCGCAGTACAACAGAATGACAGCGACAGAACATAAAACACATAATAAAAGAATAAAAAATACAAAAAATACAGATAAGTAGATAAGGAATGACAATATACAAATTGTAGGCAGGTATATTATAAAATGCAGTTATGTATGTACAGGTATATTATGTGCAAAATTTAAGTGTATACTAAGTATGTGTGTTAGATAAATAAGTGTATGTGTATATAAATATAAAGTTTAGTGTGTTCCACGGTCATTATCAATTGTTCATTAGATGGATTGCCTGAGGGAAGAAACTGTTCCTGTGTCTGGTCGTTCTGGTGCTCAGTGCTCTGTAGCGTCGACCAGATGGCAACAGTTCAAAGAGGGAGTGTGCTGGATGTGAGGGGTCCAGAGTGATTTTGCCAGCCCTTTTGCTCACTCTGGATAAATACAGTTCTTGAATAGACGGGAGGGTTGAACCGATGATTCGCTCAGCAGTCCGGACTACCCTAGATTTAGAAGCTGAGCTGAACCAGACAGTTACTGAAGTGCAGAGGACGGATTCGATGATGGTGGAGTAGAACTGTTTCAGCAGCTCCTGTGGCAGGTTAAACTTCCTCAGCTGGCGAAGGAAGTACAACCTCTGCTGGGCCTTTTTCACAATGGAGTCGATGTGATTGTCCCACTTCAAACCCTGAGAGATGGTGGTTCCCAGGAATCTGAATGACTCCACTGCAGTCACAGTGCTGTTCATGATGGTGAGTGGGGGGAGTGCAGGGGGGTTTCTCCTGAAGTCCACAATCATCTCGACTGTTTTGAGGGTGTTAAGCTCCAGGTTGTTGAGACTGCACCAGACAGCCAGCTCTTTAACCTCCTGTCTGTAAGTAGACTCGTCACTGTCCTGAATGAGGCCGATGAGTGTGGTGTCATCTGCAAACTTCAGGAGCTTGACAGGCAACTGTCAGGCAAACTGAAGAGGATCCAGCAAGGGTCCAGTGATGTCCTTCAGGTGGGCCAGCACCAGTTTTTCAAATGACTTCATGACTACGGATGTTAAAGCCACAGGCCTGTAGTCATTTAGTCCTGTAATTTTGGATTTCTTTGGGATGGGGATGATGGTGGAGCGTTTGAAGCATGAAGGGACTTCGCACAGCTCCAGCGATCTGTTGAAGATCTTTGTGAAGATGGGGGCCAGCTGGTCAGCACAGGATTTCAGACAGGCTGGTGTAACGCAATCTGGGCCTGGTGCTTTTTTCCTTTTCTGCTTCCGGAAGACCTGGCGCACCGCATCCTCGCTGATTTGTATTGCAGGTGTGGGGGAGAGGGGGGATGCAGGAGGTGTGAATGGTGAGAGTGCTTGATTGGAGAGGTGTTCAGGATGGGTTGCAGGAGTTGTTAATGGTGTGAACGGTTGTGTGGAGAGGCATTCAGGGTTGGTTGCAGGAGTTGTTATTGGTGTGAACGGTTGTGTGGAGAGGTGTTCAGGGCAGGTGATGGGTGTTCTTTCAAACCTGCAGTAAAACTCGTTCAGATCGTCTGCCAGTTGTTGATTCTCCACAGTGCTGGGGGGTGGTGTCTTGTAGTTGGTAATCTCTTTCAGACTTTTCCACACTGATGCTGAGCCGTTCGAAGTGAACTTATTTTTTCAGAATAATTCCTCTTTGCCACTCTGATCTCCTTTTCCAGTGTGTATTTAGCCTGTTTATACAAGACATTGTCCCCCTTCCTGTAAGCATCTTCTTTGGCCTGACGGAGCTGTCTGACTTTTGCAGTGAACCACGGTTTGTCATTGTTGTAATTTAGTTGAGTCTTGGTAGGAATACACATATCCTCACAGAAACTGATATATGATGTTACGGTCTCTGTGAGTTCATCCAGATCGGTGGCAGCAGCTTCAAAAACACTCCAATCAGTGAGGTCAAAACAACATGGTAAATCCTGCTCTGCTTCATTATTCCATCATTTTACATAGAAATGCACATTGAAGAGAAAGTTCACCCAAAAAGGAAAGGAAAATTTCTGTCTTCATTTATTCACCCTCAAGTTGTTCCAAACCTGTATGATGTTTTTTTTCTTCTGCTGAACAAAAGAAGATATATGGAGAAAGTTGTTGGTCATCCTTGACTTCCATAGTATTTTTTTCATGCTATGAAAGTCAGTGAGGATAAACAACTGTTTGGTTTCCAACATTCTTCAAAATATATTATTTTATGTTAAGCAGGAGAGAAGAAACCTCATTGAGCAGAACATGGGGATGAAACTATGATACTGTGTGTTTGTTTGTTTCAGATTCAGAAAGGAAAGCTTCATGGCAATATAGATGTGGGTCTGTCTGTGATGTCCATCAAGAAAAGAGCTCGCCGCATAGATCTGGACACAGAAGAGCACATTTACCATCTGAAGGTCTGTGAGATGCTTGATCTGTTTGAGCATTCATTGAAATGATGTAGAGAGAAGCAGTGTTTCTTCATCTTCAGGCATTTTCATGTCTCAGGGGTTTATTTTAATATCTTTTTAATCTTTTTGTTATTTAAAGGTCACATTACATCTGTCTTGGAAACTCTTTTCATTTCTCCATCAGTTTGTTTTTGATGCATGCTGTGAACTGGCTGTCACCTAACTCTGTCTCTGTCTATCTCTTTCTCCTTGAAGGTGAAGTCTCCAGATGTTTTTGACATCTGGGTGTGCAAGCTGCGTCACCATCGTTTGTTCCGTCAGAACGAGATTGTTCGCTCTCCTCGTGATGCTACGTTACGGACCTTCCCTCCGTCGGCCAGCGCAGAGTCACCCCAGAACACCTCTTCCAGCGCACACCAAAACAAGGTCATTCCTGACTCCTGTTTGTGTGTTTATGTTTTTGTCTGTATTTATTATAAATTAATTCAAATTCAGCTTATTGTGCACAAGCTAGCTCCATTCTGGCATGTAACAGACATTTTTCAACCTCCAGTTTCCAATGGAAGCATTATGGGTCGCGAATGCAGTTTCACGTTGACTATAACAACAACAACATAATCAACGTCAAGCTTCTTTCAGACAGCTGTGTAAACGTGTGTGTGTGTGTGTGTGTGTGTGTGTGTGTATGTGCCCTTTCAGCAGGGTAAACCCAGTACTCTACCCTGGCAGCTGACGGCATCCTGTAGTAATGGACAGAGTAAAGTGGCAGCCTGGTTACAGGAATCTGAGGAGATGGACAAGTGTTCAGAAGGTAACCCCAATTCATTCGTAATAACTAAGATTTTATTTCATAGGTCACAAAACTTGTCAAGAAGATACCACAGTGCCACATTTTACCACAAATAAATAAAATTGTGTATATCTATATGTATATATATACTGACAGTCAAAAGTTTTTGAACAGCAAGATTTTTAATATTTTTTTAAAGAAGTTTCTTCTGCTCACCAAGCCTGCAATAATTTTGATCCAAAATACAGCAAAAGTGGTAATATTTTATACTATTTAAAATAACTGCTTTCTATTTGAATATATTTTGAAATGTAATTTAATCCTGTGATTTCAAAGCTGTATTTTCAGCATCATTACTCCAGTCTTCAGTGTCACATGATCCTTCAGAAATCATTCTAATGGACTGACTGCTGCTCGAAAAAAAACATTTATTATTATAATTATTCTGAATAATAATATTTAAAACAGTTGAGTATATTTTTGTCAGCATTCTGTGATAAAAAAAGAAAGATCCAAAGATCCAGCATTTAACTGAAATAAAAAGCTTTTGTAACATTATACACTATACCATTCAAAAGCTTGGAGGCAATATATGCAGGTGCTGGTCAGATAATAAGAATATAATCAAAAAGTTTATTTATTTCACTAATTCCATTCAAAAAGTGAAACTTGTGTATTATATTCATTCATTACACACAGATTGATATATTTCAAATGTTTATTTCTTTTAATTTTGATGATTATAACTGACAACTAAGGAAAATCCCAAATTCAGTATCTCAGAAAATTATAATATTACTTAAGACCAATACAAAGAAAGGATTTTTAGAAGTCTTGGCCAACTGAGAAGTATGAAAATGAAATGTATGAGCATGCAGAGCACTCAATACTTAGTTGGGGCTCCTTTTGCCTGAATTTCTGCAGCAATGCGGCGTGGCATGGAGTCGATCATTCTGTGGCACTGCTCAGGTGTTATGAGAGCACAGGTTGCTCTGATAGTGGCCTTCAGCTCTTCTGCATTGTTGGGTCTGACATATCACATCTTCCTCTTTAGATTTTCTATGGGGTTAAAGTCAGAAAAGTTTGCTGGCCAATTAAGAACAGGGATACCATGGTCCCTAAACCAGGTACTGGTAGCTTTGGCACTGTGTGCAGGTGCCAAGTCCTGTTGGAAAATGAAATCTCCATAAAGTTGGTTAGCAGCAGGAAACATGAAGTGCTCTATAACTTACTGGTATATGGCTGCGTTGACCTTGGACCTCAGAAAACACAGTTGACCAACACCAGCAGATGACATGGCACCCCAAACCATCACAGACTGTGGAAACTTTACACTGGACCTCAAGCAACGTGGATTGTGTGCCTCTCCTCTCTTCCTCCAGACACGGGGATCCCTGATATCCAAAGGAAATGCTAACCTAACTTTCACCAGAGAACATAACTTTGGACCACTCAGCAGCAGTCCAGTCCTTTTTGTAGCGAGACACTTCTGACGCTGTCTGTTGTTCAAGAGTGGCTTAACACAAGGAATGCAACAGCTGAAACCCATGTCTTGCATACGTCTGTGCGTAGTGGTTCTTGAAGCACTGACTCCAGCTGCAGTTCACTCTTTGTGAATCTCCCCCACATTTTTGAATAGGCTTTGTTTCACAATGTAAAACTTGTACACTTTTTTTCTACCATATCTTTTCCTTTTAATTAGCTCTGTGAACAGCCACCCATTTTTGCAATGAGCTTTTGTGTCTCGCCCTCCTTGTGCAAGTTGTCAATTGTCTTTTGGACAACTGTCAAGTAAGCAGTCTTCCCCATGATTGTGTAGCCTCCCGAACTAGACTGAGAGACTATTTCAAGGCCTTTGCAGGTGTTTTGAGTTAATTAGCTGATTAGAGTGTGGCACCAGGTGTCTTCAATATTGAACCTTTTCACAATTTTCAAATTTTCTGAGATACTGAATTTGGGATTTTCCTTAGTTGTCAGTTATAATCATTAAAATTAAAAGAAATAAACATTTGACATATATCAGTCTGTGTGTAATGAATGAATATAATATACAAGTTTCACTTTTGAATGGAATTAGTGAAATAAATCAACTTTTTTATGATATTCTAATTATATGACCTGCGCCTGTGTGTATATATATACATATATATATATATATATATATATATATATATATATATATATATATATATATATATATATTTTTTTTTTTTTTTTTTTGTGAAAACTTTTAATCAGCAAGGATGCATTAAATTGTTCAAAAGTGAAAGCAGATACATTTATAGTGTTAAAAAATATTTATATTTTAGATATATGCTGTTTTTCTGAACTTTATATTCTAAGAAACCTGAAAAAATTCTACTTGTGTTTTCAACATAATAATAATAATAATACATTTTTTGAGGAGCAAATCAGCATATAAGAATGATTTCTGAAGGATCACGTGACACTAAAGACTGGAGGAATGATGCTGAAAAAAAAAAAAAATCACAGGAATAAATAACATTCTAAAATCCAGTGCCTATAAAAAAGTATTCATACCCCTTAATTTTTTTCCCCCAAAAAAATGTATGTTGCAGACTTATGTTAAACTTTTTTCCACATCAATCTATCTCATGTCAGATTTGTGACAACTTTGCAAATGTAATAAAATTAAAAAACTGAAATAAGTACATTGCATAAGTATTCATACCCTTAACGCAGTACTTAGTTGAAGAGCCTATAAAGTCTCAAGCCTTTTTTGTTTGATGCGACAAGCTTTGCACATCAGCATTTGGCAATTATCTGCCATTCTTCTCCTCATCTCTATACCTCTCAAGCTCTGTCAGGTCGGATGGGAGCAGATGCACATTTTCAGGTTTCTCCAGAAATGTTTGATTGGGTTCAAGCTCAGGCAGTGGCTGGGCCACTCAAGGGCAGTCACAGAGTTGTCTATAAACCACTCTTGCTGTGTGCTTGGGGTCATAGACCTGTTGGAAAGTAAACAGTCTACAGTTCTGAATGCTCTAGAAGGGTTTTCATGAAGGCTTTCTTAACATTTTTGTGTGCCGAGCTTTTCTTCTACTCTGACGAGTCCCTCAATACCCGCCACTGAAAAAAAAAAGAAAAGTTGTATATAGGTGTTCCTGTAGCTCAATTGGTAGAGCTTTGCACTATCAAGCGCAAGGTTGGGGGTTCGATTCCCTGGGAACACATGATAGGTAAAAATTGATAGCCTGAATGCACTGGAAGTCGCTTTGGATAAAAGCGTCTGCTAAATGCATACATTTTTTATTTAATTTTAATTTAATACAGCAGTTTAACATAAGGCTGTAACATAAGAAAAAACTTGACAAAAAATGAATACTTTTTGAATACTTTTTATAGGCACTGAATAAATTTAAATAGAAAGCAGTTATTTTAAATAGTACAAATATTTCACAATATTGCTGCTTTTGCTGTATTTTGGATCAAATAAATGCAGCCTTGGTGAGCAGAAAAGACTTCTTTAATAAACATGAAAAATCTTACTGTTCAAAAACTGACTGGTTGTGTGTGTGTGTGAATATATTATTAGGGACTTGTATTAAAAAAAAAACTACATTTGAGTCTCACACAAACCTATAGAAGTCGACGTGTGTTTGTATTTCAGAACTTGCCTACTGCCAGTCTAGTCTTTTAGAATTGAGTCAACTGCTGCAAAGTCTGGAGAGCTTACATAGGACACAGTCAGCCCCCAACTTCACCGACATGCAGGTATATCCACACACACACACACACACAAGCAGCAATTTCTAGGTGTCTAGTTTATTTGTACAGATTGTGTTGCAGACAGATTGTGTTTCTCCTTGGCTGCACTTACACTGCAAACCTAATTCACAGATTCTGGCACCTGTCTGATGTTTTGTCCTGTCTGTTTACATTCACATGTGTTTATATTAATATCCCGCCAGACAATTTTGCATAATGCAGGCCAAACTTTTCATTGCACATTGTCAATGCATTAAAACAAATCACTTGGCGTAGCTATAATGGGAATTGGTTGAGAGTGTAATGCAGCTCTATAATATATACAGCAGGTTTAAATAATTCAGACATCCCTAACCCCCAAACTAATTTCAACCCCTGCAACACTACATGATTCTTCCTTCAGTATTTCACTGATGTCATTCTTATGAAATAATAACTCAGGCCACTCCTCACACATTTACATCTTTTTTTTGTTGTTGTTGTCGTCACAGCCAATGGATTTAGTGCTTCAGTTTTCTGCTATTAACCCTCTCACCACTTTGATTTGCATGTGTGTATGTGTCCATGTAATTTAGAGTAACTGTGTAGATTTGACAAAGAAAGAGAAGCGAGTCAGCAGAAGATGGAGGACTAGAAGTGTCAGCAAAGATGCAAAATTGCAACAGCAGGTACATCTTCAAAACACCCAAAATCAACAGTGAGAGGAATTTACTACTAGCTATATATTATTTATTGCACTGTCTGCATCATATTAGCATCTGAATTACTGAAATTATGCACATCTGAAACTGTGCTGAATCCAGTTTGCATGCTGCAGTTAGTATACTTAAAGAAGGATTATGTTTTATAGAGGCCCTAGCTGACTACCACAATCTGGTATACTTTACAGATACTTTACAGAATTGATCAAGCATTGTAATTCAGGCATCTGCATCAGTTTAAAATTTCAAAAGTGTGCCTGCATGCAGAAGAGGCTCAAGTGTTTAGTGATTTAGCCACACAGTCTTAATGCTGCAGCAACCACAGCTGAGAGAGTTTAGTGTGTGTCAGTTTCCTTTACATTCACTCACACATGCATGACCACTTACCCTCTGAACAACCTCATTATTGCAGTCCTTAACCTCAGCAATAGCATCAGAGGACACCGCCTGCTGCGGTCTAACTCTGAAGCACTGACATTTGATTCAGTGCATCCATTATAAACCATTTAAACCGTTTCTGGACCTTTAACAGCATATCGGACATAGTTTAAAAGACTTTTTCCATTTATCATGGATTTAGAGACAAGAGAGTGCGAGTGAATGGGACTGGCCATTTCGGTTTTATTCCCTCATAAACATTCACTGATGCTCCAGAAGGAAACACAATACATTAAAGGTCCCGTTCTTCGTGATCCCATGTTTCAAACTTTAGTTAGTGTGTAATGTTGTTGTTAGAGTATAAATAATATCTGTAAAATTCTAAAGCTCAGAGTTCAATGCCAAGCGAGATATTTTATTTAACAGAATTCGCCTACAACAAACGACCAGTTTGGACTACATCACTCTACTTCCTGCAGTAATGACGTCACTAGAACAGTTTTTTGACTAACCTCCGTCCACATGAATACACAACAAAGGGGGCGTGGTCTTGTTGCGCTCCGACGGAGAAGAGGAAGAGTTGCGTTTGAAGAGTGTGTTTGTCGCCATGTCGTCGAAACGCTGTTATTTTCATCTCGGAGTCCAATCACCTTTGTTTGGGCTTCCCAGGACGCTGTACTTGGAGATTAATGGTTACAATTTATTTTTAAGTCGGTTCCCGAAAATTATAATCCACATGTAAAACTATGTGCAGCACATTTTGCTGAGGACAGCTTCCTCAATCTCAATCAGTTTAATGCCGGATTCGCACAGTTCCCTCTTTGTCTGGAGAAGGCGTTATTTATGGACCACAAAAGGTAAGTGTATTTTATTATTTAAGTTGGTGCGTTTAACAGTTTCTGTAACTTATTACACAAAGGGCAAAAGTTGTTTAGCTTTGTTAACTAGATGGTAGGGCTGTGCAAAAAATCAAATGCGATTTTCATGCGCATCTTGTCAGTAAAGGCGTTCTGTGATTAGAAGTAGGCTACATCTCCAGCACGTGCGTTCAGATCAGGATGCCAGGTTTTCAAAACAAATCCTGCCCACTTGCTTCTCAAAACTACTCCAAAACTAGTCCAATCGCGTTTCCAGGAGGGCAGCGTGCGTTAAGCTGGTGTCGAATCACAACACAGGAACCGCTGGCACAATCAGAACTCGTTAAATATTTCAGTAGGAGGGGCTTTATAGAAAAAGGAAGTCATCAGCCCGTTTTTATGACAGTGAAAACCGCGGTATACAGATAGGTGAATTGTGTGAAAAATACTGTGTTTTTTTACACGCGAAACATGAACACATGTTATATTGCACACTGTAAACACAATCAAAGCTTAAAAAAAAACATGAAAAACGTTACCTTTAAGAGCCAGGGGAAGAAAACCTTTGAACAGGATGAAGCTGTCCAAGTTTTTCTTATTTTTGTTAAAATATTATAGTACCTTCGATATGTTTCCCAGAAGACAAATTAAGTACAATTGACCTTAATCTTCAAATTTAAAAAGTTTTCACCTCCTGGCTCTTAATGCATTGTTTTTGAGTCCTTCAATTGTCCTCAGTGTGAAAAGATGGATCTCAAAATCATAGTTACTGCTGGAAAGGGTTCAAATATGCAAAAGATGCTGGAAAACCGAAGAATCTGCAGGACATGAAGGATTTTTCTGAAGAACTCTGCTCAGTTTAACTGTTCAGAACAAACAAGGGATTCATGAACAACCATCACAAAATAAAAAAACAGCTGTGGATCATCCAGGTAACAGCACACAGTATAAAGAACCAAGGTTTCCCAGACTTTTGAATGGGTTTATTTTAATTTTTTTTTTTTAATTTTTTTTTTCTTTTGGACTAAAATGTAAACATTTTATGTAAAATATCTTAGGACAGTACTAAATAAAAAATGCCACAGGTTTTGTATGACCTCTCTTATTTTGTTAAAATGATTCACATATTCTGCCAGAGGTTCCCAAGCTTTTGCATGCCACTGTAATTAAGAATGAACAAACACAACTCAGCCAACTCAGAAAACAAATGAAGGTTATATGTGAGATAAGTAATTTGATACTAAAGTTGCAAAATGTGTGAAATTATGTTGTTCATAAGAATGTCTTCCCCATAGACTTTCATCTTAAGTGCACTACTGTAAAACCAATTTTTGCTGTCAAAGCACTCAGTTATTCGACAGATCCACATATGCTGTGCTGTTACTTGTTTTCATTCCCTAAATAAGGTCATCTGTAATGAATCAGAAAGGCTTTCTGTGGTGTTGACATGTTAATGGGGTGTGTGTATGAGTAACTCTTGAGATGTGTATCTGGCTCTTGTGTTCACCCCCAGGTCCAGTCACTTCCCCAGTCACACAGTTCTAAAGTAAGCAGAACCTTCACTGTGATGTTATCTTTGTGTTACACCATGACATCACCATGCTGTAGTCTCTCAACCGCTTGCATGCAGTGCTGCTTTACATCTTCTCTGCAAATGTCAGTGTGACCTTTTTAGAAATAACTTTAGGTTATTGTTGTAACCCAAGTTCACTGAAAGCGATATGGGACTATGTGTGACTTTGACACACATCTGTATGGCAGTCCTTGAATCTCTATGCCATCACACGTTTAGATCACTGGCCCCGCCTCTTTCCACATAAACTACTGCACAGACTCAACTCATTCAAGTCCAGCTCTTCTGTAAGCCGATGAGTAAGGTCTTCCTTAGTGAACTGGGGTTACAGTTATAACCAGTAGTTCTCTTTTAGTCCACTCGCTTGACATCTTACTGTTGGATATGGCAAACTCCCACTTGTTAAGATCTTAAAATAAGGCCAACTGCACATGTCCAACCCACAAAAAGATATGCAGGTATGGAACAACAAGACATTGAGTAAATAATGAGTAAAAGCCATCCTTGTTAGGGTGAACTGTCCCTTCCCTTCAAGACCCTGCTTCTGGCTTTTAGTTCTAGGCTATAAAATTTCACCAATATGTAAAGTGGGAAGCCCAGTCTACCAGTAAACATAACTTCTATTGAGAAGCCTCTAAACAAGACTAAAGAGGTAGTCATTCCACCAGCAGAATGAACTCTTAACTCCTGGAGGCCTCTTAATAAATAATGCATCTTGATGTCTTGCCTTAACCAGTGAGACAATTGTTGACAAGATTGCTGTACCTCCTACTGGATTTACAAAAACTGCTCACCGTCCACCAGATACAAACAGTATATCTCTTATCCTGCCCAGACCAGAATGGGGGTGGATGAAACGCTGGGATTTCAAATTCCAGACAAGAAAACATGCATTATTTGATGCATTAGGGACAAATGCCAGATTGGGGTGTAAAGTTATCTCAGATAAGATGTGAACCTGAGGCATGCAGGGTTAATAGAAAGCCTCTTCAGCCCCTTCATGCATCGCTGTGGTGAATGGGAGTAGTAATCTTATATCAGACAGTCTTGATATCCACCCTCTTGAAATTCCATGATGAAATCATCTGCTTGATAGCCAGACAGGAATGGTACACCCTTGATTCAAAGCCTGAATGTGATGACATCCAAGAATTTCTTATAGAGCATAAGAACAGAAATATATTAATGTGGTCTACATGACTGCTTGAGGCTGTCTACAACGAAAGCATAAAACGGAAATCCCAAAATTCATGTGAAGGTCAAAAATAGAACTGGGCATCAGTTTTCTGTCAGTGCTTCATCACATTGTGTCACACCACATTTGTTGATCCGCTTACATTAGGGGTGTAATGGTACATGTATTCGTCCTGAACGTCACAGTTCATTTCATGCAGTCAGTTGACGAATACAGTCAGTCACAAGCAATCAATCCAGAAGGGACATGCGCGGTACTGCAATGCTAACTGTCACAACTGGAGAGAGCTGAAAAAGAGACGATCTACGCACCAACCCAAAACAAGAATGGCGAGTTCAGACGCCACGCAAGAGCTCGAAGAACCATCTGCAGGTTTTAAATCAGTAGTGTGGGAAAGTTTCAGGTTCTAGAGATGCTCTGCCCGATCGACTATAAATCTAGACAAGTTTTTAGTTTTATTTTGGCCAATCTCTGTTCCAGAATTGCACACAAACCGCATTGCTATCATTTCCCAAAATGAACTCTGTAAAGAGGAGAAAATACTGTACCAGGCAGATCAAGCTCACTGTTCACATCTTCAGAAATGTTTTGATGGCATTTTCTTTTCCTCTAACCTCCATAAAATGCATATTAAAGTAGTGTTTATAAGTAGTGTTTTGTTTACAACAGTAACCCAGGAAATGCTCTATCATTGCTGTTCCCTGTGTGCCACCTGCTGTCAAAGAGTGAATCTACAGTTTCATTCAGAACGTCTGCCCTGTTTGTTTTGTGGAGGTGTCTTCTGTAGCATAATTTCACAAATCTGAAGTCCTGTTTTTGCATTAAATCACACAATCTAATTAACAAATCAAAAACAACTGCTCATGCTTACATGTATGTAGCACTACTGTCTGTTCAAAATAAATGAAAAAAAAAAGTTCCTGTTGTACCGAACTCGTATCAAACCGAGGTATTTACTGAACTGTGAATTCTGTGTACCATGATGCCCCTAGGCTTACATCTGGTGTCAACAAGGTTGTACAGTCAAGTAACAACCTAATAAAATTAGCTAAAGCCCTCAGAATTGTGTCAGTGACATTCAGAAACATGGCAAATGAGTTTGGATTGGAATCCGAAGTACAAATATTTAGGTACTGTGGATGTTTTTGAAATAACTTGCATTGTACCAGAGAAATTAAATCTATTTTAACATTCACAATTTTTCCTACTATGGATTCCCTGGCCATAGTGCAGAAGCACAATAAACAGTGCAGAGTTTTAGATAGTTGATATGCACACTTCATGCAGAAATGTGTCTGTCATGGTGAACTTTGTGGTTCATCCTATCATTGAACCAGACTCTTGTTCCTCCAAATGTACAATGCTCTAGGCATCGAGCTGACAGTCTTCTGCATAAATTTCTGCAGGGAGTCAACTTCACAGAAGTCACCAATCTCTGAACGACTAAAAGACTAAAAGTAGTCCTAACGGTATGGCAAATGCTTAACAGACTCAAAGACAAAAGGCCACCAATGTCCTAAAACTGAACTGGTTCAAGCTATTTTGAAATCTTATCCTCTTCTGTTACAACATGGATGCTTGATCCTTGGAGCCCCATGCACACAAACTTTGTGCATAAGATAACTTTTTTTCTAGGATTATGACCAACCACACTTCTTGTAAGTATACAATTATGTAGAAATATTTTGTCAGAGATGAAGGAGGATGTGTAAATATCCATCCTTGATATCTGTAGAGGTAAATAATTTTTTCTATGTACAGAATTCAAAGATTAAGAATATTGATATACAAATTCTTACCATTTGAATTCTGAGATAACTGTTCAGAGCTCCAGATCCAGAACAGAGTAATTCATTCCTTCTTGATAGAGTTGCCACTTAGAATCACACTGACCAGGACAAACTTGGGACCAATTAATAACTTGGATAACGTGTAGATTGCACAAGTGGGAAATGTTAAATCGAATGCTGAGCCTGTGCATTTTGCAACATTTACCCATTTCAGGTTTTGGAGTCTCCACTAATGAGCTGATGAGATGATTCAGGTGTGCTTGATTAGATAACCATACAGAATGTGCAGAGTTGTGGGTACTCCATGACCAGGGTTGGGAACCAGTGGCCTAAAGGCATGCTAGTGTAAGGCTTCATGAAAGGCCACACAGTTGCATGTACTGTACCATAATGAGATGTTAAGCAAGTAGACCAAAAGAGAACAGAATGTTATCTTAAATCTGAAGCATACAGCTGCAACAATAATAAAAGCAATTTATAAAAAAAAAACTGGATGTCTTCGGCTCTGAATGATGGGGTTCTGTTCTGACTCAGACTACCTCTACATTCAGCTAAGCACTTTAAGACTTAACACAGCCTGTGTTGACCTAGTATGACTATCATGTGCTGATGTATGAATTAACTTCATTTCACTGTTGACATGTGTGCTTAACTTTTTCACCGATTTGCACTAATGTGTGTTTTTGTGTGTCTGTAAACTCTTTACTGCAATCTAACTAAACTACACTCATCCACTCTAGACTTCAGATGTCCCCAGTTGGGTTTTTCCTCAGCCGATGGAATCACTCGGCTCTAGACTGTTTGCCCTTCTTGCGTTCGGAGGCCCATGTTGCTGGTTATCCCAAGAATTTGTCTGGGATCACTTCTATCTCACTGTAGTTTGTGTGTGTGTTTCAGGTTCCCCTGAGTGCAAGCATGTCTCAAGTGCGTCTCCACTCCTCCAATCCTAACCTATGTGCAGAGTTGGCTGATTTTCAAACCCCAGTCACACGTCTGACTGACAGTATCGACAGCGCCAGTGACTACATCAAACTGCAGGAAGATTTCTGCATAATTGCACAAAAAGGTGAAAAAAGCATTGTCACTGGATCTACATTGCCATGGTAAAAAATAAAAATAGTTGTTTTTAAGTTATCTTCTCACAAAATCTGCAATTTTGGGAACTTTATGAATCTGTTATTGTTACTGTTACAGTGTTATGTATGTTTAAGTTTGTTGTACAAGTATTACAAACCATAAACGAGCATCATTTTGATAAGTATGTAGTCAGGACCAATTCTTTTGTTCACAGAGGTTCACTGAGATATGTTGGAAACACTGCTGAAAAACAAAAGGTGCACAGCTGTTCTTGAGTGATAGTGTGCTACAGGTCCAGGCCACAGGCACTGACACTCAAACAAAGCCTGGCGGTGTCATACAGTACTCAGCATGAACTTGTGTGTTTGTTGCAGTGCACGCTCTTCTGAAGTCTGCCTTCAACACGGTGGCCATAGAGAAAGAGAAGATTAAACAGGTGTTGTTGGAACAGGAGCAGACCGGCCAATCAAATCTGATTATAACCCTCCGTCGCTCCCTGTCACAGGTCAGCTCCGCCCATGATACACTGTTACTATTATAATAAACAAAAACAGTTCACCTTTTATTTGTGTCGATTTTTACAGTATGCATATGACTTCATTCATTGCTTTATGTTTTTGGTAAGACTTTACGTCATGACATTTAACAGACTTTTACACTACTGTTCAAAAGTTTGGAGTCAGTAAGATATATACATTTTTTAAAGAAAATTAATACTTTAATTCAGTAAGTGAGTAATGATGTTGAAAATTCAGCTGTGCATCAAAGAAATAAATTACATTTTAAATAGTGCCTTCAAACAATTAATCGTGATTAATCGCATCCAAAATAAACGTTTTTGTTTATATAATATAATATATACAATACATGCAAAAAACATTTTTTATATATACATATATGTTTGAGTATTTATCTATACATAATAAATATACACAGTGCACACACATTTATTATATAAACAAAAACGTTTATTTCGGATGCGATTAATCACGATTAATCATCTGACAGCACCCATTTTAAAATGTATTTAAATAGAAACTGTTATTTTAACAGTATTACTGTTCTTACTGTATTTTGATCAAATAAATGCTGCCTTGGAGAGCAGAAGAAAATTATTTTTTTTAAAAACATGAAAAAATGTGATCATAATCAGATGACCCTTCACACACTCGTCTGCTCACTTGTTATGGATGATTCTGTTTGTGTAGGCCTTGTCCCAGAATGCTGAGCTCAAGACCCATCTGAACCGGATTAACTCTGAGTCAGTTCTGTCTGAACCGGTCGTCAGTGTGAACATCATCAGCAGTCCGGATGAGGTCTGACATTCCTCTGCTCTCAATAATTTGAGTTCTTTATGATGAAACTTGTTTCATGTGAATGACACTGTGGCTTGGAAATTGTTTGGAAAATAGGCTGGTCAGTATATGCTATTATACAGTTGAGAATACCATAAAAAGGCATGGAGCTACAGGGTTGATCACCCATTCACTGTTAGAGCTTGAAATCTCACTTCTTACTCTTGTACACTTGCTCTTGTTTGGGTCTTTAAAGGATGATTCAGATAGAAAGCGACACTCAGTACTCTGGCCTCATACACTTTGGCTGCAAAACAACTAAACAGAGCAATCATTAGACATCATGAATCCCACGAGAAGGCTGCTCGTACTGATCAACCATGTGTTTAACTATTGGCAGCAGACTTTGTGTTTCAAGGCTTTCACTTACTATAAGATTTAAATCCTTCCGCTTTTTGTGCTCCTCACATCAGGATGTATATCTTTGTGCAGTGGACTTTGGAACAAGTGACTGCCTTTGGTACATTTTAGCTCTAAAAATGCAAATCTGCAAGGAACATATTGAAGTAAGCGTGAAATCCTTTAATCGTGTATGTTTGTGTGTTTTGTAGGAAGATGAGCTGCTCCACGTGGGCATCCCTATCTCTCAGCAGGTGGCCAATGAGAGCAGACTCTCCATGTCAGAGTCAGTGTCTGAGTTCTTCGATGCCCAAGAGGTGCTTCTGTCTGCCAGTTCATCAGAGAATGAGGTGAGAACTGTGTGTCAATGTTAACGATATGAAATGCATGTTGCTGCTGAATGCAGAAAGTGAAACACAATAAAACCACATTCAAAAATGTGGGTTTATCCAGATTGTTTAATGTTTTTGAAATAAGTCTCTTTTGCTCACCAAGGCTGAATTTATTTGATGAAAGTACAGTAAAACAGTACTATTGTGAAATTTTCTATTTGAATCTGTTTTAAAATGTAATTTATAACTGTAATGGCAAAGTTGAATTCGACTGTTAGCAATGTTGAAAACAAATGTGCTGTTTAATATTTTTGTGGAAACCATTATACCAAGTTTTTTTTCCCCGAAAGTTCAAAAGAAGACCATTTATCTGAAATACATTATTCCCATATTTTCACAAGTATTATTTCATAGTTTTGATTACTTAAATAATAATAAGAAAGCAAGATTAGAGTCAAGCTCGAGTGAATCATTGCAATTATCAGTTAGGGTTTATCAGCTCTAAGTGTCGTCTGTGTAAGCATGATCTGTTTGTTTAAGTGTTGTTTATTTGCACAATGTACTGCATTAGGTCATACACACACACACACACACACACACATTTTACAGTTAGTCAGCACTGCGCAAAATGAAAGACAGTGAGCAGCATCATCTCTCTCTCTCTCTCTCTCTCTCTCTCTCTCTCTCTCTCTCTCTCTCTCTCTCTCTCTCAGGCTTCTGATGATGAGTCTTACATCAGCGATGTGAGTGATAACATTTCAGAGGACAATGCCAGCGTCACAGATAATGTTTCCAGACAGAGTAAGATTGCTCTCCCTCCTCCTCGTTTTGTTCCGTTCATTTGAGCAGGACGTCGTCCTGACGGGAACACATGACCTTTGCGTTACACACACACACAACACACACACACACACACACACACATACACACACACACACATCCACACACATGAACTGAAAGACAAATCCTCTCACAAGCTCATACAGTATATATTATCTACAATATTCAACGTAAATCATGTACAATTATTACTATTGTAATGTGAATATAAAATATATAAAAATAATTAAAATATTTAATCAATAGATTGTTTTACCTTTCTGTTTTGTTTTGTTTTGTTTACATTTTGTATTTTGATGTTATTTTCAGCTAAATTAAATCACATTTCACATATAATCACATTCACATATATTCACATTACAGTAGTTACATTTTATTTAATTTACGTAAGATACTGTAGAATTTTATTTCAGTTAGTGTTTAATTTATTTCAAGTATCAAAATGTTTTTTATGGTTTTAGCTTAAGTATCAGTAAACTATAATCGTGCAACCCCAGTATCCCATGAGTAACCTTGTGTTTCTCCCTCAGTGCCTAACGGTGATCTGGCCAGTGGTGCGTTTCGTAACGGTAGGCGTACGTGTCTCCCTGCTCCCGCCCCTGACACTTCCAACATTAACCTGTGGAACATCCTGAAGAACAACATCGGGAAAGACCTGTCGAAAGTGTCCATGCCAGTGGAGCTGAATGAGCCGCTGAACACACTTCAGCACATGTGTGAGGAGCTGGAGTACACAGAGCTACTGGATAAAGCAGCTCACACCGACGACCCCTATGAACGCATGGTACGCTCCAGCACTTAAAGCGACAGTTCACACTAAATTACTCACTTTCACGTGACTCCAAACCCATAAGACTTTTCCTTAAATCACAAACGAACCTGAGAGATTTCGCTCCCTCAATTAAAAAACAAACAAACGTTTTGAGTTTTGAAGATGAACAAAATTGAGTGGAACAACATGACGGTGAGTAAATAATTACAGAATTTCCATTATTGGATGAGCAATGGCAACATGGCAGCTGTGTTGGTTACTACACTCTTAAAAATAAAGGTTCTTTATTGGCATCAATGTTTCCATTAATAATTTTTTACATCAATGGAATCTTTCAATTCCATAAAAAGGCTCTTTAAATTTTCAAAATGTTCTACACACTAAGGTTTAAAAAATGTTCTATGGCATCACTGCGAAAAAGAAAAAGAAAAAAAAAACCTTTTGAGACCTTTTATTTTTAAGAATGTACCCAGTTGATGGTCCAAGACAGTCTGTCCGTTGTAACAAGCTTGACTACAATGGTCCACCATGTCAAATCAAGTTTACTAGTCAGTAGACTAGCTGGTCAACCATCAAGACCATACTGTTAGATTGACACAGATAATAACCAGCATAGACCAGCCAAGTAAATACAGCTACATATAGTTTTACCTTGATCTTCCAGCAGGGAACAAATGTTCATGAACTCACCTACATACAGTTCATAGCGAAATAAGAGGAACTGTTAGGTGGCTTGTGCAAGGGCGAACATGACCTGAAGCAAGAACACATGTCCCTTGTGGAGAGGGAGGTGGGCATTTACCTGGTGGGCATTTAGTTTTATATAGAATTACATTTGCTTCAATAAAAATGAAAGAAACTTTATAAAACCGAACGTAACTTTTTCAGAAACTATCAAAAATATGCCATTACAAAAGAAGAAAAACACAATGAAATTGAAATATGCTTCATTCTTTGTTAATGTTTTTCAAAGATTCGTTTTCGCTAATTGTGGATTCTGGATGCATTGCCACAGATTTTGCTTACGCTTCGCAGTTTTTCGTTTGGTGTTTTGACACAAATTTCTCGTGGGGGTGGGCTTAACAGTGATTTTCTCTGATTGGATAGTGAGCTTTTGATGGACAGGTGCTCCCTGACCGGGAAGTACAGACGTCACTCAGTGGCGCGCATATTGTCGGGTGTAAGATGTTAAACGAAAGCTACAAAAGGGTCTCAAAATGCATTCGGTTCAAACAGACCAGAGATGAGCAGGAAAAATACTGCAAAATTGAAAAAACTGGAAAAATGCTGAGCCTCGCGATGTGTACGCGCCGCCATCATTATCATCATCATCATCATCATCATATAACTATTATTATTATTAATGATTAGAGTAATGAGACTTTTTTTGAGGGTAATGTGGTTAATTTTCATGAAAATAATGTCAGTGCACACAAAAATATTTCGATTTGACCCAAAACCATGCACACACTGTGTTTGTGTTGATATAATGCTCTCTTAAGGCACATTTATCCCATTATATTGTTTCAGTAAGCACTGCTCTGTATAAAGAGCACAGTCTATCTGGACTCCATGGTTTCACTAGTAATGAGTGTATTGACAGGTTGCTTTGTTTGTGTGTGCAGGCAATCGTTGCAGCGTTTGCAGTTTCAGGATATTCATCCACCTATTATAGAGCAGGCAGCAAACCCTTTAACCCCCTTCTGGCGGAAACGTATGAATGTATCCGTGAGGACAAAGGATTCTGCTTCTTTTCTGAACAGGTACGAATTAATGCATCTCTCTCTCACACACAAACACACACACACGTCTAGTAGCTGCAGTATCTGTTCCAGATGAGTTCCTGTCCTTCACTGTAGCACTGCACCACTTTCATTGTGTGTGTTTGCGGTAGGCAAGGCTATCAATAGTCCTCTGGCGAAGGTTCTTCCTGTGTGACTTGAAAAAGGTCTTTGTCAGCAGTGAACTTTCCCACAGAATGTGTGTGACTGACAAGACAAGTCAAGTCACCTTTATTTATAAAGCGCTTTATACAATACAGATTGTGTCAAAACAGCTTTACTGTGTGAACCAGGAAAAACATGTGCTGATAATGCAAGTGAACAATATAAAACAGTCAGTTTATCAGTTAAAGTAAGCCTAAGCAAGCCAAAGGTGACAGCAGCAAGGAACCAAAACTCCATCTGTGACAAAAATGGAGAATATAAACCTTGAGAGAAACCAGGCTCAGTCGAGGGGGCCAGTTCTCCTCTGGCAAGATGAAACCAGCATGGTTTGGTATATTTCCAGGCTATAACACATGTCAGATTGAGTAGGGGACTCGTCTGGTTCTCGTGATCTTGAGCTGATGGCCCACGAGGTCTTCACAAAATGTGTCACAGATCTGTCTCTAGGGTTTGTCTAGTTGACATGGTCTGCGCTGACATTCAGAGCTGTAGAGGTCATGTCTAGGTGCTAATCCACCATCTGATCTGGATATGGACTGGATCCGTATGGTTACATTGACCTCGGAATAAGAATAAAACAGACTAGTATTAGCGTAGATGCCATTCTTCTTGCAATGTAGCAAGTACATGGGTGTTATGGGAAGTGTTCCCGGTTCCAGTTGACCTAATTAATGCAGCCTAACAATCAGATTAGAATTATAGAAAAGTGATTGTATGTTATGTGTGAGCCAGGTTAAAGGATTAGTTTACTTCCATAATAAAAATTTCCTGATAATTTACTCACCCCCATGTCTTCCAAGATGTTAATGTCTTTCTTTCTTCAGTCGAAAAGAAATTAAGGTTTTTGAGAAAAGCATTCCAGGATTTTTCTCCATATAATGGACTTCAATGGTGGCCAACAGGTTGAATGTCCAAATTGCAGCTTCAGTGCAGCTTCAGATTGGCTAAAATGTAAACATTTGACTATGGTGTCTGGTGTCTCTATTTTCACGTTCCGTACAATAGAATCGCAAATAACTAGGGCTCTTTCAACATGTTTCTCAGTGGGTGCGTCACTGAGTGAGGAGAACCTGTTTATTCTTTTAATTGAAACGAAAGAGCAGTGTTTGAATGTGTGTCACTATTTCTGAAATCTTCTCTTCTCCGTGTGTTGGTGTCCTTCATGCGGTGGAGCCACTGCAGGGGTGCATGGTCCGAACAGAGGGTGAACTCCCACTCCGGGAGGTAATAGCGAAGGGTGAGCTTGGAGAGTGCAGGAGCGGGCAGTTCGGTCTCAATAACACATCTGCAAAGTCCGATTGTAAACGCGAGATGTCAATGAGCTGCAAGGGCGAGAGGTGATCCCCCCAGGGCCAGGACGAGAGATATTGATTTGACGATCGCTTCCGGCCCAAGATACTCCTCTCCACTCACTGCCATTACAAGCAAAACTGACTCCTCCTTCCTCCATTTTTTAAGGAGGTTGAGGTGATATATTTGACGTGAATTGTCTCTGTCTGTTCGTATTACTTCATAATTGAGATCGCCTATTCGCTGTGTGACCTCAAAGGGTCCTTTCCACTTTGCTAACAATTTGGAGCTTGAGGTTGGAAGTAATACGAGCACTTTTTTCACCAACTGACATTCCCAACAAGACGCACACCATCTGCGCACGTTCTCGTGAATGCCTGGACAAAAGAATCTGGTCATTAGACGGTTTAACATCGCTGCCATCACTAGATGCCCCACCATCGGATTACAATGCGCCATCTGGAAAAGCATTTCCCGATAGCTCCGTGGTACTAACAATTGGGTTGTATCTTCCTTTGTCTGAGCATCCTGGGTCACTCGATACAACCTGTCTTTAATAATGGCAAAATAAGGATAGGAGAGCGCGTGGTCAGATTGGAGGATCTGCCCATCAATGGAATGGACCTGTTCGAATGCATGTTTGAGCGTCTCATCTTGGGATTGTTCCAGAGGGAAGTCATCGCGACTGGATAGGTTTAGCCTCGCCAAGCCGCTCGGTTCCTCTGAAATCGTCCCACTTGATCCTGGCACTCCAACCTGAGTGCTCGCCCCCTTTCCCACCGTCTCATTTTCCCAATGACATCCGCTGTTAAACATCCCAATAACTGTTCAAAAGCCGGCCAATTGGTTCCCAAAATTAGTGGATGCCGGAGGTGCGGCTAACTGCCACCTCCACACAATGCTTTTGACCCCTAAATTTTATGGATATGGCTTTTACGGGTATTCCACTATATCCCCGTGCACACACCTCACGGTAACCAAGCGCCCCGTATCCAATACCCCGGGTAGTTATAGGCTTTGATGGATGGAGGTCGGGTTACAAGCTTAATCTACCAAAGCCCGATAACTACCCCCCCTTAATACTTACAAGTATTTGGTATAACCTGGCTTGATCGAGGGGGGCCTTTGGGTTGTCCGGAATCCAGACCAATGTCCCCACCTCCACCATCTATCCACGAAATGGCCCAGATCCCCGCAATGCCATCAAGCTGGCCCAAGCCCCCCCGCTGCCCTAGTGGCAGGAAGTGGGTCAAAGAATTGGCGTGGGGAGATGGTAAGAGCCTCGTCGGTGGCCCAGCAAACCGGGTCCTGGGAACGGAAACGGGAACGGGTTTCGTGGAAGAGGAAGAAAGAGGGACAGGTTAAGAGAGAGATAGATGGGGGAGAGGTTTGTCGACCCTGGAGCACGCCGCCAGCTGGTCCTCCGCCAGTTGGATGGCCAGATCCAGCGATGCCGGCCGTTGGCACTGGACCCACTGGGCCATCCTCCTCAGCAGACGGGAAACAAACTGCTCCAGTACCACCTTGTTGAGGATTGCCCCGGCGTCGCTTCCTCCGGCCAACAGCCATTTGCGGCACGAGTCCCGGAGCTGCTTGGCCAATACTCGTCAACATTCCTTTGGATTCCGGTTTAGCAGTCCCCCACGAGTCCTCAGCGCTCTCTCCTCCTTGCCGGTATCCTACTGGCTTATATACCATCTCCCCACACCAATTACTGCAACAAGACCCAGGTGTTAGTATTTTGGCACTTGACCTACTTACCGCCACTCGTCTCCCAGCTCTCTCTCCTGTCTCAGACCTCGCTGAACCACGCCTCCCACGCCCCACCTACATTTATCACATGTGAATCCCACAGCGCTGACAGAGAAAGCTACATTAGGCCAGGCCAGTGTTACTACCTTGTTCACATGTGTGAGCTGAGCGTACAGAGTATGTGCAATTAAAAAAAATCTGTCTGTACTCAAAGTGCAAATCTAGTTTATATTAATTTATGTGAACTCATTTTGCTGTAGAAATGCTACTTGCTGTGCTTCATTAATAAACTCTAGCGGGAGATTATGTCTTCCTGTCTGTTTACAGGTAAGCCACCATCCGCCCATCTCCGCTTGTCACTGTGAGTCACAGAACTTCACCTTCTGGCAGGGTAAGACTGATTCCACTCCCATATTTTAAATGCAAAACTTTTTATCACACTTAAGTATGTGTGTGCTTGTGCTCCAGACGTCAGATGGAAGAATAAGTTTTGGGGGAAGTCTATGGAGATTCTTCCCATCGGAACAGTGAATGTCATGCTGCCCAGGTCTGTTTCTCTGCACTATTTATTTGGCCTGCATCTGTCCTTTTGTCTGTGTGACTCTTAGCATCATGCTTTGTGCATGTGTCAGTAGTTATGGTGATCACTACGAGTGGAACAAGGTGACGACGTGTGTCCACAACATTCTGAGCGGGAGGCGATGGATCGAACATTACGGGGAGGTCACGATCAGAAACACCCGCAACACTACCTGCATCTGCAAACTCACCTTTGTGAAGGTACATGCACATCTGCAGCAGCATATAAATATATATCACAAATAAGTCCTGGTTCTCAACCACTAGGGGGGCACTAGTTTTAAATTGTTTTTAAATGTAGCTATATTAAAATAATTGTGATTAAAATGCTGAAAAAAAACCCAAAAAGATGTACAACATACTAACATTATATTTTTAAGTTTATTTTATATTAAAATCGCATCCAAAATGAAAAGTTGTTGTTAACATTACATATGTATGTGTACTGTGTGTTTATTTATTATGTATATATAAATACAAACACATAGAGTATATATTAAGAAAATATTTACATGTACAGGTATATACATTTATATTCTTATATTTTATATATAAATATATTTAATATATAAACATAACATGCTTATATACATGCATGTGTTTGTGTGTATATATATATATATATATATATATATATATATATATATAATTATACACAGTATACAGTATACACACATATGTTATGTAAACAAAAAGTTTTATTTTTAATTCGAGTAATCGCAATTAATCTTTTGACAGCACTAAAATTAGTATTTTCAGTTCATTATTCATCTGAATGCTGGTTTGTACCATTTTAGTTTAATAGTTGTAATAAGAACTGGTTTGTTTATGTCCACAATGAACATGTGAATGGTGCACTAGCTGAGGATACTTTGAGTTGCGTCACCGCTTTCGTTACCTTTGACGCCCTGTCTATTATACAGTAGTGCTGCGCTGGGACCAGATCTGCAGAAGAGCCAAAAGAACAGCTTAGATTGTAGGGCCTTTGAAATCGACTGAGAACAGTGGTTTAGATGCTGGTGTTTGTGCAAACTCACATACACTAAAGCTTTCAGATAAGTTTAAAAGGATGAGCAGTCTTTATTTTACATAGTTTGTAATGTAAAATATGTAATCTCACAATGTGCATGCTCAGTTGAACAGAGCAATGTTTTGAAAGCACAACAGACTGACTGTGTTAAGCTTTACCTGGTGAGCAGACCTATTAATGACTGACTGACAGTTGTCTCTATATATTTATACACATCATCTTTAAAGAAAACAACCAACTAGTGTAATGAACTCTTCACTAAATGTACACTACCTTTAAGAAGTGTTGGGTGGGTAAGAATATGCGTATGTGTGTTTGGGTCAAGGGAAACTACTGGAGCTCGAATTTGTATGAAGTGCATGGATCAGTGATGGAGCAGGAGGGGAAAGTCATTCACAGACTGTTTGGGAAATGGCATGAGGGTCTGTACTGTGGAGTCCCACCTTCAGCCAAATGCATCTGGAGACCAGGTATATACACTCACGGGTCCAGCATCGACATTCGCCAGCTGCTAGCAAAAATAGACTGGCACAATGTTCATGTATAAAATATAAATGGTAATAAAAATTCCTTAAGTTAAAGTTAAGTCTGCTGATTAAAAAAAATCAGTGGCTGTAAAATTTTTCGGACCTACATCTCACATTTACCAAAAGTTTGAGATCCCTATGAGTTTTTTTATATAAGAAGAACTGTTTCTTGAACATCAAATCAGCATTAGGAGCATGTGACACTGAAGACTGGAGTAATGATGCTGAAAATTAAGTCATTTTATACTGCAGTATTCAATATTCACATTTCTATTTTACTGTTTAAATCAAAGTCACCCCAAACTTTTGAACAGTAGTGTATTATTATTGTCTAGTGAAGGAGAAAAAGTGATTGAGTGACTTAGGCTGAGAAGTAACTACCCAGTCGCTGTGGTAGAAAGTACATAAACTGCTCTCAGATCTGTTGTAATTTAATAAATTGCACTTTAATGGCCATTTGGAAATATTCATGTTGATAAATGCTCTAAATTTAGCAGTCATTCGCAGACACTACACAACACAAGATCTGATGATGTGAAGGCAGTCGCATGCTTGCGAGTGAGATGCTAATGCTAATGCTAATGCTGATGTTCCACTTACAGTGTTGACTCTCTTCGGTGTGTAAACCAATGTTGTGTTTGTGTGTTCAGGGTCTATGCCTACAGATTATGAGCTGTACTACGGCTTCAGCAGGTTTGCCATAGAGCTCAATGAGCTCTGTCCTGAGCTGAAGGAGCTGCTACCACCAACAGATGCTCGATACAGGCCGGACCAGAGGTACATGCATCGTCTCAAATTACACTCTTACTGTAAAAATATGCTGTAGTTTAGTGGCACGGGAGAGTGATCCACTGCCTCACAAGAAGAAGTCACTCTAGAAATGATTTGGACCTAGTTTTGAAGGACTCCATAAAGCCTTACTTATCTTTGAAAGGCTTTGACAGCTGTGGCTTTTCAAGACGGTTCATGAAAAGAATGAATTCCAGTCAGTTCCTTTGTAACAAATTGACCAGAAAACCACTTGGTATTATGACTATAAGCTATAAACTATTTGCTAATACTAGTGGTTGGCAGGTGGCTTTAGGAAGAGTGACTTAAATCTTGCGTACCAGAAGAGACAGAAATTGTAGTTAAAAGGTGCAGTATGTAATATTGACAGCTAGAAGTTGATATAGGTACTGCAGTCCAAATTTAAAATATTTGAGAAAGTCAATTCTCTTGCCAGTCCTCCTCAGACTCAATGCTCATTCGGGTTGCCAGATTGATGACACTCAACGAGAACGAGCGCAATTGACAGTAGAAGGCAATGAGCCTTAAACTGTAAGCTGATGAGTTTATTTATCCATGTTTTAATATTCTTCTGGTCACAGAGCGATTTATATGGAAGACTTTTTAGGTTGAGCAGAATTTGTGATCTCTCACTTAGTTCATTTGCTGGCTTCTATAGCTGCAATACGCTGAGTTTTGTGCCATCTGGCAACCCGGGTGTTGATGTTCTATTGGTTAAACTGACAGAGGACAGAATCACAGAGCAAAACAAAAACAGACATTCTGACACAGAACACACATTCAAAGTAGAATAACCATATTTTTTCAAAGAAATAAGTGTGTGAACTTATGTTTATGCAAATTTTCTGCAAAAACTAATGGTATTTTTAATGCTTTAGTACAGTCACAAAAAAAACTTGTTGTTTATTATAACTAAAGCTTAAACTATATGCATATTTTTTGTTCATTTAAATAAAGCTGAAATAAAATACAATACAAATATTAGATGAATATAAATTTTAGATTAAAAACTTTCAAAACCTAAATGAAAATAGAAATGTTGGCTTTGAGTTGAAGTACTAAAATTATATATATATATATATATATATATATATATATATATATATATATATATATATATATATATATATATATATATATATATATATATATATATATATATATATTTATATATATATAATAAAAATGTCAAAATTGTTGAAAATAAAACTGTATAAAAACTTAAAATAAAAAGTTTAAACCTAAACCAAAATATTATTAAATACTATGATAGTATATAAATAATCCCAAAATTTAATCTGGTCTTTTTTTCTTACATTTGATCTATTTGAAATATTGAGTTATATTGAGAACTAATTAAATGCTTAGTCTTTCATGTCACTTTGTAATTAAACTCAATTTTAAACTGTATCGCATTTAGTTTTCTGCTCCCTGAGAGAGTTTCTGGCTTAGTTCAGCTCTTTCCACACTCCTAGAAACCAGTGGAGCAAAGCTTGCGCTGAGTAATCATCTGTGGTGAAGCTCTGGTTTAATGTGTCTCACAGGTGTCTGGAGGAAGGAAATGTCCAGATGGCAGCCGCTGAGAAACAAAGAATCGAAGAGCAGCAGAGAAACAGGAGGAAGTGGCTGGAGGAGAACAACATCAGACACCAGCCGCGATTCTTTAAGTGAGTGCACTTCATCCGTTCACCTCTTCTTCTTCTGCTATTGAACTCCTGTCATGTAGACAGGACCTTCTCAATGTATTGATGTGTTCATGTGCTCAGCTTTTACAGGATTCACCCAATTTAGAGCCTTTGGGCAAAACTCATCATTTTAAAAAATATGAAAAAGCCTGTTTTGAGTTTAAAAAAAATAAAAAATCAGTCAGTTCCAAAAAGAAACACAAACCCTGTGCTAATGCAAATAAAACAAGTTGACGAAAAGATTGAACCCAAGGTTTGGTGATAATATAGCATAATGAGAGATTTACACGAAGGATGGCCATTTTTCAACCGGGAAAACACTAAATAAGGTAAAGCATTTTCAGCACAGCACAAGGGTTTAGAAAATATTTTAGACTTAACCAAATGTGAGTTTAAGCTGTGCTTCCTCTGTGTAACAGGAAGGTTATGCACAGTCACCAGAGGGAGAGATGGGTGTCTAACAACAAGTACTGGGAACTGCGCAAGGACCCCGGCTTCCTCAAACTAGAAAACCCTGAGCTGTGGTAGATCCAGACGTCTTCACTGCTGACTGCAGACGCTTACTATGCAGAACAGGACCTCCCTCTAGATTTGGATTTTATCTCCAGAAATGGACTGAAAATAAATGTATAAAAAGCCTCTCTCCTCATCACTTCGGCAGGCTCTGTCTCAATAGTCTCCCTCTACATAGTAAAAGAGAGACAGTGCTGTCCAGATGAAGCCGGTCGTGCTTCCTCTTAAGTGCTTGCCTTAAGAAGTCACTTCTCAACAACAAGTTTTACGCTTTTAGTGAAATTCCCTCAACTTCTTGGTTTAGACGGACTGAATTTGCTCTTGGTTACATTCTGCATGTGTAGATAGCAGCTTTCATCGGCAGTAGGTTACGTAAACTCGTCAAAACTACATTTTGACAATTTTAGCTCTATTTTTGTAAACAACCGAAAGAAGGGAATTGTTTTGGAAGTCAAAGCTGGGACTGAAGTCGAACTGTCCCTCCTCGTAGTCAGTGGCGCGCCACCTTTCAAACCTTTCCAAAGAATCAAGCATGAAAGAGAGATCCTGGACCCAGAAGCCCTCACAGACCCCTGGATCTCTGGATCGTTAGTGCTCTTTTAAAGCAAACGGGACATTTATGCACCACTAATGGCACCAAATCAAATTCAAGAAATGATTTTTTTCCAAGCAGGTTCTACAAGCACTCGCCACCTTCAGAAAAACTAGTCAGTGCCCTGCGAAACAGATTATTTCAGCTAGTTTTCACTCCAAACTCACACCTTGTTGCATGCCCATAAAGATTCAAAACACAGTATTTTTAATGAAACCTGTGTGGTTTCTGTCCCTCCATTGATAAATACAGGTAACCAAAAAGGTTACAAAGCTGTTGTAAAACAATCTTCGTTATCTTATTAATATGCTTAAGTGATGCCTTTATGAGCTTGTTTTGTTTGTTGGATCTTTTGGTGACCTGGACATTCAGTGGAAAGAAGAAAACCTCTCAGGTTTCATTATAAATATCTTCATCTGTGTTTCAAAGATTGACTGAAGTCATATGGGTTTAGGAGACATGTGGAGTGATTTATACCTTGATTGCACCAGTGACCAGCAGACATTACACAGTATTTTCTGTTGACTCTCTGTTCTAAACATGAACTTCATGACAAAAGCGACAGCAGCCTCTGCAGGCCGCTCAGTGCTACTGCATACTGCATACTTCAGTGCCCCACATCTCTGCTAACTACAAATAGGAAATGGATGTCAGTAGTGTGCATACTACACAGTATGCTGTAACATTTCGTGTAATGTACTGCATTTTCACGTGACCTCACCATGTGTTTAATTCAACGAAGTCTTGGATATAAATGATAATATTTAGAATAAAAAATGTGACTTTTGGAAGTCTTGAGTAAATACTGGTTAATAAATATGTTAATATCTGCGGTTAATCTGACACGGAAATTACAATTTTTTTTTTCACATATAGAAGTAGTAAATGTAGTATTCTAGTATGCGTTACGAATTCAAAACTCCAGATGAATCGGTCATATGTTCAGCGCATACTGAAAACACGCATGTTATGCAAACTACAGAAAGGGAAGATATTTCTACAGGGATTGCATAAAAAAAAAAAGAATATTTTTATTTCCTAGATATCACTTCTTGAAGTAAACATGCTGAGATGAATCATGCGACAACATCGATGTAGCAGAATACATTTCTAAATGTTTAGTGTTGCACAATGCATGCTGTTATCCATACTAATTTTTTTAAACGGTCAGTAGTCTTCAGCGAAGTATGCAGTATGTAGTACACTAGTATTCTAGTGCGAGCGGCCATCGTTTATTACATTTGATCTGGAGCTCATTCATCAAACACAAACATTCAAAGTCATTCGTGAAAGCATTCTTGTGTAATATGGTGCATTTGATTCAACTGAGCAGATTTTAATTTTTTAGATAGTTGTAAAGATTTTTAGTAGATTGAAAAGAACCCATTAGTTGTGCTGTATGTCAGTGTCCTTCACTGTGCCTTAACACTTATGAAACCATATCAACACACTCTACTGGAGGACAGTCCATCCACAAAACATCATCTTTTGCACACTGATGCACTTTTTTCCCCCCAGTAAGACCCTGTAGAGCCCAAAAGACACCATAAAACACAGACTGCTGGAAATGAAGGCGTGCATCTTATATTGCAGATTCTCTGTGACGGTTGTTGTTGTTTTGTTTTCTGTTAAGATGAGATGATTGCTGATCTGGAGCTCATCTGACTGAATGTTTCTGAAGCTTATAGAGAAGATCAAACCTATGATGGGAAAAAAATAGCAGGTTGAGTTTCTTGTAGGGAAAGACGCTGTAGTGAGTACATCTGCTGTTAGTTTCTCAACATTGCATGAACACTTGTCAAAGCCTGCCAATGATCTGTGATGCCTTATTAAAACGAACGTTTCATTTCAATCTCATGATATCCTCACTGAGACGTCCTGCACTGTGTGTGGGAGTTTTATTCATGTGATCAGCTTTCCTCTGAACAAGTGCAATTGTACGGTGACATCTCTCTCTGTTCACAGCTGCTCCAGTGCTCCACTGCTGACGTGTTATTAGGACACTCTCCAGACCTGCTGTTTCACATTTAAATGCATTGCAAGAAATACATATTTATGTTCTAAGTCAGGACCTGTGTCTGTTGTTTATTATCAATCTCAGTATGCAACTAGAACTCAGAACCTCAGATTAAAGAGACGTCCCGAGGAGGCCGGGCCATTACTCCAAAACTGACACTTAGCTTAAGATTTATTTTTAGGATTTATTGACATAATTGATTAATGACTGGACAAAGTCAATACTATTAAATATTATTATTATTGAATTTGTAATTTCTGTCCCCCTCACTTATGAAATGATTGCTGAGCCCCTGACCTGTGACATAACTTACTATAAAACCTTCATTTTAGGGATCAAACAGGTTTTGTGGCTCCACGTGAACTTTATTTGGTGGGACAGAGGCTAAAACGATTTTGATGTTGAAGGTCCCATGCTTTGCCACTGGCCCAAAGTAATGAGCATACGAAATAAAATTATTTTTATTATTTATATTAGCCCTCTATGGCATGGTGTAGCCCTCAGAGAGCTAATATATATTTAATTAAAAATATATATTTTCTTGTTTTACTATTTATTTTAGTGAAGCAATGCAACAGATGCTGGTAGGTCACATGACAATGACATCACGGCCAATGTAGTAAACAGTTTTTATACAGAAAAAAATACAAAGGGAAGATAAAATCGTATACGAGTAAGGTTGTTGCAGCGGGACTATGAAATTAGATATGAGATTATAATACGGAAAAAAAACAACTGGCAACCATAACTGAAGACTCATAGGTTTGATGTATCTTTATTTGCCAAATGAGTGCAGTCCATGTATTTTTCCGTGAAGGCCTGTTTCACACAGCGGCACCCATATCAACATGTAGTGAAGCTTGTTGTGTAAAAAAAAGAAGAAGACGTTTATTCATGTAACAGTATTCACACTTAATCGTGGTTTTCTTTAGTACATTGTTTCCCCAAATATATTAAGCCCAAACAAATTTTGTTGTAGTTATAATCAAATAACTAAAATAAAATAAATAAAAGATTCACTTCTACTTGTCTAAATAAAAGAAATCAGTTAAAGAAGCAAATCTGATGAAACCAGCGGATGCAAGTTTGTTGTGTGCTATACACAGTAATGACCAGTAGGTGGACACACCGTGCAGCGTAGTGAAAAACGTTTAGCGATGCATCGCAAAGCTTCGTTTAACCATCACAGATACCGGTTTAAAGCGTTCACTGCGCTCTGAGCGGCATGCAGTAGATGCCGAGCCTCGGGAACGCACTGTAAACCTTACAGTTTATGTTTTTTTAATTGCTTACACAATTATTGAAACTATGGCTTCTTTTCGCCACACTCTACAGAAAACATATCATGCAAAATCAAAATAATTATTTCAAAACTATTTTAACTTAAAGGGACAATAAGTAACTTTTTAGGTATTTTATTATCTAAAATCAATATTTTTATTCATAAATATGCCCTCAATGGTGTACAAATACCTATGCCAATGTTTAAACTAATCCTCATAAATGAAGAATTTATTATCTTTATATACATGGGATGGGTAGGTCGACGGAGGCTTCCATGTAGTTCCGCCATCTTGCAAAACTATAATAGCAGAGAGGGACAAAAAGTACTAAGCCAACTCGTTTCCACAATGCGTTTTCGGTCAGAGCAAGAAACGCAGGTGCAGAGCAGTGAGAGGCGCTTGAAACTGCACTGGCAAGTTTAAGTCTGGATTGCATTCTTATTATGGACCATACATATGCCGCGCCACAGGAGAAGAAAACATCGTCGCCAAAACGAAGTGCTATTAGAAGACATCCTGTCAAAGCTTTTTGGTACATATCGCCTACCGTAGATGCAACGCGCATTTGAAAAAGCGAGGCGCTGGAGAGCAAAATTAGTTTGAATGCAAAATACAATTTCACCACTAGATGGGAGTAATTCCTACTTACAGTCCCTTTAAAAAAATGTTTTTGCATAGCAACTCTTTTGCAAGTAAAGTACTATCTTGTGTCTTTTGCCTGTTCATTGTAAAGTGTTTGTCACAGCACCCACACACACGTGTGTGTAAGAATACACTGTAAATACAATATGCACAACTGATGAGCATTAGTTATAAAACTGGACTGAATCAACACTGAACTAACTTGATCTGTATAATGACAGTATAGGCTTGTTTGAATTTGTTACTACTGCTTTGAAACATTCTGCGCTGTATAAAGCATTAGAGATAAAGGTGACTTGACTTGTGTGCATATTCAGAATAGATTTACAAATTACTGTAAGCAGAAATGCAAGGGGGAATTTTTTGTTTGTGGTCAGATTGTTTTTGATTGTAACTTGGTCTGAAGTTATGGTATATGAGTGAATGGTTTGAGGGTGTAAGCAATTAAAAAAAAAAATCTATATGAGTATTTCAGTCAGGTTTCATGTAGTGACAATCAAAAAAACAAGTACATCCAGTTTGAGGTTCACTGTATATTCAGATGTCAATGTAACGGTTTTCAACATCCAAGAATAAACTCAGTGTTGTGATCCAGAAATTCATTTATTTTCATCAGCGAGTCGGGTCTCGGTCAGTATGTGTTTTGTGTGTGCTGTGTGAAACAGGCTCGGGGTCAGGATGTGCAGGTCAGAAATCATGTGCACACTGATCCCAGACCTGCTGTTAGAGTTTACTAGCGACCATCCTGATGTACTGCAGGGCGTTATGTGCTGCGGTGTTGTGGGCGTTACTGCTGGTCATCCCTGTCCCGTGGCACACCGTCACCGGCCGGGTGGACAGCTCCACCAAACACTGGTACTGGCCGTTCACTGTCAGCTCATCTGCAAAACACACACATACAGTATATCTCAAACATATCCAGCCCTGGTGACATAAAATGACACAAACTGAGAAACGAGAACCGACCGATGTCTATGTATGTGACCTGAAAGCCCAGCTCCAGTGAGATCTCCAGCAGCATCTGAATGTAGTCTGTGTTTGGGATGCTGAGCGGCGTCCTCCTCAGGAGGGACATCTTCTCCCCTGTGGCCTGCCGTAAGCTTTCCACATACACACGAGACGGAGGGCTCTGGGGACCACACAAGAGACAATGGGTCAAAACTGGACATGTGAGCGCATCTGATCTGATTTAAAGGGATAGTTCACCCATAATGAAAGTTCTTTCATTAATTACTCACACTCATGTCATTCAAAACCATCTTTGGAACTCAATATATTTTTGATGAGATCTGAGATCTTTCTGACCCTCCATAGACAGCAAGGTAACTACCACAGTCAAGGCCCAGAAAGGTAGTAAGGGCATTATTAAAATAGTCCATGTGTTATAATGGCAGTAGATGGGAACTCACGGGAAAGAAATTGTTAAATAAAGTCTTTTTTTTTTTTTTTTTGTGGTACACAAAGAAGTATTATCATAGTTTCATAACATTATGGTTGAACCAGTGATGTCACATGGACTATTTTAATGATGTCTTTACTTCATTTCTGGGCCTTGAATGTGGTAGTTACCTTGCTGTCTATGGAGGTTCAGAAATCTCTCAGATTTCATCAAAAATATCTTAAACTGTGTTCTGAAGATGAACGAAGGTCTTACGGGTTTGGAACGACATGAGGGTGAGTTATTCATGACAGAACTTTAATTTCTGGCTGAACTATCCCTTTAAATCCCCGCTCCTCCACAGTACTGTCCCCTGTTGATCATTTTCTGTTTGTGAGTGGAAGCACCTCATGATTTGATGGTGACTCATTCAATTCCAAAACAATTCCTTGTTCTGAAATATTAATGGAATCGGCTTAAGAGCACAAATCATTTATGAGCCAAGGTGACACATCAAATCCCATTTAAGAGTCTTTCCTTCACCTTCAGGCTCTTTAAATGTTCCAGGGGCTGATTTTTCTTTTATATTCTTTGTTTTTACACATAAAGGTCACGTGAAAACTGCCTTTGTACCATGGCTTCATCATTTACTTGTTATAGAAATGCTATGTAAACCAGTTTTTTTCAAGCACTGGTCAATTTTGAGTTATTTAGCTTCCATAACATGACTAGTGTTTAGAAAACATCCAAAATACACATTTGATGTTTAGTTTATTACATTTTATCTATTTGCACATATCTTTGCATTAATATCTTTTGGCAGTTTTCATAAAGTTAGTCTTTATTTAAATGAATAAATTAAAATAATAATAATTAACAGGGGCATCAGTACTAGTATCAGTGATAATAGTTTTGCTACTTAGTAAAAAAGATCACATCAAACAAATACTTTATATTTGTTATTTTGTATATTTTCTGCATAATTAGAAAATAAATGTAAGGCATGATTAATAATTAATTATGATTTTTTTAAACAATTCAACAGCACATATTTTTCAGTTATGATTTGCTCATGATACATTTTCTCAAAGGTTTTTATTTTTGTTTTATTTATTTCATTTTCAATATACAGAAAGATTAAAAAATCTCCAGTGTCCATAAATAAGGCATATTCTTTATTTTTGTCCTTGTCTTTGAATCTAAAGGCTCTCAGGTATGTTAAAGTGCACACTTATCTCTTTATGAGTGCATCTTTGGGTGGTTTATCCACTCTAGATGCATCTTTCTTAAATGTTTAATTGTGAACTTTCCTGGATGGTTTTAGTGAAAGACTCCCAATGCATCAGTGAACAGATGGATGTCACTAACCCATGTGATCTCGGGCGATCCGGACAGACTCTGTAGTTTCCCCAGCATGCGTTCGGCTGCTGCTCGTCTGGCCTGCTTTTTGGAGCTGCCGGTGCCTGAAGAGCAAAAGCACATCATTAATTAATTTCCGCTTAGAGTGTAGCTTGCGATCACAATACGAAGAGCGGCTAACGTCACCTCACCTGACTCCTCCAGGCCTTCCAGACGACAGGTAACAGTGAACTCCTTCATGTGATCCGGCCCGGTCTCCAAAGACACCACATACTCCGGCAGACACCAGACTCTCTGCATGGCCAGCTCCTGACAACACACAGTAGCATTCAAACACACTCGAAACAAACGCATACAGTGGCATGCGAAAGTTTGGGAACCCCTTGCAGAATCTGTGAAAATTTGAATAATTTTTAAAAAAAATAAGAGAGATCATACTAAATGCATGTTATTTTTACATATGCATGACTACTGTCTTTCTGTTTTGTGATGGATGTGCATGAGTCCCTTCTTTGTTCTGAACAGTTAAACTGAGAGCTGTTCTTCAGAAAAATCCTTCAGGTCCTGCAGATTCTTCAGTTTTCCAGCATCTTTGAATATTTGAACCCTTTCCAGCAGTGACTGTATGATTTTGAGATGATTTTGATTACACTGAGGCACTCCAACACAACTATTAAAAAAGGTTCAAATGTTCACTGATGCTCCAGAAGGAAACAAGATTCATTAAGAGTTGGGGTGTGAAAACTTTTGAACACGATGAAGATGGCCAAATTTTTCTTTTGTTGAAATATATTTTTTTCCAATTTAGTTCTGCCCTTCGGAAGCAACAGAAGATACTTGTACTGTATGTTTCCCGGAACACAAATGAAGTGCAATTTCTTCAAATTCCAAAAGTTTTCACCCCCAGCTCTTAATGCATCTTGTTTCCTTCTGGAGCATCAGTGAACGTTTGAACCTTTTTTAATAGTTGTGTTTGAGTGCCTCAGTTGTCCTCAGTGTGAAAAGATGCATCTCAAAATCATAAAGTCACTGCTGGAAAGGGTTCAAATATTCAAAGAAGCTGGAAAACTGAAGAATCTGCAGGACCTGAAGGATTTTTCTGAAGAACAGTTCTCAGTTTAACTGTTCAGAACAAACAAGGGACTCATGCACAACCATCACAAAACAGAAAGACAGTCGTGGATCATCAGGTAACAGCACACAGTATTAACAACCAAAGGTACCCAAACTTTTGAAGGGGGTTATTTTAATAATTTCAGCTATTTTTTTGTGTTGTGGACTATATGCAAACATCTTTTATGCAAAATATCTTATCCAAGAAACTACTAAATAAAAAAATAACATGCATTTAGTATGATCTCTCTTATTTCTTAAAAATTATTCACATTTTCACAGATTCTTCAAGGGGTTCCCAACCTTTCGCATGCCACTGTACTCTCTGCCACAATAATAACTAGATTTGAAAAAAACTCAGTTAAGACCAACTTTATATTGGCTTGAGGAAGCGCAGGCAGAACTGAAAAATGTATCACATGTTCCAAAAAAACTATCAAGCACAACAACACTGATAATAAATTAGCATATTAGAGTGACTTCTGAAGGACCATGTGACACTGAAGACTGGAGACTCTGCTGAAAATTCACAGAATTAATTATATTTGAAAGTACATCCAAATAGAACACTGTCATTTTTAGAATTTTAGTAAATTTTAAACAGCTCCCTGACTTTCCCGAGCCAACATCATCATCGGCTGGTGCTTGACGAGGTACAGTACCTGCAGGACTCCTACAGGATTGGATGCGTCTCCGGCTTCAGGAGAAACACCATCTCTCTGATCACTGTGGAAGATTCAGAAAACAGTCTTAACTCAAGGAGCTGATCTATAACAGCGCATATCACTATCTACAGTGTCTACTTTACTTTGGCCGGGTGTCTCGTTTCAATAACTTCAATGCGGCTTCTGCAGCTTCATGCTTTGCAGCCTTTTTAGTGGCTCCCCGACCTTTAAAAACAAAATGGTATGTTTTAGAATCCTAGTGTGCACTAAATACTCTACTTTCTGACTAGGTGGTATTTAAATGAGCATGTGTGTGTGAGTGTCAGACCTTTGCATGTGATTTCTCCTATGGTGACACTGAAGATGAAGGATTGCTGGTGCGCGTCTCCGTCAGACTGGAGGAGCGCGTACACGGGCGCGCGGCCGATTTTAATGCC
The DNA here is from genome assembly GCF_963082965.1 of Carassius carassius. Classification (NCBI taxonomy): domain Eukaryota; kingdom Metazoa; phylum Chordata; class Actinopteri; order Cypriniformes; family Cyprinidae; genus Carassius; species Carassius carassius. The sequence goes on from NC_081765.1 coordinate 5,830,522, forward strand.
ATACTCGTGCAGGATCTGGACGGGTGTCTTCTCCTGACAGCGCTGATGAGCCATGACACTGAGACGAGAATAATATATTAACACCTCGACGGAATAATAATGGGTCAAAGACGCTAGATGAGAGCGATTTAAAGAAACTAGTACAAATAGAGCCTCAAAACACATCTAAATATATAACGCAGATATTGGCCACTGAGTCAGAGACGCTCCATTATAACATAAACAAAACATCCCGCCTGCAGTCAATACACAGTCTGCTATCAACCTCAGATATTACATTAAACAGACGCGTACGGGTTTTGGAAACAACAATTGTTAAATATATACATATATGTGTGTATGTAGTAGTAGTAGAAAATAAGATAAAATGTCAAAATGTAAGAGGTTCTTACTGAGAATCAGCCATTATTGCTATGCGTACGCCGCTTCTGCGTTGATAGGCAAACTCACTGGCCAATAGTATTCCACTATACTGACTCTAAGCCCCGCCTTCCGCACGGTCCTGCGCCAGAGCCCCTCCCACAAGGAAAACTCCCAATGTTAGCGATCACGCGTAACGTGGCGGAATCCCAAAGTGGAGACTAGAATGTGCTTCTTTTCAATATTAATTTACATTAGAGACTAGTGTTGTCAAAAGACCCGGTACTTCGGTACCAAGTCGGTACTAAAAAAAATTTATGTGACGGTACCAGGTTTCTTTAAGTACCGGTAGTACCGAGGTCCCGTTCAAACCCGGTTCAGCGCTATGATTTCCGCGCTATGTGTTCTGCGCGTCTCTGTGTGAATTAATGAATGGCAGAGACGTGCGGGTTTGTTTACTACATAGACCGAAGCGCATGACGCTTGCATTAATTTCAGCATCTGAGCTTCAGAGTTCTCTCTCCATCAAGCGATCTGAACTTTTCAGTTCATCTCAATGGACGCACAGCGCACCTGTATTAGATGCTCTGTAAACTCTTTGTGAAGACGCACGACTCACCGTCGCTTTACTGATAGCGCTGTTTCTCACACATGCAAAGAGAGAGAGAGCGAGAGTCTTACCATGCTGAATCGACACGCTATATGTAAACTATTCTTTGTTGTCTTCTCCAGTCAAAATAATGCGGTTCATATAGAATTATTCAGATTTATTTTCGAACAAGCAGAAGACATACCGGTTTCTCCGGTAGTGGGCGGAGCAAATGCGCAAATGGCAATTTCATTGGCTGGCGCTGATTTCTTACCGTCCCTGTTTTGATTTCAGCAAATCATTTTGACCGAACGCAGACAACGTGATTAATATTCATGAACCCAGCAGCTCATCAATTCATAGTGCATTGTATATACATTGGTATGATAGTAGAATTAGTAGTAGTATTGTCTTTTAATAATAATTAATATGATCTATTACTATTTTTTTTACAGAAACCCTCAATGACCAAAAATATCTTAAGCATCACCACCAGTCTTAAGTTCAGTTAAAATGACAAATATGCATTCATTAGCTAGGCCTAAAAGTAAATTTTTACATCAAGGCATTGTGCTAGAAATATTACTATTATTTAGTAAAATGTATGTGATACTGCTACTACTGTTGAAAAAAATTATAATACTTTATTTTTTAAAGAAATAAATCACAATATTTCTTCCATGTTTTAATTTTAATAGAAAATCCCCTTTATTTACCAAAAATAAAATGTGTTTAAATTTAAAAAAAATAAAAGACAAATTAAATTTGGGTGAAACTTGTTTACTGTTTTTCATAATTATATAACTTGTAGAAAAACTTTAAACACAGTTGTAAATAAGTATAAAGAATGGCATTGGTTTTATTTTTAGTGCTAAAAAGTTATTTTTATTTTTAATTAGCATATTTTTGTGTTTTGCTTTGGTACCGAAATTGGTACCGAGAACCGTGGATTTTTACTGGTATCAGTACCGAATACTGAAATTTTGGTACCGTGACAACACTATTAGAGACACTTCAAGCATGCCGATTTTGTGTGGAAACAACTTGCCACTACATTGGCATGACATGACTCCTTAGTGAATTCTAAAAGTCAGGATGATTTTTGATAGGACAGATGTGGTTCATTTAATGACACAGACAATTCATTTTCCATCATTATATTGCCAAGGTGACTGACAGTTTTGAACACAGATTTGTATATCTGTGGTTTTGACAGCCATTCATGTAGTTACCCGATTTGACGCAGAGTTTGCGGTCTCATCTCTGGCTCCACCTCTCATACGCGTGTGGAAGTGCTTGTAACTTTATTTATTTACTTATTTATTTATTTATGTTCTACGCTTGTGGGTTTTGTTTTAACATTTTTTTAACAGTTTATGGTTGCAACCGACCGGATTCAGATTTAAGCTTTATTTTGGCACAATTAAAGGAAGCTTCACACTAGTAACCAGCAGAGCCGTTAAATATGATGGGTTGCGACACTCTTTTATCTCGCCGCCACGCTGTCACGTGGTTCATGTAGCATAGTTCCAAACAACTCCGCGCTGTCAACCAGTTTGAATGGTTTTAAGCAGGACAGACAGCTGCAACTATATTTGCAGCAATTATCGGTAATTATTGATGCATAATATACATTGATTATTACGTTGACACTTGCATTACATACATATAATAGCATTATTTTCTGGGGAGTGGCGGAAACATGGCATTAATCAGTTTTTGTGTTTGATTTTGGAGGGAAGATCGGGCAGCTCCTATAGCGTAAAATATATTTACAGCAACGACTATAAATGACTGCATTTTTTTCAGCAAATATTAACGCGTATGCATTGATTACTATGCTTACTACACATACAGTGTGTTCTCTTTTCCTAAATACGATCCATTTAACATTACTGTTACTGGGATTAATTTCAGTATGGTTAACCCCTTCATCCTCCCCTAAACATAGGCTAAATATTCCCTAAACATAAGTGTACTGTTTATATTTACCTACAGTATGTCTGTATATTAATAATATACACACATACCAAAAAAAAAAAAGTTGTCCTAAGAACTAATTTGTCCTAATAAGAAGGTTATAAGACAACTTCAGATTCATTTCAAATGTTGACTACTCTAGGTTATATTATATGTACACATTTAAAAAACTTATATGTATATATACACACACACACATACACATACACATATAATAAACACACATACATTACATGTGTTTGTATGTACATATGTATACAGTACACATAAGCACACTATATGAAATGTGTTTATTATACATACATTATATATATAATAAAATAAATAAATGTACTGTATATATATAATATAGTCAACATTTGAAATGAATTAAAAAAAAGTGCATCAAAGTTGTCTTAAAACCTTCTCCTTCGGAACTGGACAGCCACTTCTCCAGACGATAGATGGATGTACTTGGGTCCCACAGTTTTCTGCTGCTCTGAGCTGGTGGTACTGCTGGACAACTTCAGATTGTTAGGCAAGTAAGCATGATGTGCCTTTCATCTGCTGCAGTAAGTTTCTTTGGGTGACACTGCTGACCAGTCCTCAATTTCTTTGTGCTTCTTCATCAAAGCTTGGGCAGCACATCTGCCTTGTGTCTTGTTGCTGCGTGTTGCCGTGGTATATGTTTTTTTTCACAGTAAACTGTCTTCAGCAACCTTGTTAGCTGAGTTTGGCTGTTCCTCACCCAGTTGTGTTAATGTTAATATTACTGTATATATTGCTAAGACACATTCACATAAATATATACATGCACAACAAGTGAATATCAATGAATGCCAGAAGCTGCTCAGTTTTATTTCAAGAAAGAATGTCAACAGTGAAAAATATACAAGGCAACCAATTGCATTCAAGAAAACGTTTAACATCCTGTAAGAGGGTAAGTAACCCAGCTTCATCAGCACTTCATTGCTTACAGGAACCATAAGCTCCCCAGCCTGGCCATTGCTACACTCCCCACCGATAATACATCCTGCTGAAAACAAACACACACATACAGTGATGGCTTACAGTGTATGGCTTTGCAAATTAAATCCCACCTGTTCGACAGCTGGAACTTAAATTACTGAGAGTTACTTTATCCTGGTATAAGTCTTGGTTTAGACTTCTTTTTCACCTCCTAAAAGAGAAAAAAAAAGTGACATATTGAAAAATTAAATGTCATCCAAAAATACTTAATATTTACAAAGATGTATTCTGGTTTCATGTGTATACGTTCCATTACACAAACGGGACTGTTAGATTAAAGAGCCATGAACATGAGTTATGCAGCTGAAATTCTTCACTTTATTCTAAACAACAACTTATTAACAACTATTAAAATCATGGCTTCAGTTTTTTGGTCAAAAGTCAGTCTCAAATGGTTTCACATGTCAGCCTCTTCAATTTAAAAATAGATTAATAATCTTTCTTTTTGCAGTTACACTTTTTATTTGCCGGGATAATCCACATTTATGATACTTATTATCATATAATCACAATGCACTGTCTAACAAACGGTCTGTGTAACTTTAAAGGGTAACTAAACCCCTGGTCAGAGCCTGACTCCACCCACTGGCAATATTTGAAAAATGCTGAAAACTGGGCAGAGGACAGAGGAGATAGAGGGGATGAACCGAGGGCGGGGGCTGAGTGCGTGGGGCGTGAACCTGAGACCCGCAGTGACAGATTGACAGCTGCTGTCAGAGTCGCTAAAATGGAGAGTGACTGTAGTGACGCAAGTAGCTTTTCAACAGAGCGTTCATTTGAAGTAGAGGACTTTTCTTCCCCACCTTCACCTGAAGTGGAGGATGTCGAGGTGTCTGTGGCCTGAGCCATATCAATTCGAGCCGCTGGCTCAAACTGCGGTCTTAGCTCACGCACCGCGTCGCTTTTCAGCGCGAGCTGTGTGGAGAAGCCCATTTCCACCTCCATTCCGTTGGAGAAGCAATTCCACGTAAGATGCAGTTTGCACACTCCAGCTCTAGACGGGAACTCGCGGTCTTCCAGGCCAAGTGCATGCAACCACTGGCGCCTAATTTTCAAGTCTGCTGGAAAACTATGCACACCAGCAGTGCTGTTGCAACCAACAACACTATACCTATGTACCATCCTGACCACTGTAAATAAATCTACGCTAACTTGAAGCTATCCTAACTGATGCAATACTATGCTACTAACTAACTATGCTCTAACAATACTTACGTTACACTAACAACTATGCTAATAAAAAAAAAAACTACATAAGCTACACGAAATAATTTAAATAACTATAGAAATGCTATGCTAAATAGATGCTATAATAGTCTATCCTGGTCGTTTTTAATACTCGCAATTCCATCTCTCATGACACTAGTCATTTTGACGGAACAAGATGGTTTTATACTGCCAAGGGCGTGGTAGCTCGTACCAAGAGGCGTGGTGAGCTGTAAAACTGCTTATGTCACCTGCCACCACATACGTCACTTGCCACCGCAACATCCAATAGGAAAAATCAACTGCAGTAGCCACCGTTCAACCTGAAGAGGGCAGCACTCAGACGTTTTTACACCATATATTGTAGAATTAAAACACTTTATACTCAAATGTCAAAAAAGTTACTTGAATCGATGAACAGCACTAATAAAGCCCCATTCTTATAGATCATTAACTAAAAAAGTTGGTTTAGGGTTTAGTTACTCTTTAATGACAAAATTAACCAAGGAACAACCTTGCTAGATACAAGCTACTCATGTTATCTAGTTGAGCTAGAAAAAAAATAAATAATAATAATTCTAGCTAAACTGGCTAAAGTTAATTGTTATCAGGTGTACTAATACGGTCGCATACAAGTTTAAATCACTTTAACAACAAATCTAATAACCGACGATAAACATTGTATGCCAACGAACTTGAAGAAATTTTGAGGTAAATGTAGCCCAACATCAGATTTTGTTAGCTAATATTAGTTAAGTGTTTGTTACTTAAGATAGCAGCGATTAGGAGTCTACCTACCTCCAATAAACATTAATAAAGCTGGCTACATAAAATACAACTATTATATAGATTCATGAGAGGTCGGCTAATGCGTTTAAATGTCGAGATTACAGTAATTTCATCAATTTACCAGCGAGCGTACTTCAGAAACATTGAATATGTGTGGAGTTCAGCGCTGGAACTATCAGTGTTTGGAACTATTGGCTGCTCCACGACACTAGTGATGTGTCGTTCGTGAACAAATCGTTCTTTTTGAACGAATCTTTTAGGTGACCGAATCGTTCTCGTTCATGTAATCCACTGACTCATATTTCTCGTTCACTGAAGTTCCTCCCTCCACAGCAGCGCGGCGCTATTAGCAGCGCATGCGCAGCTCGGTGAACCAAGTAACAACCATTTTATCCTGTCAAAGAGTTACTCAACCTCGAGCCAATAGCCTTCGTGTATGAGATGTGACAGAGCATGTGATTTGTTGAATGTAGAGAACGAATACGCCCTTCAATGAACGAGTCTGAATGAGATCTAGAGATCTTATCGTTCGTGAATGAAATGACTGAACTGGTACCCATGTCGTTCGTGAACGAGTTGAATGATTTAGTACATCTCGTTCGTGAATGAAATGACTGAACTGGCACACATGTCGTTCGTGAACGAGTTAAATGAATGGATACATGTCGTTCGTGAAAGAAATGAACTGGTACATAGCTTATCTCTTTCGTGAACAAAATGAATGAGAGTAAACCGGGTCAGTCTGCCCTTTTAGCATGTCAATCTCGCAAAATATGAGATGAGATGTGACAGATGTACATAACCAAGATTAGAGCCCTGCACAGGCCTCAAATCTAGGCCCGAGTCCGGCCCTGGCCCGAGACGCTCAGGCCCTAGCCCGACCCGTGTCCGACAGCTCATCAGAATTATCAGCCCGAGTCCGACACAAGCCTGTGTTTTTATTTATTTATGTATTTTATTACACAACAGAAGCCTGCCCTATTTGCAACAATTAAAAAAGGGGTCAGTTTTGTGTTATGTTTCTTTTCATTTCTTTATCAAGTTGATTTAGAAAAATGTTTGGAGCATTTTTTTTTAAAATGACGATAAACGTTATCAGCCGAGCCGACAGCGAGTAGCCTAAAACATATTTAATCAATTAAGCCTCTCAAATTAACGCTAATACTTTACTTGGCTACAATAAAACCCATAGATATAAAACACTTCAAGCATATCACACAGACAGTTAGTTTAATATGTTTATTTATTAAACCACAGTGAGTAAAATAAAAAAAATTGAAATACTGAGGCAGGCTCGCAACAGCGCTCGCAAACGAAATGAGAAATAGCCTACAATCTAAACAAGTTAAATTAATTAAAAACAAACTTGCAGGTTATCTTACCTCAAAAATGCACCACAGAACATGTCCATTCTTTTTTCCACTAGTTTCCAACAGTTAAACGAAAATAAAGTCCAGTCAAATGAAAAGTTAGAACAGTCTTTTACAGAGCATCGTGGAGAAAAAGAATAGCATCCAGAGTGGAAGGTTTTAACCCAGTCCTCCTCTCTTCTATCACTCTTCCCACTGCGCTGAAGACACGTTCGCTGCTGCTGCTGCTGCTGCTGGCGGGACACTAAACACAGAGCGAGCCAGTCTTGACAGTTGCGGTAGCAGGGTCTCGTGCTGTTTCCACCATAGCAGCACATCAAGTCCATCACCTTCCATGTTGTGATTGAGGCACATGTATTGCAGTACTTCATCGTCGTCATCCTCGTCCTGCTCCACAATGTTTTCAAATTCGGCCAGCGCTCTCTTCTTTGCTGCATGGCCCGCAACAACAGGTGCAGACACAGAAATGCTCGCCGCTGCATGAATCATCATTTTATAATTATTAGTTGGCCAACTAGGCTATGATTAATACATTAATTTAGAGGCCTATAATAGCTACTACTACAGTAAGTGGATATAAGTGAAGTATAGTCGTGGGTCGCGCTGACGGAAAAGCGTGCGTGCGTGAGACTGTCATGTCAGTATGTCAGTGTAATTATAACTGGTTGAATTATCAGATTATGAAAGTTATGAGGTTATGAAATGTCTAGGTTTGTTTTTCTATCGTCGACGTCAACTTCTCATTTTTTATTTTTATTAATGTCTAAAAATATAAATAGAAGGATAACCCAAAAAAGGCCCGAGGCCTGGCCCGCATGTGAGCTATAACGTGAAAATTGGCGGAACGGTGTTTTCATGAAAAAACAGAACGGTGTTTTCATGTTTTATGTCTTTGTGAGTCGCAGTGTTTTTGTACGTCGTCATCGCGTCTACCTGTCTGTAAGCGCGCATACAGTCGCGAGTTTTTGCTTGATGTCAGCAGAACCGCATTGTACAGTTAATCTCCACGCAAGCGGAACAGCTACGGGATCTTGGTCTGCTACGGAGGCCTTCACCATCACCGACCCCCACTACTGCATCTCGCCCACAGCGGAGGCGCCACAAGCGGTGTGAGAGGAAGCAGAAGAGGGGGAAGCGCAGAGGTATCCGGGCTAGTCTAACGGCTAACCCACACAAGCCATCAATCCCCACCATCGTACTGGCTAACGTACGCTCGTTGGACAATAAACTGGACTACATTCGATTACTACACTCAACTCAGAGGACTGTAAGAGACTGTGTTTTTGTGTTCACGGAAACATGGCTCAGCAACAGCGTTCCAGACGGCGCTATTCAGCTCGACCAGCTGACGTGCTATCGAGCGGACAGAGCTCTCATCGCGGGAGGAAAAACCCGTGGCGGCGGGCTTTGTGTTTACATCAATGACGCGTGGTGCCGCGATACTGTTGTGATCAGCAAACACTGCTCACCCCTGGTGGAGTTTATGATTATTAAGTGCCGGCCATTCTATCTGCCAAGGGAATATACTGCTATACTGCTAATTTCGGTGTACATTCCCCCGTTCAACATTATCAGCAACAGGAATGACGCACTAAATGAACTGTACCAGCACATCAGTGAGCAGCAGACAGCACACCCCGATGCTTTTCTCATCATAGCTGGGGATTTCAACCATGCTGACTTAAAGAGTGTGTTTCCAAAAATACACCAACACATTAACTTTCCAACACGAGGTAATAACATTTTTGACTTTGTTTACACCACACAGAGAGAAGCTTACAAAACCCTCCCCCTCCCCCACCGCGGAGCCTCAGACCACATCACTGTCATGCTAATGCCTGCATACAGACCACTCATTAAAGTCGCCAAACCAGTTCACAAACAGATTAAAGTGTGGCCAGAAGGATCATCATAGGTTCTTCAAGACTGCTTCAAAACAACTGACTGGGACATGTTTAAGCAGGCTGCCACATTCAATAACACCACTGACCTCCAGGAGTACTCAGAGACTGTCACTGCCTACATCAACAAGTGTATTGATGATGTAATGGTCACAAAAACCATCACTGTCCGGGCCAACCAGAAGCCGTGGATGACAGGGGAGGTCTACAGACTTCTGAAGACACGGAACGCTGCCTTCAGAGCTGGAGATGAGGTGGGCCTGAGAACAGCTAGGGCCAACCTGTCCCGCGGCATCAGAGAGGCTAAGAGACAGCACTCCAGGAGGATAGCTCATCAATTCAGTGACAGCAGAGACACTAGGAACCTGTGGCAGGGGATACAGACCATTACGGACTACAAGCCCCCACCACGGACCTGTGACAACAACATCTCTCTGCTAAATGAGCTGAACACCTTCTTCGCTCGCTTTGAGCAACAAAACAGCACCACTGCACAGAAGACTCCACCTCCTCCCAGCGACCAGGTGATGACGCTGACCCCAGACAGCGTGAGGAGATCCTTCAGTAGGATCAATGCACACAAAGCTCCGGGTCCTGACAACATCCCTGGGCATGTACTGAAAGACTGTGCAGCAGAACTCACTGATGTCTTCACAGACACTTTCAACATCTCAATGAGTCAGGCTGTTGTTCCCACATGTTTTAAAACTACCACCATCATCCCAGTTCAGAAGAAGCCATCTCCATTCTGCTTCAATGACTACCGTCCTATTGCACTTACCCCATCCTCATGAAGTGCTTTGAACGGCTAGTCATGCACCACATCAAGTCTCCCCTCCCCACCTCCCTGGACCCCTTCCAGTTTGCATATCGGTCCAACCGCTCGACCGATGATGCCATCTCCACTACCCTCCCCTCAGCACTCACACATCTGGACAAAAGCACATTCCTCTGACCATCAACGGTGCGACTGTGGAGAGAGTGAGCAGCACCAAGTTCCTGGGTGGGCACATCACAGAGGACCTCTCCTGGACTGAAAACACAGCAGCACTGGCCAAGAAATCAAATCAGCGTCTCTACTTCCGAGCCAGAGCCCTGCCCCCCATCATGTACACCTTCTACAGAGGCACCATCGAGAGCATCGTGTTGAGCTGCATCACTGTGTGGTATGGGCCTGCAACGCGTCCTGCCGAAAGACTCTGCAACGCATAGTGAGAGCAGCTGAGAAGATTAATGGTGTCTCTCTCCCCTCCCTCCAGGACATTTATGGAACCCGTCTCGCTCGCAAAGCCCTCTGCATCACAGGTGATCCCACTCACCCATCACACAGCTTCTTCAGCCTGCTGCCATCAGGGAGGAGACTGCGGAGTCTCCAGGCCAGGACCAGCAGACTGAAGGACAGCTTCATCCACCAGGCTGTCAGGAAGCTGAACTCACTCCCGAACTTGCCCCCGCTTCCCTCTTCTGCCCCAGTGCACATACACTTGGTTTGATATTTAGCATACAGAACTCCACGATTTATGAATGTGAATATATAATATACAAACTGTCTGACCAAACAATTAAAATGCTAATTAGGCAAGAAAACCTTGTGCTTTGTTCATCTGAACAACTTAATTAGACTTTATATATTGAATGCGATTATGCACACATTTTAAAAGCCAGATCAGTTTTTGTAACAGGTGAATACGTTCGTTGACTTAAGACATAACACATAATACACTCTTTTTCACCACCTGCTGGCATATTTTGTGTAATACGAAGAAATGGACACTGAACGAATCAGTGAACGATTCTGAACGAATCATTTTGGTGAATGAACTGAAAATGAACGAATCTCTTGAAAGAATCATAAGGCGTTTCTCAATGTTAAGGATCCTTCCTTGGCAGGACTGGTCCTTCCAAGTCACTTCCTTCAGAGGCTAGGCGAGACTCCTCTTAAGCATTCGGAGAACACGTAAATGGAACAGGCTAGCAAGTGCACGTAATTGCGTCATTACGTCAGTGAAAAGGTCCGTTTGAATAATGCTGTGAATGGTATCGTTAAATTACTTTGGACAACTTAACTAGTTATTTATACAAGAAATGCCGATGACGCAACCAATTGTTAAATGACAGGTCCGGTTCAGTTAACCATTAGTATTTGTATAATTTACAATATCAATATGGTAGTAATTTGTACTTTCATTTAAACGTTAAACTTTACTTATATTTACTACAGTTATAACAAATGTTTAGTAACCTAAATAAAAACCGTTAACGGTTGAATTTTTGAACAAGATAGCAAAGCTGCGCGCATAGGATGGTGGGTGATTTGAGAGCGCGAAGAGCGCGAAGGATACACATATGCATCCTTTCCTGTGTATGGGATATTCTTCGAACGAAGGACTCAGTCCTTGGTTGAAATTCCGAGGATCCTCGACATTGGAACAGTCCTTCGACGGATGTCAATGACGTAGCATCCTCGAAATACTGGCTTCCGAGGATCCTTCCTTGACATTGAGAAACACCTATAATTTCCACCACTACTCGACACGCGTTACTTCCGCATTCCAAAGTTCCTGTGGCAGTCTATGGAAGTGTCGCAACTATGTTTTTCAACAGCTCTGGTAACCAGGGATGGGCAGTATTTCAGATAAAGTTTTTTATTTATTTTTTTATTTTGTATAGTAAAACCTTTGGAAAAAAATGTACTGTAATTTGCATTTAAGTACATTTTTCCACAAAATTTTTTATTAGTTTTTTAAATAGGTGTTCCACACAGTATTTTGTATTTGTAGCCTATTTGTACACATTTCCATGTATTTATGCCCATCTCTGCTAGTAACATCATTCAGACTGTCACACTTAAACATTCAACAACTAAACAATATATCTCAAATGGGAAAACAACACCAAAATATGTAAAACGATATATATATTTTTTTAACTTATGTCAAAGTTTTACTTTGTAGTGGATTGTAAAAAGTTCTGTGTCCACTTTCTTTTGTGTGCAGCTGTATTATTTTCTTTTTAGCAAGGCTGTTTACTGAGACTGTACACAGCCACTAGATTTAAACATCTCATGAATATTAAGTGGGCCAACATACATTTTTTTATTAGATTTTGTCATGGTCTTGGCTCCCTCTGCTGGTCACTCTTTCTCCCTTTTGCCCATCACCCTCCGTTTCATTACTGACAGCTGTTCTCACTTTCCATTAGGCTCATTCCTCCCCACCTGTTCCTCATCCCATCTCATTATCTTGGCTTTTTCTAACCCTCTCTTCTCGTGTCCTGTTGTCAGATTGTTTGATGTCACAGGTGTGTTTTGACCAGTGTTTCTCCCTGTCCTGTCCTGTCCTGTCCTGTCCTGTCCTGTCCTGTCCTGTCCTGTCCTGTCCTGTCCTGTGTCACTATACCGCTGCAGGAATTACTCCGTGCTCGTCATCCATCCACAGAACCCTACCTGCCAAGAGCTACTTCGGCTTACCTGTTTGGAGCTCTCCCTTCGTCAGCCTCTTCGTGAGTTTGTGTTCCTCGCCAGTGCTCTGGTCTTCCCTGCCACAGATGAGTTTTTGTGTTCAAGTTACATCCCAGCCTACAGGTTTCTTTAGTTCATAATTCTCTCATTTAGTTGGATTACCTGTGGTCAGACTCTGTTTCAAATAAAGAACTGTGATCGCCACTTTTGCTTTTGAGTCCTCTCTCCCGCATCAAAGATTTATTTAGGGTGCAGGGGGCAATAATCGCAGCTGCAGGAGGCTTTCCCTTTACATTGAATTATCAGTTGCTACAGTCCCCTCTTGTAGAGGAAACTATCAATTTAATCAGAGCGACAAACAAAAGTGCTTTAGTGTCAAATACGAGAGCATCGTGTACACTGGACAAATACATACAAGTGCAAAAATCCTAGTACAAGTTTTGGGGTGAACCCCTTGTTTCAATTGGACAAGATAATCATCACCCCAGCTCAGCGCGTAAATCTTGATGAACATCTGTGTATTTGTGTATGTGCTGTGTATGCTGTCTGAGAGCTTTCATGGACTGCCGCTGGACATTATGGAAGGGGTCGGTGAGTTCTGGGTGGAGGGAAACACCCTCTCTTGGTGAGGGTGAACTCTGTGGCATGTGCTTCCTCAAACCACTTTTGTCCATCTTTTTGCTCACATTGCTGTTCTCCTGCATCGGAATGGAGAGTAGATCTATTCCCCTACATGCGCACAAAATCAGACCTCCAACCAATGTCCACAGTCAAATTTAGTCACAGTTACAGACTGTGACTTCTGACTCCACCAATCAGGGTGTAGTCTTATGAGTACAATGCAATAGAAAGACGTGCTCACCGTGGCACCAGCAGCTGCAGGCTGTGGCAGAGGGACTGTATAAATCAGCTTCCCTTGCCTTTTTCTCTTTATGAGACGAAGTGCGGCACAGTGGACATGGCTAAACGGTAGTCCGCCATCTCTGGTATGAAGTCTCTGAGTACAGCTGCATCGCTAGCTGGGGTTTTTTGCAGAGAGAGGGACACTGATTTGGATTCAGGATATCTATCAGCTCTCTAAATGTGACAATCCCTCCATTAACACCGAAAATGCCTTCTACTCATCCATGGCTCAACACGCAGCACACTACGCAATCCGCCAGCGTGTGGTTATGAGCGGCCAGGTTCCTCAGCACCTGCAGGATCTGATGGTGATCAACATCCAAAATCCCAATCTCTTGAACACATCCTCCAGCCTGTCTGTACAAACACAAATAGACAGTGGAGTCAGCGCGACAGCAGCTATTTTTTGGCCAGATTTCTATGCAGTGCAATACAATAGATTTCATTATTGTTTGCCCACTTAAAAAAAAAAAAAAAAAATATATATATATATATATATATATATATATATATATATATATATTACATTTAAATTAAATATAAAATTACATTTATGCATTTAGCAGACGCTTTTGTCCAAAGCGACTTACATTGCATTCAGGCTAACAATTTTTCCTAACATGTGTTCCCTGGGATTCGAACCCCCAACCTTATATACAGTACAGACCAAAAGTTTGGACACCTTCTCATTCAAAGAGTTTTCTTTATTTTCATGACTATGAAAATTGTAGAGTCACACTGAAGGCATCAAGGGCTATTTGACCAAGAAGGAGAGTGATGGGGTGCTGCGCCAGATGACCTGGCCTCCACAGTCACCGGACCTGAACCCAATCGAGATGGTTTAGGGGTGAGCTGGACCGCAGACAGAAGGCAAAAGGGCCAACAAGTGCTAAGCATCTCTCGGGGAACTCCTTCAAGACTGTTGGAAGACCATTTCAGGTGACTACCTCTTGAAGCTCATCAAGAGAATGCCAAGAGTGTGCAAAGCAGTAATCAAAGCAAAAGGTGGCTACTTTGAAGAACCTAGAATATGACATATTTCCAGTTGTTTCACACTTTTTTGTTATGTATATAATTCCATATATAATTCCACATGTGTTAATTCATAGTTTTGATGCCTTCAGTGTGAATCTACAATTTTCATAGTCATGAACATAAAGAAAACTCTTTGAATGAGAACGTGTTTCCAAACTTTTGGTCTGTACTGTACATATATGTATATGAGACATCGCTATAATAAACAATCAGCGACATCAGCAAAATAATAATAAGCTTATTACACACCAAATTTTGTGTAAACGTAGCACATGGAGCATTACTATGCAACGTAAATACTGTTAAATAACTAAACTTGTGAGTGATTGATAGAGAATTGATAGAGAGTTAAACCATCTATTATTAAGATAATATGTAACAAAATCAATAATTTTATCCCTCACCCTTCAAATGATTTAAGGAAATATGAAAAAGTGTTCACCGATATTATAATTACAAACAAATATTTTTTGTTATATTATAGCATTATATTATAATACAATACATTATATTGTTATACATACATTATAACAATATTATTGTAATTTATTTATTACACATAAGATGATGTTGCAAAATATGCATAATGCTAAAACAGTGCCAAACATATTTGATTTATACCTATATCTGTAAGAGTACAGAAGGTTTATTACAATTAATTTAGTGGATGTTTCTCCAGGTGATTTAGAAATCAACAATAAAATGTGCATCAATACCACAGACAACAGAAGTACACTATTTTTAAACAAAGCTCTTTTGAATAAGCAGCTAAAAGGTGTTAACGTGATTACTGGCTACATACAATTACATACATTTAAAAGCTAGATGTTAATCTTATAAAACAGCACATACTTCAGAAATATAAAAGGATTAATGCATATTTGAAATTGGATGATTGTCGCTTACATTTTCAAATGCATTTCAAAAATGTTGACAAGAAACACTTTCCACAAAACTTTCAGAATCAACTCAGCAGTCAATGTTGAGGTACTGTATGAAGGGTGTAGATTTGTATTTAGCCATCCATCATGAAAACAATCCTCAAGTGAACACAGAAATTGTATAACATTTGAACTGAGGTTCATTAGAAGTAGTTGTTGAAGTAACCTCTATTTTAAGAAATTAGTCAAAAATTTGTAAGAATTAATATTATTCAACAAATGCCACTGATTACACTATACATGATTAAAAATGTAATGTACACTGAACAAAATTATAAACACAAAACTTTTTTTGCCCCCATTTTTCATGAGCTGAAACTCACAAAAGGCCTATTTTTCTCAAATATTGTTCACAAATCTGTCTAAAAGGCAAATGGTGGTCACACCAGATCCTGACTGGTTTTCGGACCCACCCGGACCCCCAAATACAGTAAAACTGCACATTTCAGAGTGGCCAGCCTAAGGCACACCTGTGCAATAATAATGCGGTCTAATCAGCATCTTGATATGCCACACCTGTGAGGTGGATGGATTTTCTCGGCAAATGAGAAATGCTCACTAACACAGATTTAGACAGATTTGTGAACAATATTTAGAGAAATAGGCCTTTTGTGTACATAGAAAAAGTCTTAGATCTTTGAGTTCAGCTCATGAAAAATGGGGGCAAAAACAAAAGTGTTGCGTTTATAATTTTGTTCAGTATATGTAGAATTAAGCTTATCCCATAATTCAACTCATGATGTCTCTCTAAGGCTGAGCCATGCAGCTATCAATTATTTCTGTCAAATAAACAATCAAGAATTTATGGGGATCTGAGATTGTATTTGTAAAAGTAATGCTCTTCAGGTTGTTAATCTGTATTCTGCTCAATGTGAGCATTAGCCATTCAAATATGAGGCAAGGCCTAGGTGATATAATGTAAGAATGATCTGATTGGCTGCTAGGGTTGAGGGAGATATATCCATAAAGATGGTTCAGTGAGTGAAGGTAGAACTTATAAAAGGCAGTAGAGCTACATAACTAAGGTATTGTTGATTGAATTCTTTACTATTAGATATATTATTTTTAAGCATAACTACCGTCAGGAAAGAGCAGCAAAAACCGAAGCCCAGCTGAATAGAGGAGCTCTGGAGATCGGAGTGTTTCTTCTGTCCGCTAGATGGCAGAAGCATTCGGATCATATCCTCGCCGTTTGGAAGAAGAGGAAAGAAATAAGGTATTGGGAAACAAAACACTGCTGTTTTTGAGAATTAAATTAATCATAACTGAGACTGTTTCAGCTTCACAGCATTCACATAAGAAGAATGAAATTCTACACTCTAACTTAGATCCACATATGGTCAGTAAAATGTGTTGCTTATGTTCTTAATTTGTTTACACATTGTGGAACTGAAGCAGAATGTTCTTCAAAACATTCAGCACTGTCGCCATGTTTTACATCAGCGTACAAGGACATAGAGAGGCAATGGATTATTTCAGAATGGACTGCTTCAAGGAGAACTTACCACACTGTGTGTAGATGTGCTAAATGCCCATCTATACAAACTAACCTGCTAAATGCATAAATGTAATAACTTCTGAATGTGGTCATGCAGACCAGTGCTAGTGTGAGCTGTCTGTTCCAGGTGAGTTTGCCAACCAGCACCTCTGCAAGGGGGAAAAGGGAGTAAAGAGAGTAATTATGTCCTGTCACAAAGGCCTGAGTTTTTACAGGACTGAAAGAGGGTGGAAAGGTTATGATGGTGTTTCTCCACACTCCTCCATTACTTACGCCCACATACTTCATCACTTAAAGAAAAATAAATAATATCACCATCATGTTTCAGTGGATTAGCAGCTTTAGTGGCTTTAAATCAGTTCACGAATAATGAATTGATTGCTTGTAGATACATATTAGATTTGTATTAAATATGGCCTTTATACAGAGTATACTGAAAGTGGACCGTGTTAAGAAGTGTGCTTAATTGTATTGAATGTGCACTTTTAAATAGTAAAAGTACATTGGCTTGCAGATAATATAATAATAATGATAATAATAAAAGTTTACTTAAGTGTATTTACACTTTCATGACTACTTCTTAACTTTATTATAGCATAGTGATATTAAATCATACAATTTTACTTTAAACTTGTGTGGTTCTTTAAAGAAGTACAATTATTTTGATGTGCTGACTAACATTAACACGATAATATAAATTAAATATATTTAATTGCAGCTTCATCATCGTAAAATTTGTAACTAACATATTTAAATACATGGCATACAAGTTTCAATAATGACAAAAGTCTATTTTAATTTGCCATCAGTTTCTGTCATGCAGAATACAGTACATGCAGAAGTACTTTAACCATATTTAAAAGATGCTAATAATCTGCTAATTGAGTTTAATAAAAATGTAAACTATAATACATTTTCATTAAATTGCATTTAATTATGAATAGCATCATTTTTAAAGGATGTAATGTTTTAAGAGTATGGTTTCACAAGGGACTGCATATCAAGCAAATATAATGTGCCTTTTAAAAGAAGCTTCTCATAATGCTAGCATCGTTAGATAGAGAACACTTTTTACAGCACTCTCTCTCTCATACACACACACACACACACACACGTTTGTTTTTGTGAAAAGTGGGGACATCCCATAGGCGTAATGGTTTTTATACTGTACAAACTGTATATTCTATGGCCCTACACCAACCCTAACCCTAACCCTCACAGGAAACTTTGTGCATTTTTACTTTCTCAAAAAAACTCATTCTGTATGATTTATAAGCGTTTTGAAAAATGGGGACATGGGTTATGTCTTCATAAGTCACCCTCTCCTTGTAATACCTGTGTCATACCCATGTCATTATACAGAGTTGTGTCCTGATATGTCACAAAAACAAGAGCACACACACACAGTAAATATACACAAAGCTGAATACCGTAAGCTCATATATTGAGTTCTGTCTAGTGTATCACATGAGCTCACTTCTCTTGGTCCACAGTCACACTCTTCTCCCACTTGCACATATCCATTTCCATCCTCTGTGTCTCCAAACAGCTGCAGGGACACGTATGCAAAAACAGGCATCACAATCATGGTGAAGACATGCAAGTGTCTGAGCCAAACAGATGCGATATAAACTTCTGAGTTTCAGCATATGTACTCAGTTACAGCTAAAGGCATTTGAAAGAATTATATTATTAAAGTCTATGATCTAAATACGATTTCGCTAAATAGATATATATATATATATATATATATATAAATAAAATGTACAAGAATATTCCAATATTAATTAAATTTTGATCATATCTGAATTATGTATGTGTCATGTAGTCACATCAAACTGATCGTCATAATCAAATTAAGTTAATATTACAGTTTCCAACATCTAACGTATGTTTATATTAAGCAGAATAAAGATAATTCAGAATATCCACCACAACTGAGCATGCAAGTCCATTCTTGTGAAAAAGAAATGCACTTAATTGTACTGAATGTGTTCTTGTAGTGTATTTTTCAAACCTGAAAAGTATATAAAAAAACTGTTTTTGCAGATAATATGTTATTAATGAAATAAGGCCACTTACTGTACGTGTATTTAAATAGAGTTCACTTTCATTCATTTCATAATAATAATATAATAATAAACTTCATATTCTACAGCACATTTAAAAGGTGCATATTATAGTGCTTTACATGAATAAAAAGGATATCTTTAGAATAATGGTCCATTAGATAATGTTAGTTATCTACTTTACTTAACATGAACTAAAATCCTTCTAGCATTTATTAATCTTTGTTCATGTTAATTTCAAAATTTACTAATGCATTATTCAAAACAAAATTTGTGCTTGTTAACATTAGGTAATGCACTGTGAACTAGCATGAATAACGTGAACAATGAATAACAGTATTTTAATTAACTAACATATGAACAAAGATACAAATACAGTAATAAATGTATTGTTCATTGTTTGTTCATGTTAATGAATACATTAACTATACATTAACTAATGGAACCTTATTCTAAAGTGTTACCAAAGGATAGAATAATAACAATAAATAAAACAAAAGTAAAGTAAAATAAACACCATACATAACACAGAGAAATCACTTAAACGTATTCTTGTCAGGATTCTAGTGGCTGAATTTTGAATGTAAAAAAATTTTCTTACTTAAGAAAATACATGTTTTATATTTATTCAGAAGGGGTGTACTCATTTATGCTGTGTACTGTACATCTTTCCTCTTGGTCAGCTCCTTAGACCCATTGGTCTTAAGTTCCACTTTTAAGCAACACCCAGATTTACATTCATTATAAACCTGGTGTGTCACAGTCTTCAGCTGGTGTCCCCAGGATGGCGACCAGATGACACTGTTTTTCTGTGAGCACATGGCTTGTGTTGTGTTTGTTTGGTGCCATGTGCTCTCTCTCCTGTCTATTGTCTGATCCCGCCCATCTTGTTATGTCATTATTGTTTTAGTTGCTCCACCTGTGTCTCCCTCGTTAGGTTCCCTACTTAGGTTCCCTATTTATTCTCCTTGTGTCTGCAGTCCTCTGCTGGTTCGTTAATTAATGTTATGTTCAGAGTATTGTTGGATGTGTGTATGTTCCTCTTGCCTTGGCTTGCCTTGCCGTGCCCTGTCTTGGCCTGCCTGCTGTTTTTTCCCCCTTGGGGTAGTTTTTGTTGTAGTTTTGTTTATATTTTACGATTAATAAATGCTCTTATCTTCCTGCATTTCAGTCCTCGCCTCATCCCTGCACCCAACCATGACAGAACAAACCAGCCAACAGAGGACTCGGCGGAAGATGGGCTCACTCAATCTACCAGCCCTCACTATCTGCAGCCGCCTCTACCAACGCATGCTTAAGGTAGCAGCGTTGAGTTCCCTCCATCAACAGGGAACTGACGTGAGGAAATTTGAGATGGAGTTCAGGAATGCTGTGGATGGACTGGACTACAACGATGCAGCTCTCAAGGACCTTCTGAATTATGCCCTTGATAAGCCTCTCAATTGGTGGAGGATGAAAGTGCTGGATCACGTGACGTTTGTGGGGTTCGTAGACTACCTAGCTCATTAGGGAAACCCTCCAGTCGAGGAGGCTGCAGCGCCCTCTGTGTCGGCTGATGATGCTGGAATGCCTCCAGAAGTGCGAGCTGATGAGGCTGTGGAGCCCCCCGTGGCGGCTGATGAGGCTTCAGCTCCCCCAGTTGCAGCCGACGAGACTGCAGTGCCTGCAGCCGTAGCTGATGAAGCTGCAGGACCCCCAGAGGCAGCTGATGTGCCCTGCCCTCATAAACGGAGGAGGGGGAGGAGGAAGAATGGATCCACCTTGCCACCCCTAGAAGTGGCCGATGAGGCTGCAGTGCCCCCGAAGGCAGCTGATGAAGCTGCAGTGCTCCCGGTGGTGGCCGAAGAAGTTGCAGCGCACCCAGTGGTGGTAGAAGGGGTTACAGCGTCCCCAGAGGCAGCCAACAAAGCTGCAGCACCCCCGTTAGTGGCCGAAGAGGTTGCAGCACCCCCAGAGGCGGCCAACGAAACTGCAGCGCCCCTGTTGGTGGCCAAAGAGGTTGCAGCAACCCCAGAGGCAGCCGAATAAGCAGTAGCGCCCCTGGTGGTGACCGAAAAGGAGTTCAGCGCCACCAGAGGAGGCCGACAAAGCTGCAAAGCCCCTGGGGATGACCGAAGAGGTTGCAGTGACCCCAGTGGAGGTCTATGAGGTTGCAGCACCCCCAGAAGTGGCCGACGATGCTGCAGCGCTCCTGGTGGTGAACGAAGAGGTTGCAGCACCCCCAGAGGCAGGTGACGAAGCTGCAGCACCCCTGGTGGTGGCTTTCTTGAACAGCATTTCAGAGATAAAAAAAATGGATGCCTCAAAGTTATATTTCTTAATAGTGGTAAGGCAGAGGTAATGCTTATTGGTTTGCCCCATCTAATCAGTTAAACAACTATGCTAGCTTTAAAAGTGGAAGGCACGGCTTTAGAGTTTCAAAATAAAATAAAAATTTCTAGGGGTGATATTTGATACTAATCCAACTTTCGATCCTCATGTTCAGAATACAGTTAAAAATTGTTTTTTTTTTTAATCTCAGAAGCATGGCAAGACTCCGCCCAATGTTATCCCTCTCGGTTGCTGGAAAATAGATTTTTGTATTTTCTCGTATTGATTACTGTAATGCCTTATTTACTGGGGTTTCTAAAACCACATTAATGATCACTAATATAATTAATGGAAAGAGGGTACAATTTAAACATATTAAACATATACTTAATAAAAACAACAACATATGTGCTATATTTTCTGTAAGATAAGTAAATTGGCAAATTTTCTTTAGATTAAGGATTGCAGAAATGAGTACACCCACGATTTAATTCAGAAAATGTACAATATTCTAGTACTTAATATGTCCTCCAGAAATTAAAGTATACTGCTCGGACTATTCTTGGCATGGCGTGTACAAGTTCATGACAAATTTTCACATCGGTCCTGATTAACTCCTGGACAACATCCTTATATGCTCTAGTCTTTAATGGGGAGTTTTGTTCAGCTCTCTACAGAATCCCCCACAGCTGCCCAAGAGCATTAAGATTGAATGAAATACATGTCCACTGAATGATTTTCACCTTGGGAGAAATAATATCTTCATTTTCATGCTGAAAAAATGCCCAATAATGCAGGGAATGAGGGTAGGGTAGCATCTTCTATTTCAAGTTTTTGAGTGAATTCATGCCAGCATTGATAAAGCATAACTCCCTCACACCGTCAGCACTAATTCATCCCTATATAAAAAATTTACTACCACTGAACTTCACTGTGGGTACCAAGCACAGCTCACTGAACTCCTCCTCTAGCAACATAACAACATTTTGGATGCTTTTGGATCCAAAATGATTGACCTGGTCTCTTGAGACCAATGTATGAATTGTCAGAAGTCACTATTTTGTAAATTTGGGCCCTTGGGGAGGTTAAATGAGTTTATCTTGCTTTGCTACAGTAGGTAATTCTAGTGATGACAACAACCATGCATGTCCCTTCTGCAGGCTGCACTCTTTTCATAGCTTTTGCTGTTTCTGAGATACTTACATGTTATCTCTCCTGCTTTTTTTTCAGCAAAAAAATCACTCATAATTAAATGAAAACTTAAAGTGAAGACCTGATTATTTAATGAGTCTTGTCCATTGTTTTTGAATGATGCTACTACTTCTGCAATATTTTAATGCAAACAGCATTTAAACACACCATGTTGTGGTGTGGCTCGATTCCAATTTGCATACTTCTACAACACATTAATTTAATTTATGAACTTTAATTTAATCAATGGCCTCAATACTAATGGCTGCCTTTACACTGGAAACATGCAATTTTTCATGGAGATTGGAGCGAAAGTTTAGGGGGAAAGTAAGAGTTTTTATAGTTTTTGAAAGAAGTCATGACAAATATAATTGGTTTTTAAAACATACAAAAATAGCTACACTAATAAATGTGACCATTTTTTATTTTTTTTCAAAATCATAAAAATGTTTATGTGAATCCAAATATTTTCAACATTAGTGTTATTTTGGAAAATATTTAATAAAAATGTATCAAATATTTGTAATAAATGACCTAATTAATCCATAATTACTTAATGTCAAGCTGTCTGATATTATGGAATGTGTGCTGGTTTGCAGAGAGTGTCATTGACAGAGTTCTTGTTCTGCTCTGCAGTGGAACTCTTTGTGACCTGTATCCAGCTTCAGCTGCGTCCCACTCAAACTCTTACAGCTCACTTTTTTCCTCCGTCGGAGCCAAGACAAATTCTCCTCCATGTCTGCACACACACATACACACAAACAAGTGTTTGTTTGTCAACTTTTCCTATGCTTTTTGTTGGGCTCTTTAGGGATTAAGTCCTTGCCGAAACAGAATTTTAATCTTCTAACAAAAGCGTAACAATGTATTCAGTGAAACATTTTTACATTGTCTGTTCTCAAAACAAGATGCAGACAATTTTACTGAAAAAAGGGCATCCAGTGCTCCTGCAGTATGATTGAACTCAATGCAAAGTTATGTGCCATGAAATCTTTTGAACTGGTAAAGGACATTCAAAGTACTTTGAATGGCTTTTTTTTACTCTATGTTTGGGGTCATGACTGAAAAGTGCCACGTTTAAGTCCTGTCTCTGTTTAGATTTCCTTATGTTCACCTGCCAGTAGTTTTCCATTGTTCCTTGATTAGTTCATTAGATTCCACCTGTGTTTATTAATCATGTCATTAGTTCCCTTGGTGTGGTTCTTGTTTATAAGCCCTTGTTTATAGTCTTTGTCTATTCACTGTCATGTTTAGTTGTGTTAATGTGTTGTGCTACCCTGCTCCAAGATTCCTGGTATTTACTTTGTGGATTATAATTAAAGACTCTTCACTTCACCAGCGTCAGGTCTTGTTGTCCACTACTGTGAAGCAAATTACCCAGCTACCTACTTGTAATACCTACCTGTCATCTATCCCTCTTTTGTCCTCTTTAGTCTTCACCCATCTGTGATCCTACCAGTGGAAGTCAACATCATGCTTTGAAGATAAGCACCACGCTAAGTCTCTTCACTAATAAGATCATCGCTTGGTCCTCTCCCAAATTCTCTTAATAAACATCAGTGTGTTTAGAAGTTATCTGTGTTGTCTCCTTCTGTTTGCTGACAGAAGACCTGACCAACATGCAATGCAATGCCAAAAAAAGGGTTGAACGGAATCCAGATCCCTTCGCTGAATTAGTTCAAGCACTTAATGTCAATTACTGACATTGTGACATCCACCAGGAGATGGCAATTTATAATGATGTGACAGGACTAGAGAACTTTATAAAACAATCCACCTGTATATCCCAACATCTCACAGCTTGTGCTCTGGATTTGTCCACTCAGATTCATCCATCCGCCTCATCATCTGTCACCCCTCCAGCACCTGAACCAATGTAAGTAGACACATTCCATCAGACATGTGTGGAGCATCAAAGAAGAGGAGGTAGTTTAACAGCACTCACAGCATGATTTAATGTTGATTGGAACAGGATAGGAGCAGATGTCACAACACAAGGGGTGGAGGATTCTTCATTGATGTTTTAATCTCACTCGACCTCCTCCAAAGACTGCATCTTAAAAAGAGACCCTGCTCACAAGTTTTAAATATCCACTCAATTCGGAGGAAAGCTGTTGGGCTGTGGTCACATTTGACACTGGACTCCCACCTCTATGTTCTGCATTCAAAGTCTCCATCAAGAACTGATTTCGTTCATGGTGGTGGAAGGTTCCACCGCTGACGTCATCCAGTTGTTGAATTGGAACAAAAGAGAAATCAAAAAGTAGAGTTACTACTGTCAAGAACACCATCTCACCAGTCAGCCAACGAGCAGCCATCATCAGCTCCCATCATCACCCTTAACTCCACCACAATCGAGAATCCAGAGACCAGCAACCAACGTGCAATTCTTTATGAGTATCTGGCATTCCAGAACGTGCTAAGCGATCAGTTGGCCACCAATTTACCACCTCACCGGCCATGGTACTGCTCTTTTGACCGGTTGCCTGGGGCCACCTTACCCAAAGGAAAGATCTATCCCCGGTCCATCCCGGAACAGACGGCCATGGAGGAATACATTGAGGAAGCTCGCAAAAAAACTTCATATGCCCATCATCATTCCCTGCCACTTCAGACCTCTTCTTTTCGAGCAAAAAGGAGGTTTGTGGTTGTGTATTGACTGTAACGTATTGCTACCGCCTTTCTGGGGTTCCAGCAGCCCTGAAACAGCTACACAGAGCTTGCATCTCCACAATGTTGGATCTGCACAGGACATTTAACTGGTTTTATTACACCATTTATTATGCCACAACGAATTTCTGGTGCCGTATGGGCCATCCAACTCAGACTCCATATTCCAAGGGTTAATAAATGAGGTATTCTGGTAGTACCTCCATCATTTTGTCATAACCTACAGTACATTGACAGTATTCCTGGTTAGTTCTCTTCAACCTGGCTTACACATAACACACTAATATGCTTCTAATATCCAAATCCGTTAAAGGATTTTTAGGCTGCATTAATTAGGTAAACCGGAACACTTCCCATAACACCCGATGTACTTGCTACATCATTAGAAGAATGGCATCTACGCTAATATTAGTCTGTTTCTCTCTTGTTCCAAGGTCACCGTAGCCACCAGATCCAGTCTGTATCCAGATCAGAGGGTCACTGCAGTCACCCGGATCCAGTACGTATCCAGACCAGATGGTGGATCAGCACCTAGAAAGGACCTCTACATCCCTGAAAGACAGCGGAGACCAGGACAACTAGAGCCCCAGATACAGATCCCCTGTAAAGACCTTGTCTCAGAGGACCACCGGGACAAGACCACAGGAAACAGGTGATCTCAACAAATTAGAATACTTCATAAGAACAATAAAAAAACTAGCCTTATGAATTGTTCGCCTTCTGGAAAGTTTGCTTTAAACATCTCATGATTTTGATATCTCATGATTGTAGAGTAATTTTAAGTTTATACCATTGGCACATTCTCAAAAAAACATTTTCCATTTGTATCTCAGCGAATTACTACTGATATCATTAACAGGAAGGATAAAAAAAATATTTATTTCAAGGCAGACAAAAAAATAACTGACACTACAATAACTTACACAGTATAAATTATAACTATGAAAACAACTATACTGTGGTAGATCTTCAATTGTTATAATGATTAGAGGTACAGCAGTTTTAAAAAATTTCAAATGAAACGATACTGTAGCTATCATTATGGCAATGATTAAAATAGCTGCTGAATGAATAACTAGAATAAGTAGTTCATACCTTTCAAAGGATGTGCTTCCCCTTCTCTTAGTGTATCTCCATATACGTAGTCTGGGGACAACAGGTCACTGGGATACACAAACACACACAAATATGAACCGACACAAACGCATGCTCATCTGTTGATTATGGATATCACAAGACTCTGGTATTCTGGCTCAAGTTAACACACAGCAACTGTTTTCTGAGCCATATCCTTGGCTCAAGAGTATTTTGCTTTGAAAGCAAAGTATCTGAGTCCGGTTTTGTTGGACTAGCCCTGTAATTCAGGCCAAGTGTCACTGCACTCAGTTTAACATATGTGAAACACATGTCTTCTGCAGATTTTCAGCATTTCTCTTACATGCCCTACATTTAAGTGCTGTTAATATATATACATATATATATATATATATTTTAATAATAAAAAATAGAGAATATATTTAGTAGATAAAATTGCACAATTGATCCAGAATGATTACTTAATAATTCCTGCTGTAATTAACTCAATGAAGCTTGCCAGACCTAGCGACAGTAAGTAAGGAGAAAGGGTTTAGCCAAGGGTCAGGGGTAATAGTATTAATTGGAAATTAAAATGTATTGGACAATTTTATATAATTTAAAAGTTTACTTTCTGTAATGTTTATTTATTTACTCATTTGCTCATTTGCATGTTTATAACATATTAATAGCATTTTACTATAGCATATTGGCTGTAGGGAAACACTGAATGACTACAACCACTGTTTGATTCATTTAGCATATAAACTCACTTCTCCATGGTAGTTGTAGTCCTTATTTAGCAACTTCTTAGCAATTTACACTTTACCGTTCAAAGGTTTGGGGTCAGCAGGATGATCTTCCAAAAGAAGTCTCTACTAATGTGCATTTGTTTGGTCAAAGTTTTTTGACTACATTCCAATTTATATACTTCTACAACGTACTAATTTAATTTATGCACTTCAATTTAATTAATGGCTTCAAGATTGACTGCTTCTTGCACACTGAAAGCATGCAGTTTTCCACAGAGATGGTGAAGAGCAGAAACTACAGTTCAAATGTTTGAGGTCAGCAATAGTTTTTTTATGTTTTTAAAGTATGTCAGTAACATTTTATTTGAAAGATCAATTATCATTATTAAAGGGTCATTTTCATGTTTTCCTTTTACGTTAGTGTGTTTTGTAGTTGTTGGCCTTGTTATTGCACGCCTGATGTGTTCTGTCAAAAGAGACTGAGACTGACATCTTCACATTTGTTGGTGTGAGTATTTGTGTAAAATAGAGGTAGGCAGTGTGTGTGTGTGTGTGTGTCAGGAGGTGACAATGATTCATCTTCAGCCTCCTTTAATCATCACAAGCCTCAACTTCACTCAGCAAGGCAGAACACACAATTATGCACACAAGCTGACAAACCGTGGCTGTCTCATTCTTAGCTGACTGCTCACTTCAACGGAGGCCACTTTCTGCCAGAAGGGCTTTTTCCTGTAACCTTGTGTAGCTGTAGCTTGGGAGCAAACAGGGATGCAGCAGGGTCTGAAGGCTCAGATAAAAATATTAGGGGACGTTTAGCATTAGTGGAGCTGTGGTGGGTGAGTTAGGCTAGTGTGTACATATATCAGGGAATAACAGGACACAACATAATATATAAAGAACTGTAGCACTACACCCTTCTCTTTGTGTTTGGCCTTGATATAACAATGCTACTGACCCAGTTTTCCAAACTTATTTATCATGAACTGATAAAGTAACCCCAGTGCTACAGCTCCCTCAGTAATAATATTCCAATGGGAACATATCTTTTTTTTTTTTTTTTCAGATGGATGCCATGCGCTGTTATCGCCTTAACCTTTCTGACATAACATTAATGAAATTAATGCATTAAATCAATATTTGAGTGCTGCCTTGGTGACTGTGGGAAAATTGTGGGTTTGTTGTCAGCAACAGTTTTGTTATGTTTTGGAAAGAAGTTTCTTATGTTCACAAAGAACGTTAATTTACTTAAAAATACAGTGAAAACTAAAATATTGTGAAATATAATGACAATTTTAAATAACTGTTTTCTGTGTGAATAAATTGTAAAATGTTATCTACACCTATGATGACTTAAACATTCTGGAATTTTTAGCATCATTACTCCAGTCTCAGTGTCACATGATCCTCATTCTAATGTGCTGATTTGCTAGTCAAAAAAACATTTATTATTTTTGTCAATGTTAAAAACAGTTGTGCTGCTTCATATTTTTGTGGGAACTGATACATTTACAAACACATACTTGTACAGGATGATGAATAGAAAGTTTAAAAGAAAAGCATTTATTTGAAATTTTGAAATTCATTTTAAAGTCTTTACTGTTACTTTTGATTAAATTTAAGATGTCCTTTTTGATTTTATTTAAATACATAAATCAACCAAACTTTGTAATGGTAGTGTATGTTTATAAAGAAGACAATGATTTAAAATGAATTCACATATGAGGTCTGACTGTGTTTAATTTATATTGTAGAAGAAATGCTTGTTCAAATAATGTCAAATGTCAGAACTGTTTGCCATTCTAAAACCCATTTGAAATTCCTGTGGAATTCCATGTTAAAATGCTAATACCAGGAATACAAACTGACCTGTATGGTCACAAGTTCTGTCCTTACCAACAGAGTTCAGTGGAACTTGTGACCATTGTTGCTTTCAGAAAACATCCCATCTCTCTTCTCCAGAATCAAGACACACCAAACTAAACACAGTTCAAAGTTATACACTGAAACACCTCAATGAATCTAATCTGATACGGTGTTTCTGCTGAAGCGTCCCACAGCTGCTGGGGGTGAGGAGGATATGGGAGCAGGACAAGGCTGGGGTGGAGGGATGTAATGAGGGATGTTTTACAGGTGCAGCCGGAGCAGGATTCTTCTCCAGAGAGAGTGAGTCTGGGAGAAAAAATGCATATAATTTTCAGTATTTTTAGTCCCGTCTTTGATCATTACAGTATTTTTAGTCTCTCAGGACTTGTTCAGAATTGCTAACTGTCATTTTAATTATATCAAATTTATAGCTAATTCAAAGATCAAATTGCTCAGAAAAGTAATAGCACTTCTAGATCCCTGACGCTCTTATATTCCTGTCTTTGTGTGAGTATGTGGCTTTTAGTTGGCTTGGGCCTAGGGTTGCCAGGTCTGCGAAACAAAACCAGCCCAATTATTGTTCAAAACTAGTCCCTGCTCCTGTCTCTAGTTGCCGGTTGGTTAAGTGAGGTTATTTTCTGCCTGTTAATCTTCTTGATGAAGAAGAAGAAATGTCTGTTCAGTGTTATCATAGTCAAGGCATTTGCAGCTGCAATAATCACAAACACTTGTTATCATGATGAGGTGTAGAGCAGGATGAAACGAGTTGTAATTTGGTTGTGTTTTCTAGTTTAATGTAGGTTTTTGTTTTGCCCTTTCATGGGTTGTTTTTGTTTTCAAGCACTGTTGGCTTTAGTCTGGCCATTTTGAGCTGGTGATGGGTCGTTCTTGAACAATTAGTTCATTTTGAACAAATTTTTAATGCAACTCAGGAAAAACGAGTAGACTCTGGGAGTGATGCGCAATGCGCAAAAGTCTATAGGTTCTGTTCTGGAATCAGTCTAGTTCACCTGTTTCAGTCAATGCAGTCTGAGTCGGAAAGAGAATTGATTAGTTCCTCTCTCGAGTCTTCTGGTTTTTCAAGTCATTCGTTCATCACGGGACAGACCCATAAGCTTTAACCTATAGAGTCTGAGCCGGAAAGAGACTTAATAATAATAATAACCAACTCTTTATTACCTTTGTTACAACATTAAGTGTATGGAAAATTAAAAAGTAAAAAGCTACAATTTGAGATCAGAAACGCAGTAACTGTAAGATTATATAATAATTATAATGATGATGATGATGATGATGATGATGATGATAATGGCTATGCACCTGTTTATAAGGAACTTGTAAATTAATTTCTCTATCCAATGCTGTCATGTCACGTGACAAAAGAATGAACTATAGGTTAAAGCCTTTTATACAGTCTAGCTTATGGGGCTGTCACGTGATGAAGGAACGACTCAAACCAGAAGACTTGTCAGATAAGAGGTGGGGTGAGCTAATTATTGACAGAAGTCCCAGGAAAACAATGAATTAATCTTTTCTGTTTCTTATAGTATTATAGTTTTGTATTGTTTGTAGTGTGATCAACGCTTGAGTAAGTAGAAATGTTAGGGATGTCAGGGTTTTGCACTGTGACTTTGTTTTATGTTTTTTTCCTGTGTCTAGTGTAAGCACATGGCCTTGTTAGTTATTTTCTCGGCCATGTGCTCCTTTAGCCCCTCCTCCTTGTTTCCTCTTTACCACACCCTCTTGTTACCCTAGTTGGTCTAATTGTGCTCACCTGTCCCTCATGTATTTTTCTCCCTATTTATAGTGCACCATACCCTTTTGTGTTTGCTGGTTCGTTGTCATTCTCACCCCCTCTGTCTCTGTCTCTGTCTGTGTCTCTGTCTGTGTCTGTGTCTGTGTGTCTGTGTCTGTGTGTGTCTGTGTCTGTGTCTGTGTCTGTGTGTGTGTGTGTGTGTGTCTGTGTGTGTGTGTCCCTCCCTCCCTGTCTGGTTGGTTTTGTCCCTTGTTTTGTCTAGTCTTTTGTCTTTGTGATTCTATGTTCTTGTCTTGCTCCTTTATTTAGTAATTTGTTTGTTCTTGCCTTTTGCTTTCATTTGTAATATTTAGTTTTCTAGTTTTGATTCTTGGTTTTGTTTGATCATTCTCTTAAGTTGGTTAAATTGGTAATTTCTTTATTTTGTTACTTTTATTAGTTCATTGGTTTATATTCTTTGTTTTGGATTTAACTTGTGTTTTTGTGGAGCTTTGAGTCCCACAGAGATCCCTCCTGTCATGTCCACAGAAAACGTTCCTGTCAGTCGTGTGTCAAGTCCCCCAGAGATCACTCCTGTCATGTCCACAGATGTTGTCAAGTCCCCCAGAAGATCACTCCTGTCATGTCCACAGAAAATGTTCCTGTCAGTCGTGTGTCAAGTTCTCCAGAGATTACTTAGATTATTAGTCATGGCCATAGAGGGTGTTTGTGCCTGTCAAATTATGGCCATATAAA
Organism: Carassius carassius; assembly: GCF_963082965.1. NCBI lineage: Eukaryota > Metazoa > Chordata > Actinopteri > Cypriniformes > Cyprinidae > Carassius > Carassius carassius. The sequence continues at coordinate 5,861,982 of NC_081765.1, forward strand.
ATGTTCCTGTCTGTCCTGTTATTTCCTCGAAGGTTGCCCTTGCCAGTTGGGTCATGGCCATAGAGATGGTTCCTGTCTTGTCAAGTCCTCAAGGGTTGTTACCTGTCATGTCTGGGCCATACAAAGTGTTCCTGCCTGTCCCGTCACTCCTACAAAGGTTGTTTGTGCCAGTTGGGTCATGGCCATAGAAGGTGTTCCTACCACTCAAGTTATGGCTATATACGATGTTCCTGTCTGTCTTGTCATGTCCTCTGAGGTAGTCCTTGTCAGTTGGGTCATGGCCATAGTTCTTATATTGTCAAGTCCTCAAGTCTTGTTCCTACCCGTCACATCTGGGCCATGCAAAGTGTTCCTGCCTATCCTGTCAGACCTACAGTGGTCATTCCTGCCTGTTGGGTCATGGCCTTAGACGTTGTTCCTACCTGTCAAGCTATGGTCATATAAAATGTTCCTGTCGGTCCTGTAATGTCCTCTGAGGTTGTCTTTGGCAGTTGGGTCATGGCCATGGAGATGTGTTCCCTTTTCTCTTGTCAAGCCCACGGAGGTTGTTCCTGCTAGAAGTTGCGCCCACCGAGATCATACCAGACCAGCTGTCTGCTGCTTCTGAGGAGTCCCTCGGAGGATGTTCCTACTAGTTGTCAGCCATCTAAGGAGGCTATCCTATCCGTTTTGTCCCATCCTTGAAGATTGTTCCTGTTTGTCTTGTTAAGCCCTCAGAGGATGTTCCTGCTAGAAGTTGCACTCACTGAGATCATACCAGACCAGCTATCTGCTGGTTTTAACCAGTCCTTCAGAGTGTGTTCCAGCTAGTCATGTTTCACCTGTGGAGGCTGTCCCCAAGTATACTACTCTCCCTGTCATGACCTCTGAAGATGTTCCTGGACAGTCTGCCCAAACCCAGTGCTTATGATGCTGACTTTCACCCCACCGTCGGAGTGGATGCCAGGAGGCGTCCATTGGGAGGGGGCTAGTGTCAGGGTTTTGCACTGTGTTTGACTTTTGTTTTATGTTTGTTTCCTGTTTGTAGTGACAGCACATGGCCTTGTTAGTTATTTTCTTGGCCATGTGCTCCTTTAGCCCCTCCCCCTTGTTTCCTCTTTACTACACCCTCTTGTTACTCTAGTTGGTCTAATTGTGCTCACCTGTCCCTCATGTATTTTCCTCCCTATTTATAGTGCACCTAACCCTTTTGTGTTTGCTAGTCAGTTGTCTCACCCCCTCTTTCTGTGGATGTGGCTGAATGTGTGTCCGTGTCTCCCTGTCTGGTTGGTCTTGTGCCCTTGTTTTGTCTAGTCCTTGTGATTCTTTGTTCTCGTCTTGCTCCTTGTTTTAGTAATTTGTTTGTTTTTGCTCTTTTGCTTTCATTTGTAATATTTATTTAGATTTCTAGTTTTGATTCTTGTTTTTGTCTGATCATTCTCTTAAGTTGGTTAAATTGGTAGTTCCTTATTTTGTTACTTTTATTAGTTCATTGGTTTATATTCTTTGTCTTGGATTTAACTTGTGTTTTTGTGGAGCTTTGTCCTGTCTAGTCTTGTGTTCGAGTTCCTGACCTATCGCCATGTGTCCTGCCCTGGTTCTACCAGCCTCGCATCTGGTCTGTCTCCAGAGTCAGTGGTCAACAAGTTTCTGAGCTCTGCTCTATGGTGCCTTGTGTGGCCTTTTCTATCAGCCTGGTCTTGCTGCCCCCTCTGTTGCCCAAGTATTCTGCCAGTTGTTTCCTGAAGCCTTCCACGTGGCCTCCCCTATCTGTTCTGTTTATTGTGTTCCTGTTGTGGTATCTGTTGTGCACTTCACTACCTCTTGTATCAGTCTGTCTTGTTAATAAAACCTTGTTATCTCACTGCAATTGGGTCCTGCTTCCCAGATCCCTGACAAGGGAAGTAACACTTTTAAGATTTTAATTATATTTAATAAATTGAATGAAATGACTCAAAAAAGATTTGTTCATTCTGCTGAATGAGACTCAAAGGTCAGAGTCTGTAAAATCAGAACTTCCCATCACTATTTTGAGCTTCCTTTTGGGTTCTGTCTGCAAAATGTGACATTTAAACAGAGGTGGGTAGTAACGAGGTACATTTACTTCGTTACATTTACTTGAGTAATTTTTTGGGGTAACAAATACTTTTCGGAGTATATTTAAAGATGGGTACTTTATACTCTTACTTGAGTAAATTTTGGGGGAAAAATCTGTACTTTTACTTCGTTACTGTGGGCGACGCTCCTCTCGTTACTTTATCTTAATGCAATAAATGTTATAATGCTTCAGTTTATTCCAAACGCGCCGTCTACTTTTCTCTGGGCAATGAGCGATGCCCATTCGTGAATGATTCATTCTTTTGAGTCAATTCTGTTCAAAGGCTTGATCAAACCAATTGGCAAACGAGTGAATTGGTACATGAATCAGTTTGAATGAGTCGTTCAGTTCCCTGCCGCACGCGCTGAGTTGTAACGTTTAAGAACAGAAAGAGCGTTGAAAACGTGGCTGGAACTGCACTGAATTGAAATCTGCAAAGGTTATTATTTGCCAGCGATGGAGATCCTTATTAGATGAACACCGCGTGTGCTGTCTACTGTTTAACAGGTAATAACTTGGGCTACATTCGATTACAGTACATGATACCACTGTGACATTAGTTTGTTGTACGTGTGTGGCTTATAACAGAGGGGAGTCAAGTTGAATGCAGCTTCCAAAAGACAAAAAATAGCCGATTAAGATTTTATTAATTTTAATACAATCACACTGGTGCAAGTACGTTCAGCGAGTCATATTATCAGCTGCTAAATTCAGATCTGTGATTGCTTGCTGGCGCTTAGCCAGAGATAGATGCGTTTATACAGCGATGCGCATTATAACAAATCACACATGATTCTTTTGAGCGTATTAAAGCATTGGCCAATCAGAGGTGTTCAGATGAGTCATCGCTAAAATAACGGTGCTTCCTTCACTCGCTCACTGACTGAATACCTCTTTCTGGCGAATTCTCTCGCAGGAACAACAAAGTGCAGATGTGTGTACGAATCTTTAATTAAGATATTGATTTCACAGTGTTAACAGTTTCAGTGATTTTAATGGGAGTTTCTGAGAGTGATTGAAATCTAGACTGTCAGTGAAAATTATCTTTAATAATGTAAATGTTATTTGCTCTCTTTCTGAACAATGAAAGATTAGTAGCAATATTTATATCACATTAACTTTCAATGTTAAATTCACATTTAATATAAAGTCAGTCGTATTAAAAATATGTTATGGCATGACACCTATATCTGTTACTTAAGTAAACAGACAGGGTTTTATAATAAATTACATAAATTGGAGTAAAGGCTGATGAAATATATACATTTATACACGCACACATACATTACATACATTTTATCTATATATCTAAATAAAAATAGGCTCAGTATATATGACCCAAAGTAACTAGTAACTAACTACTTGAGTAGATTTTTTATCCGATACTCTTTTACTCTTACTCAAGTAACTATTCAAGACTAGTACTTTTACTTTTACTTGAGTAAATATTTCTAGAAGTACTTTTACTTTTACTTGAGTACAGTTTTTGGGTACTCTACCCACCTCTGCATTTAAAGAATATATTACTATACTATGCGGCTATATTCTACACAATTTCAGGCAGCATTGTTGACTTGACTGCACTATTGGAGGAGAACCGAACTGAACTGGATGAAAACATCCCTGAATCAACAATAAACTGACTTTATCTGATAAACTGACTGTTCTCTATTGTCCTCTTGCATTATTGGCACATGTTTTTCCTGTTTAACACTGTAAAGCTGCTTTGACACAATCAGTATTGTATAAAGCGCTATATAAATATGACTTGACTTCAGTTGATCTGCAAGTAGGTTTTTTTATACACTTTTAAGATCAGAAAAGTGCACATTAAGGGACCATTCACAATTTTTTTTTTTTTTTTTTTTTTTTATGGAGTGCAGCATGCACGGGTCTCAAGATGAATATAACACAAAAAGCCAAACAGCAGAATAGATAGAGATAGATAGAAGCTGTTTTTTTTTAAAGAAACAGATTGTGATATCTGGACACCATGCTGTCAAATAAAACAGTTGCCATGCCAACTTGCTACTGTATACAAAAGTTTTTATACGCTTGCCCCGCCTCCAGGGTCTTCTGATTGGTTTACAGCAGCTCTTCGTGTAAAAAGTTACATTCTTTCATCTTGACACCATTGCAAGCATGTTTACATGGAGATATGTGTTCTGTATAAACAGTCCCTGAGCTCATTTGTTTTTAACACAGGACACTGTGTGCATGAGTGTGTCTTAACCACAAACAAACACATTCCGCTCTGATGAATGTCTGGCTTTGGAGCTTCTGGATTTTTGAAGGGAGTAGTTACAGTATGTAATGTTTTGGTTGCAAAACCAGCAATAACCATTCTGCTTGAAAAAAAAAAAAAAAAAAAAAGGATATGGTGTTATTTCCAGTTTAATTTTGTGAAGCTGAATGGAAATGGATCCCAGCACAGACACTTTGCTTCCAGTGACACAAAACAGAGGCTCTGTATTCCCATTATTACATGTGTTAGATTCACAGAGACACAACACATCAACAGTCATGAAAGATACACTCATGTCATGATTGTGTGAGGCCTATGAAAGTCTGCACTTACAGGTACAGTGAAATAACAAAACAGAAGAAATATTGATTTGACTTAGAAATACTCACTTGTTTAATGTGAGGTCCAGAATGAATTGTGATCCAAAGGCCTGAAGTTGAAATGAAGCCTGAGAGAGATAGACTTTCTATTGGAGGAAGAGAAAAATCAAGATTAGTGTCAGACTAAATGCTGAACGACCGAACGTCACTGTTTACAGATCATTTTCCTCAAGTATTCACCAGAAATGTTCCTGTTTTTACTGTGCGCTGTAATGTGATGTAATGTAATGTGTAACAATGTGAAGCAATGTCTGTTCTATGTTATCATAGTCAGGGCATTTGCAGCTGCAACAATCACAAACACTTCTTATCGTGATGAGAAGCAGAGCTGGGTAAAACTTGACTCACCCAGTCCCAGTTCTTAATGTAGTACTTTCTGTTATAATCTCAAATGGTACATAATTTAACTTTGTTTTGAACTTATTTCTTTGGTTTGCTTCCATTAAGTTAATTAATAACAGCGAAATCGCATGATAAATTATCTTTTATTTGTAGTATTTCATTAAGTTAATTAATAACAGAGAAATCGCATGATAAATTATCTTTTATTTGTAGTATTTCATTAAGTTAATTAATAACAGAGAAATCACATGATAAATTATCTTTTATTTGTAATATTTCAATCATTGTATTTAAATGAATAAATAAATAGGCTTTATCAAATGGTGTTGTAATATACAAAATGTTTGGGTTGAATTTCTAGCCTCATTAATATAAAATATTTACTATAACATTAAAAGTGTGTCATAAATCACACTCCTAATTTTTAAAGACTTTGAAGTGTAGGCTACGTCTTTATGGAAGGCATTTTCTGCCAAATTTAAATAAATAAAATGTATTGTATTTCAATTCCATCAGGTGCTTGATTTCACATAGAGCAGCTGTTACTACACAGAGCTATTGTTAACTGAGAAGATGCGCCAATAAACGCTGAAAATGAACGTGGATTTGTGCATCTTCTCAGCGGCTCTGTGTAGTAACAGCTGCTCTATGTGAAATCACGCACCTGATGGAATTAACCGCTGATTAGAGAACCGGCTTTACTGACGAGATGCGCATAACGATCGGCCGATCGTGATCGGAGCACCCCTATCCAAGATAGATTCAACTCGTAGCAAAATGAAGTCATTATCATCCGAAATGTTTGCTAGCTGGTTTAATTCTGCTGCTATACTGGCCATAACCGCCATTATAGCTCCTCCACGTAACAACGTAATTGAGCCACACCCACTCATTAACATATAATTTGCATGCAGGTTGTCTTTGAAAATGAAAACGAAAATGAAAACAGTGAAATAAAAGAGGAATTAAAATGACAAGTAAAATTTACATTTAAATTTGAATTGTGTCACTATTTTTGCGTGAGCGTTAATAAAGAGCTTTGTAAAAACTGTATGTGTAGTTTCTTTTTCACGTTTGGCTTTTCATTTTAATATTGGCAGTCTTGCCTCAAGACTCTATTGAAAATGAAATGTGAAATCACCAATTGCATTTTATTTTTCAATTTGACAGGTATGTCACCGTGAAAATGAAATAATTTAATTTCATGCTCAATTTTGTCACATATTTCGCGTACAGTTTTCTGTAATGAAATCGTTCATCTGGTTTTAATTTTAATCATTTCATTTATGTATTTAAATTTGGCAGAAAATGCCTTCCATCCTTAGGAGTTTGGTCACAACTGAAAGCACTGACTGGGCGATCAATCATGTCGTTGCCGTTCTTAATAACATACAATATTAAAATGACACGTGAAAAAAAAAAGTGCCTGAAGTCTATCATGTCTACACGAAAGAGGGAATTTTTGTTTCTTAAAGGAATACACTCAAAAATGAAAATTTCTATAAAATCAACTCCAGTACATCAATTAACTTTAAATTGTTGTTTCAAAATCCGTAGTAACCTTTCCTCCATTGAAAAAGTCCATCTCCTGTTGTCCTCTCACATCAAAATCCACCCACATGTTTTTTAGAGCTGTTTTGGACTGTTTAAACAGTGCTTGATCTGTGCACATTTCTCTCCTTAATCAGATGAGATGACTTTTTTTTACTGGAAAAATAGTTCAGAGTTATAACGCCTTAATGATAGATGAGTATCTTACAAACTCCAGCTTTTCACTTCACAAGGCAATTGATGGACAGGATTCATGTGGATTACTTGTGGATTATTGTGATGTTTTTTTATCAGCTGTTTGGACTCATTCTGACGGCACCCATTCACTGCAGAGCATCCACTGGAGAGCAAGTGATACAATGATATGTTTGGGTGAACATTTCAATTAAAACAATTCATATCCTGCATTCAACCTAACTACCAGTCAACCTTCAGTATTTAGATTATGTTTCTGTGGATATAACCCATGTTCTGTAACAGATGCTGAGTTGAATCTGCACTCACCTGTCCATGTGGGTCAGGAATCTTAGCGCGAGGGTTCAGGTCATGATAAATGCTCTCAGAAGCTTCGTTCTGGAAGTAGACGATGCAGGAGGGGTATGTGAGCGTGTGTTCGGTCTGCTGTGGGCCGCTGGCATTGTGCTTCTGTCCAGCTGCATCATTATCCTTCTGTAGCAGCAAAGACACTGTCTCCTCAGGGATCTCAGCCTCCAACACTGACAACACACATGCACACACACACATTTCATTTGATGAACACTCCTGACACTAATGCCATCTAAACTAGGCCAGTCTGACTACAGCACGTGCTTCACAAGCAACAAACAATAGCTTGATCTGTTTAACCCCTTAACTGTCACCCTGTCCCGAATACGAGACGCCTATGTTTACTTCACTATATTACAATCAAATCTAATCTAATCTTGACAATCTATATCGTTGGAAAGGTCTAAGACTCCCAAATATATATTTTACCAATGTTTTTTGTTAAAAATTATGTAGGGAAAGTAATAGTTTAATTTATGACAAGCGTGCACCCTCAAAATCTACATTATAATAGGAGTTTTGACCTTTGTTTAAAAAAAATACTTGGTTGCCTTCTTCTCTATCACATTTTAGAAATCATCAGAAATTATTTATCAACTGAAAACTTAAAATTTCAAAATTCATACTTTAAAACCCATTTTTAAATCAGAAATTGCCTTACCATGTAAATGGTACATCAATATCATGTTACAAAATGTTTTCAGTCATGAATTATAAAAATTTTGTATCATGCACATTCAAGTCTATCTTCAAAAACGTGAGTGACAGTTAAGGGGTTAAACTATGATTAATATCATTAAAATGATAACAAGGCCGAAAGCTCTGGTGCTCATGTTATCCACTCTGTCATTGCAATATGCCATTACTATTATTTGTAATTATTATTATTTTTATTATTATTATTATTGCCTTGAATAGAGATCTCAACAAATGGACATATATCATTGAGGATATTTTATTCACACTTTATTTTAGGATCCAATTCTCACTATTAACTAACATTTAACTATGCCTTTTGCCTCAATAAACTCCTAATTACCTGCTTATTAATAGTTAGTAATGGAGTAGTTACGTTTAGGTATAGGGTGGATTAAGGGATCTAAAATATGGTCACGAAGAATAAGGCATTATTATGTGCTTTATAAGTACTAATAAACAGCCAATATGGGGAAGTCGTGGCCTGGTGGTTAGAGAATCGGACTCACAATCGAAGGGTTGTGGGTTCGAGTCTCGGGCCGGCAGGAATTGTGGGTGGGGGGAGTGCATGTACAGTTCTCTCACCACCTTCAATACCACAACTTAGGTGCCCTTGAGCAAGGCACCGAACCCCCAACTGCTCCCCGGGCGCCGCAGCATAAATGGCTGCCCACTGCTCCGGGTGCGTGTTCACAGTGTGTGTGTGTGTGTTCACTGCTCTGTGTGTGTGCACTTCGGATGGGTTAAATGCAGAGCACAAATTCTGAGTATGGGTCACCATACTTGGCCGAATGTCACGTCACTTTCCAATATGCTAGTAATATGCATGCTAGTGCTGTAACGGTTTGGTATGGAAGACAGGAGGCAAATGCAAGTTGACAGAGTTTATTGTAATGAGATGAGATGGATGAAGGTTGGAAAGTGACGCAGGGACCTCGATGGCAGCACAGACTGGTGAGTAGGTGGGTTGAGTGCGCTGGTAGAGATGACGGTGGTGGGAGATCCATGAGAGGTGAAGATAATCCGTGTGAGAGAGGAACAATCCAGAGACTACCGAACAAGAGACAAGCAAGAGCAGGAACATGAGAATCAGGACAGACATCTAACATGGAGGACCTCAAACAACGATCTGACAAACAAGAGACGAAAGACAGGGTGTTAAATAGGCAGTTGGAATGAGATGCACCTGCCGCTGATCAGACGATCAGTGGCAACACCCACATGAAACAATCAACATGACGTAACATGAATACAGCTGGAGACGGTGCATTCATGAACCGTGACAGTACCCCTCCTCCTAAGGACGCCTCCTGGCGTCCCCAGAATCTCATACCTGTCGATTTTAATCATCGATAAGGGAGTGATCCAGGATGTCCCTAGCAGGTACCCAACTTCTCTCCTCCGGACCATAACCCTCCCAGTCCACCAAGTACTGAAATCCGCGTCCCCTCCGTCTAGAGTCCAGAATGCGATTGACCGAATAGGTGGTCTCCCCATCTACGAGTCGCGGCGGGGGGGGAGAACCGGGGTAGGCGGATTAATGGGAGAATGAAATACGGGCTTAATCTTGGACACATGAAAGGCAGGATGAATTCTCATGTACGCAGGAGGGAGTTTAAGGCGGACTGCCACCGGACTAATGATCTTGGTGACAGTAAACGGGCCAATAAATTTGGGAGCCAACTTATTAGATACGGAACGGAGAGGAATATTTTTGGTAGAAAGTCACACCTTTTGACCCACGACGTATACGGGAGGCCTTGACCGGTGGCGATCGGCTTTGGCCTTGGTGCGCACCCCCACCTGGAGTAGAGTCTCGCGGGCTCTAGTCCAAGTGCGGTGACACCTCTGGACAAAGGCGTGAACGGAGGGGACCGCAACCTCGGATTCCATACTGGGAAAAATAGGTGGCTGGTAACCTACACTACACTCAAAAGGAGATAGGCCCGTAGCTGATACTGGTAAGGTATTGTGGGCGTACTCCACCATAGACAATTGTTGGCTCCAGGAGGAAGGATTCTTGGAGACCAAACATCGCAACACCCTTTCCAAATCTTGGTTGGCTCTCTCGGTTTGACCATTGCTCTGGGGGTGAAACCCTGAGGACAGACTTACAGTCACTCCCAGTAGTCTACAGAATTCTCGCCAAAATTTAGACACAAATTGGGGTCCCCTGTCGGAAACCACGTCTATCGGGAGGCCATGTAAACGAAAGACGTGGTCTACGACGGTCAACGCTGTCTCCTTGGCTGAGGGTAATTTGGGCAAGGGAATAAAGTGGGCTGCTTTCGAGAACCGGTCCACCACGGTTAAAACTACCGTGTTGCCCTGGGAGGGCGGTAATAAAATCTAGAGCGATGTGGGACCAGGGTCTCGAAGGAACCGGCAGTGGTTGGAGTAACCCATCAGGGGGCCGATTGGAAGTCTTACCAGTGGCACAAACCGAGCAAGCCAAAACAAAACTGTGAATGTCGCGAGCCATAAGTGGCCACCAGAATCGTTGCTTGACTAAAAATCTAGTACGGTTAACCCCTGGATGGCAAGCTACATTAGAGCAATGTCCCCACTGGATAACGTTGGACCTTAATCCCTCCGGCACAAATAAGCAGTTCGGTGGGCACCCGGGCGGAGGCGTTACCCCTTCTAAGGCCGTTCTGACCTTCGATTCGATCTCCCATGTGAGAGTGGAGACCACTAATGTCTCAGGAAAAATACACTCGGGAGTGGATGGGCGTTCGGAATGGTCAAAAATACGCGACAAAGAATCGGGTTTGATATTTTTGGAACCCGGGCGGTACAAGATAGTAAAGTCAAAACGTCTGAAAAAAAGTGCCCATCGAGCCTGCCTGGAGTTCAACCTTTTGGCTGTGCTAATGTACTCTATATTCTTGTGGTCAGTCCATACTATAAAAGGAAACCCCGATCCTTCTAACCAGTGTCGCCATTCCTCCAATGCCATCTTAACTGCCAACAATTCTCGGTTACCAATATCGTAATTTCGTTCTGCCGGAGATAAACGATATGAAAAATACTCCCAAGGGTGGACCTTGTCGTCTAAGGGAGAACGTTGAGATAACACCGCTCCTACCCCCACCTCTGACGTGTCGACCTCCACTACGAACTGACGTGTAAGGTCAGGGGTAATCAGAATAGGGGCTGAAATGAAACAGCTCTTCAGTTTGGCAAACACAGCCTCAGCTGTGTCTGACCACCTGAACTCAGTCTTGGCAGAGGTCAAGGCGGTCAGAGGTGCGGCTAGTTGGCTGAAGTTGCGAATGAAACGCCGGTAGAAGTTAGCGAACCCCAGAAACCTCTGTAGGGCCTTTGTAGGGTTAGCCATTCTCTAGCAACCTCTGAAGCACTCGTCGGACATGCTGCACATGTTCCTGGAGAGAGGAAGAAAAAAATCAATATATCATCCAGGTAGACATAAATGAACTGATCGATCATATCTCGCAGCACGTCGTTGACGAGTGCCTGGAAGACCGCTGGGGAGTTGGAGAGCCCGAAGGGCATCACCAAATATTCAAAGTGCCCTCTGGGGGTGTTAAAAGCAGTCTTCCATTCATCCCCCTCCCTGATCCGAACCAAATGATACGCATTGCGTAAGTCCAGTTTTGTGAAAATTGACGCTCCCTGCAACCTCTCGAAGGCCGAAGACATCAACGGCAAAGGATAAGTGTTCTTTACCGTGATGTTGTTCAGTCCTCGGTAATCAATGCAAGGTCGCAGTGATCCGTCCTTCTTTCCCACAAAAAAGAACCCCGCCCCCACAGGAGAAGAGGAAGGGCGGATGAATTTAGAAGCTAGAGAATCAGAAATATATTTCTCCATAGCCTCCCTCTCTGGAACAAAAAGTGAATAAAGTTTGCCCTTAGGCGGAGACTTACCTGATAGTAAATCTTTGGCACAGTCGTAAGGACGATGCGGAGGAAGAGAAGCAGCACGAGACTTACTGAACACTTCCTTCAGATGGAGGTACTCAGCGGGCACGTTAGACAAATCCACCGCCTCCTCCTGTAACACAGACACAGACGGACAGGCAGACACTAAACAAGACTCATGACACTTTTTACACCAGGACAAAATGGAATTAGAGGACCAGTCTATTTTGGGGTTATGGAGGAGGAGCCAAGGGGGCCCGAGGACAATGGGTCCCAGGGGAGAGTCAAGGATGTGAAAGGAGATGGTCTCGGAGTGATTGCCAGATGTGATGAGTGTGATGTCTTCAGTAAGTAGGTGGGTTGAGTGCGCTGGTAGAGATGACGGTGGTGGGAGATCCGTGAGAGGTGAAGATAATCCGTGTGAGAGAGGAACAATCCAGGGACGACCGAACAAGAGACAAGCAAGAGCAGGAACATGAGAATCAGAACAGACATCTAACACGGAGGACCTCAAACAACGATCTGACAAACAAGAGACGAAAGACAGGGTGTTAAATAGGCAGTTGGAATGAGATGCACCTGCCGCTGATCATGAAACAATCAACATGACGTAACATGAATACAGCTGGAGACGGTGCATTCATGAACCGTGACAAGTGCAGCACGATTATGAAATCAAAAATCATAATTGTCGGTTTTTCCCTTTAAATTGTAATTGCGATTATTAATAACGATTATCACAATTTACATTGAATGATTTTTATACCATTGTTTGATCCAACTACATGCCGTATTTTTATATGAAAATAAACAAGCTGAAAACACTCTAATTGATAATTCTATAGTATTAAACCTCAGATGTCAACTATACATCGGATTGCTTTCTTCTTTAAATGATAAAACATAAAAAAGAATTTTATTATAATGTTATACTAAAACTAAATTTAAAAAAATGGGAAAACCCTGAAGATAACATGTAGAACGAAAGAAGAAAAAAAATGCATCATAAGCACGCAGAATAACATAAGTAGACTTTGAACGATTAATTGACGCTTTGAACAATTACATAATTGTGACTTCCATAATTGTGGCATCCATAATTGTAATCGCGATTATAAATTAGATAAATTGTGCAGCCCTAATGCATGCTAGTTAATAGTGAGCAATATATTATATGCATGCTAGTTAATGGCCCCTTAAAATAAAATGTTACCCTATGCATATTACTATTATTTTGGCTGTTTATGGCCATATTCTACATCCCTCAAAATAACTACTAAAACAAAAGTTTATTGGCATTTACTGAGGGAAACTCTTAGTTAATCTAAAGTGTTACCCAAATTATTTGATTGTTCATTATTCATTAATAATACTTGTTTATCTTTTTATATATTATTATATTTACTCATATATGTTAATAAATACCATTTCATTATGTAATATTTTTAATTATGTAATGTTATATAACAAATCCATCTGAGAAATAATATCAGACTCAAAGGAGTTGTAAATATATATATATATATATATATATATATATATATATATATATATATATATATATATATATATATAATACTATTACATTAATAATACCTGAATCAAAGACTCATGGGAGATTACTAAAGTCAGTTTTTCTAATTAACACGTATGACACTCCAAGCCAGAAGCAATGGTCTCATTTTGCATCGAGTTTAATCTAACTCATGTCTAGGAGAAACAATGAGAGATATTAACATATTTTATTAAGTTTTATTTGTGAAGGGTTAAAGACTGAATACTTCTAACAAAACAAAAACATCTGCGGTGTTCTCTGTGAGCTTAGACCATATCAAGCAGCAGAACAACAGTAAAGCAATATTTACATGCATGTCCCTCTCAGGAAGGATACTTTGCTCCCTGCACTGCTTTCTTCCGCATCCCCACACAGGATGTCCTTGCAGAGCACAACTCACAGAACACATCCCAAACCGGACACACCAGAGGCACATCACATTCCTTCATAAACCCCACCACAACAATCAGATCCCACACTGGAGGACTGTACAAGTTCATTTAAGTATTCAAATATTTGATGTTTATTAAGATTCTTCTGTTCTTAGGCAACAGGCAAGGCAAGGCACGTTTATTTATATAGCACATTTTGCACACAATGGTAATTCAAAGTGCTTTACATAAAAGAAAGTAAAATAATAATGAAGAAAAATAATAACAAGAATAAAACAAGCAATTTTAAAACTTTTACAATTATAAAAAAAATTACTTATTTATATTCAGTGAGCATATCTGAAATATATTTTGGTCCTAGGTCATTTAGTGACTTATATATTGAGCCACTCTTCCGTGTCTGTTGTGAGAGAGAGTTCAAAACACAACAGTTTAGTGTTATCCGGTTCGCGAATGATTCATTCGATGTAACCGGATCTTCTTGAACCAGTTCACCAAATCGAACTGAATCGTTTTAAACGGTTCACATCGGAAGAGAAGACAATGATGAATAAAGTCGTAGTTTTTGCTATTTTTGGACCAAAATGTATTTTCAAGGCTTCAAAAAATTCTAACTGATCCTCTGATGTCATATGGACTACTTTGAAGATGTTTTACGGGTCTTACAGGTTTGGAACGACATGAGGGTGAGTGATAAATGACATAATTTTCATTTTTCGGTGAACTAACCCTTTAATATTTATAAAATCATCATTTATTGGGTACTTTCAAATGGGAGGTGGCTGTCCCGAAACCCTAATGTCACGCTGTCTGGTCTCTGTTTCCCTGAGTCTCCACTAGTGGTTTCACTCACCGTAGGCACTACAATTCCCACAAAGCCTTGTCCCTTCATCACAGTAATTGCACATCTGTTAATTGCACTCAGGTGTCTTCACTTGATAGTCATTACCCTGCCTATATTAACCGGTCTTTTTCTGTTTGTCTTCATGGAGTCCTTTCATTCCGTCACCCAGTTTCCTCGTCTTCCGAGTTTCCTTTTCCAGTTCATATTCCTGTTCCTATTCCTGTTGTTTGTTTGTTTGGATTGATTTCTGGTTTTGACCCCTGCTTGTTGGATTCTGATTTGGATTACCCAATAAATATCACACTGCGTTTGGATCTCTCGTCTCCTGTGTTTCCAGATCATAACAGAAGGACTCAATCATGTCGAGATCCAGTGGTGTGGGACTTCATACCCGCTCCCCAGCCAGTGCGGTGGAGTGAAGGGCAAGATACATAAAATTAACCACCCTCCGCCAAGAGGGGAATGAGGTGGGTGCTATGGCACATGTGTTCTGGACCCTGGCAGATGGTATGGGATACAATGATGCGGCCCTAAAGGACATTTTCAACACCGGTAACACTGGGATATTCCAGTCCAGCGTCATGGCGCAAGATGGCCACCAGCCCAGCACCACAGCACAAGATGGCCGCAAGCCCAGCACCACAGCACAAGATGGCCGCAAGCCCAGCACCACAGCACAAGATGGCCGCCAGCCCAGCACCACTGTCCAAGATGGCCGCCGGCCCAGCGCCACTGCCCAAGATGGCCGCCGGCCCAGCGCCACTGCCCAAGATGGCCACCGGTCCAGAGTCATGGCACAAGATGGCCGCTTGTCCAGCACCTCTGCACAAGATGACAGCCACAGTTGACCCTCCAGAGTCGAGCCAGGTTCCCGTTGACCCTCCAGAGTCGAGCCAGGTTCCCGTTGACCCTCCAGAGTCGAGCAAGGTTCCCCGATGACCCTCCAGAGTCGAGTCAGGTTCCCGTTGATCCTCCAGAGTCGGGTCAGGTTCCCGTTGACCCTCCAGAGTCGGGTCAGGTCACCGTTGACCCTCCAGAGTTAGGGCAAGTCACCGTTGACACTCCAGAGTCAGGGTAAGTCACCAATGATCTTCATGGGCAAAGTCCAGTCACCAGTGTTCTTCATGGGCAAGGTCAAGTCACCGACTATCTTCATGGGCAAAGACAAGTCACCATTGATCTTCATGAACAAATGCAAGTCACCATTGATCTTCATGAGCAGGGTCAGGTCACCAATGATCTTCATGAGCAGAGTCAAGTCACCAATGATCTTCATGAGCAGAGTCAAGTCATCATTGATCTTCTTGAATCCAATCTAAACACCACAGAATTACCAGAGCCTCCCCACATCTCTGCTGAACTACCAGAGCCTCTCCACGTCTCTGCTGAACTACCAGAGCCTCTCCACATCATGGCTGAACTACTAGAGCCTCCCCACATCTCTGCTGAACTACCAGAGCCTCTCCACGTCTCTGCTGAACTACCAGAGCCTCTCCACATCATGGCTGAACTACTAGAGCCTCTCCTCATCTCTGCAGAACTTCCAGAGCCTCGTCACTTCTTAGCCAAACTCTCTGAGCGCTCGACTGATCCTGTCGTAGCCACGGAGGACACCCTTAACTTGTTCATGTTCTCTGTTTCAGACATCTGATAGCTGCTCCGTGGAGGAGGGGGTAATGTCACGCTGTCTGGTCTCTGTTTCCCTGAGTCTCCACTAGTGGTCTCACTTCCCCATAGGCACCTCACCGTAGGCACTACAATTCCCACAAAGCCTTGTCCCTTCATCACAGTAATTGCACTCCTGTTAATTGCACTCAGGTGTCTTCACTTGATAGTCATTACCCTGCCTATATTAACCGGTCTTTTTCTGTTTGTCTTCATGGAGTCCTTTCATTCCGTCACCCAGTATCCTCGCCTTCCGAGTTTCCTCATCTTCTGGGTTTCCTGTTCCAGTTCCTATTCCTGTTCCTATCCCTATTGTTTGTTTGTTTGGATTGATTTACCCAATAAATACCACACTGCGTTTGGATCTCTCATCTCCTGTTTTTTCCCTGGGTTCCGATCGTAACACCTAACCCCTAAATTTCAACTTATGATTTTTTTAAAAATATTTTTTCCAGTGTTGTTTTTAAAAATGTCTTTTTTTATTCTTTTAAAAATGTAAGGGAACACATAATTCTCATATTTGGGGAGAAAAAACAAAATTTAAGTACAGTTATGCAATTTTTTTTGTGTGTATTTTAGTATGTTTTAGAAGTGTTTGCAAGTTAAAATTCTGTAATGTGATGTGGTCAATATCAAAGCATTACTGTCACTACCGGAAATGTGAAGTCACAACCGAAACATGGGATGTTTTGTCAAAAATAAAGTATACTGAATTATCAACTAAGATGTTATGATCGTTTTTAGTTCTATGTTTTAATGACAAATCAAGGTGAGGAAGCAAGTGCTAGTAAAAAGGTATTTAATGAACACAGTCAGATACACGAGTAACACTAAACAGGATAACAGGTGAGTGAGGCGAAGTCTCATGGCGATCCGGGAAGTAGCAATGTCCGATGGTGATCCAGGAAGTGGCGGTGAGGAGATGCAGCAGGAGAGCGTGACACAGGAACTGAGATGAGCAATCCATGGGGGTGAGTGGTATAATCCGTGGGGGTGAAGAGTGGATGGGATTCCATAGACACAGACGATCCAACGAAGAGACACAGAGAACAGGAATGAGAGACCAGGCATAGACACGGGAGACTGCAAACAACGCTCTGACAAACACAAGATGAAAGACAGGGCACTAAGTAGGGGTCGGGTAATGAGCTGGTGTAGATGAACAATTAACGGAGACGCCCACATGAAACAATCAGTGCAGACGAGAGACACACACAAACTCCACCCACATAGTGCAAATCCCGAGACCACGGTTTACCAACCGTGACAGTACCCTCCCCTCTAGGAACGCCTCCTGGCATTCCCAGACGACTCTACCTGTCAATTGTAATCATCAATCAGGGAGTGATCCAGCAGGTACCCAACTCCTCTCCTCCGGACCGTAACCCTCCCAGTCCACCAAGTACTGGAATCTTTGTCCTCTCCGTATCGAGTCCAGAATACGATTGACCGAATAGGTGGGTTCCCCATCTACGAGTCGTGGGGGAACCAGGATGGGCGGGTTAATTTGTGAATAAAACAGGTTTAATTTTGAACACATAGAAGGCGGGATGAATCCTCCTGTACGCCGGAGGTAGTTTTCAGGCGGACTGTCACTGGACTAATGATCTTGGTGACAGGGAACGGGCCAATAAATTTGGGAGCTAACTTATTAGAAACGGATCAGAGCGGAATGCTGTTGGTAGAAAGCCACACTTTTTCACCCACAACGTATACGGGAGGCTTAGACTGGTGGGGATCGGCCTTGGCTTTGGTGCACACCCTCACCTGGAGCAGAGTCTCGCGGGCTCTGGTCCATGTGCGGTGGCACCTCTGGACAAATGCCTTTGCGGAGGGGACCACGACTTCAGATTCCAGACTGGGAAAAATAGGCGGCTGGTAACCTATGCTACACTCAAACTGGGAGATGCCCGTGGATGACACTGGTAGCGAGTTATGAGAGTACTCAACCATATAGAGTTGTTGACTCCAGGAAGGATTCTTGGAGACTAAACATTGCAATGTTCTCTCCAAATCTTGGTTGGCCCACTCAGATGACCGTTGCTCTGCGGATTATAACCTGAAGACAGACTAACCGTCGCTCCCAATAATTTACAAAACTGTCTTACCTCCAAAATTTGGACACAAATTGGGATCCCCTGTCAGAAACCACGTCTACCGGGAGGCCATGTAACCGAAAGACGTGATCAAGTACAGTAACCGCTGTCTCCTTGGCTGATGCTAATTTGGCCAAGGGAATGAAATGTGCCGCCATCGAGAATCGGTCCATTACGGTCAAAACGACCATCATGCCATTAGAGGGCGGGAGGGCGGTAACAAAATCTAGAGCGATGTGGGACCAGGGTCTCGAAGGGACAGAACGCGGTTGAAGAAGCCCATCCGGAGGTCGGTTAGACGTCTCACCACTGGCCACCAGAATCATTGCTTTACTAAGCCCTTGGTACAGCTTATCCTTGGATGACAAGCGACATTGGAGCAGTGACCCCACTGAATAATGTCGGACTGTAACTCCTCCGGAACGAACAACCGATTCGGTGGGCACCCGGGCGGTAGTGATGTCCGATTCGCGAACGAATCGTTCAATTTAACCGGTTCTTCTTAGTGAACCGGTTAAACCAGTTAACCAAATCGAACTGAATCGTTTAAAATGGTTCGCGTCTCCAATAAGCATTAATCCACAAATTACTTAAGCTGTTAACTTTTTTATTGTGACTGTCACTCCCTCTGAGTCAGAATAAACCAATATCCCGGAGTAATTAATTTACTCAAACAGTACAATGACTGAAATGCTGTGAAGACCGAACTGAAGATGAACCCCGAGCAGAGCCAGATAATGAACGAACACGCCCACTGCTGGAGCAGTTCTCGTTCTAGAGTCAAGAACTGGTTGCATCAGTTTTCGGATCACCAGTACACTGAACTGAGAACCGTTTCTGTCGGACGCGTCCGATTTGAGAACCGATGAGCTGATGATACTGCGCATGTGTGTAATTTTCCAAGTATTTTGTTAAACATCGGAAAGTGTGATAAAATAACTATATTTTATTTTTATTTATTTATTTTTTTTTAAGATAAATGTTTCTAATCTGTATTTTGTAGATTATGTATAGGCCAAAGGGGTTTTCAGGGAAATTGGACAATAATTAAGACTCTAAAGACTCTATGTTTAATAGGAAGGGATGATTTATGTAATATCTGTACTGTATTTATAGTTAATGATGACACATTCACAATTTGAGTTTGTAGTAAACAGAACATGAACACGAATAGAGCAGCTGATGATACTGAACTGCAGCACATGCCGGTTAGAGCGGTTCTCGTTCTCGAGTAAGGAACCAGTTGCATCGGTTATCGGATCATCAGTACACTGAACCGAGAACCGTTTCTTTCGGACGCGTCCGTTTCGAGAACCGAGGAGCTGATGATACTGCTCATGCGTGATTCAGCGTAAAGCCGACTGACTCACAGCGCGTCTGAACCGAACTGATTCTTTTGGTGATTGATTCTGAACTGATTCTGTGCTAATGTTATGAGCGCGGGTAAACCGAGGGCTTGAATGAAGGGCAATCTGGCGAAACGTAAGTTCATTTAATAACATCATCGCAATGGATTATGTATAGTAAGTGGATCATGGTTTCTGCGCTGATGACACCTAATTTATTTACTTTATATCTTCAAGACTTAAATCCTCTTATGCACATTATTGCTGCTACTGTATTTGGGTGCATTGTTGCAAAACTTCATTGTAAACTTTTCATGATTATGAGGTTTTTAACTGACTAAAGTTATGATTACTGACTTTATATATTTGAATGTTTCATAAAAGAATCAAACTTCCCATCACTACCGGGCAGAGGCGTTACCCCTTCTAAGGCCTTCTTTTGACCTTCGATTCGACCTCCCATATGAGTGATGAGATGACTATACTATCAGGTAAAATACACTCGGGAGTCACCGGGCGTTCGGATGAATCAAAAATACGTGCGGCAGTGCGATAGAGGAAAATCAAAACAACCGAAAAAAAGTGCCCACCGAGCCTGCCTGGAGTTGAGTCTTTTGGTGGTTCTAATATATTCTAAATTCTTATGATTGGTCCAGATGATGAAAGGTACCCCCGACCCCTCCAACCAATGACGCCACTCCTCCAATGCTAATTTGGAGCAACAACTCTCTTTTACCAATGTCATAATTATGTTCGGCATGAGATAAACGGTGGGAAAAGAACTCGCACGGATGCATCTTTTCGTCTGAGGCAGCACGTTGGGAAAGAACTGCACCAACTTCCACATCTGATGCATCGACCTCCACCACGAACTGACGTGTGGGATCAGGGGCGACTAAGATGGGAGCCAAAACGAAGCAGCTCTTGAGGTTGGAAAATACAGTCTTGGCTGTATTAGACCACCTGAACGTAGTACTGGGGGAGGTCAAGGCGGTCAGAGGTGAGACTGGTTGGCTGAAATTACCCAAAAGTTCCAGTGGTGTGGGTGATGTAGGGCAGTTCCTGGCCATTGAGTGCACTGATGGTGATCTGGTCTGAAAGGGGAGTGATGGGGAGTCTCAGGTGTTGTACAAGAGTAGTGTCCATAAAGTTATCCTCTGCTCCAGAGTCCAAAAAGAAGTGACAGGTGTGCGTGTTGTTGGACCATCTCAGTAACACCGGAAGGAGAGTGGATAATGTTGAGGACTTCCCGGCGGAGATCCCACCTGATAGTAGCCTCGGGTTTACTACCAGGCTGGCTCCTCTTACCGGACAGGAGAATAGAAGATGTCCAGAGTCACCGCATCCACGCAGAGCACAAAGTCGATGAGCCTGTTGAGGCTGGTTCGCAACTCGAGTAGGTAGATCTCCTTGTGAACATGGTCGGCCAGCCAATACAGGAACATATCCCATTGCGCCTCCCCGTTCCCCTTGCACGTGGCCACCAAGGTGCGGAGCTTGATGGAATAGACTGTCACGGAGTGATTCCCCTGCTTGAGGTCCGCCAACTCTCGGGCCGCCTCCTTGCCAGCCACGGCCTGGTCAAAGACCCTATTCATTTCCTCGGAGAGGGAGTGGAATGAGGCGCAGCATGGGTCTCGGTTCTCCCACACTGCCGTTCCCCACAGGGTGGCCCTCCCAGAGAGCAGAGTCAGAACAAACACCACCTTGGACTCCTCGGTCTCAAAGGTGCGAGGTTGCAGTGAGAAATGCACGGAACACTTGGTCAAAAATGTTCTGCAGTAGTTGGGCTCACCGGAGTAGTTTTCAGGAACAGGTAGGCGTGGTTCCGGCCGGTAGTGAGTTTCGGGGATAGCCCGGGGAACAGACGGTGTGGGTGGCGCAGCGGGAGTGGTTAGCTGTTGCTGGTGACCTGTGTCACCAGCGCTTGGACAGCGCGTCCGGTGTTGACGATGCTCTCCTGCTGCTGATCCATGCGAGTGACGCTGTGGTGGATGAATTCGGAGAGCGATGTAGAACTTGCTGCTTCCATGATTGGTCAGAGTGTTCTGTAACGGCACATCAAGGTGAGGAAGCAAGTGCAAGTAAAAAGCGATTTAATAAACACAGTCAGATACACGAGTAACACTAAACAGGATAACAGGTGAGTGAGGCGAAGTCTGATGGCGATCCGGGAAGTAACAATGTCCGATGGTGATCCAGGAAGTGGCGGTGAGGAGATGCGGCAGGAGAGCGGGACACAGGAACTGAGATGAGTGGTATAATCCGTGGGGGGGAAGAGTGGATGGGATTCCAGAGACACAGACGATCCAACGAAGAGAAGAACACAGAGAACAGGAACGAGAGACCAGGCATAGACACGGGAGACTGCAAACAATGCTCTGACAAACACAAGATGAAAGACATGGCAATAAGTAGGGATCGGGCAATGAGTAGCAGCTGGTGCAGATGAACAATTAATGGAGACGCCCACATGAAACAATCAGTGCAGACGAGACACACAAACTCCACCAAGAGTTTGGGCCAAGAGCCGTGGGAATGGAGCGAGGCCGGTGGAGTGATTGGAAATGAGCAACACCTGCTCGACCAACTTTGTACTCGGGTCCCACGGAGGAGATGGAAGGATATGAAACAGGAGCGATGACAGTGAAGGACAAAAGAGGACAAGGCCTGGATTTATTTTGTGTTTTGATTTTGTTTGTGCGCTGCAGTCCTCCGTGAGGGGCTGTCGTGCTGTTTTGTCTTTATTTTCTTAATAAAGTCATTTTGATTGTCCGCCAGTTCCCACCTCCTTCTTCCCGTAATTAGGAAGCTTGTACTGTGTTACAATCCTTAACTTTAAAATCATTATGAGCAACTTTCTGCCTTTTACAAAGAAAGATTGGATTCAAAATACAACAAATCTGATAATTTACATAAGTTCCAGTTTGTTAAATGTCTACTGGACAACTGGAATGGTGTCTTATTGAGGCAGCTATTCATGTAATTTGAATGGGGAATTTACCCTTTAAAATGTAGTCTGGAAGAATAAAACCATGTGTTATAATTAAGCTTGTTAGCTAGTTCTGTTTGTATGCTGACTCATTCACTACAACAGTAATAAACCCTTAACTTCTGAATCCAATGGCAGGGAACAGGGACAGTGAAAGGAAAGGGAAGAAGAGGCCAGATTAACAGTAAGGGAAGAGGAAAATAAAACTATAAATTAAACATAGAGTTTGTGTAAAAAATGATGTTGTGTTAAAAAATAGTTAGATATAGTTAGAAAATAGTTAGAGATAAAAATAGTTAGAGATATTTAGTTATTTAAAATTATTTATTTATTTATTTATTTGTGAGTCTAAACCATCTGGCATTATACATATATCAAGTTTTCAAAAAGCATCTACCTTTACCTTCATTAACCTTATAAATTATTTATGTGATATCTATCTAATATATATGCATGTATGTATGTATGTATGTATGTATGTGTGTATGTATAATCATACCTAAAGTATAAAATGTGTAATGTGGTATATAAAATGTATATTGTATATTTAATTTGTAATAAGATATTTGAGTCCTGAAATATCCTATGTGAGACATATTTTATTTATAATCTCACTTAAGCTATGAGATTCTCATAGTATTCTAAATATAGGCAATAAAATCTATATGTTTGCATAATCCTATGTGAAACTTTAACCTATAAAGATTTAAACTTTTGTGGTCAATTTAAGTCTTAATACCGTTTTTTTTTTTTTTTGGAGTGGGGTTCAATTCTTATTCAACTTTATTAATATAACAAAGCCCAAATATGCAAGAAAACAAGAGCCACTATACAAATAATTAAAACACAATTTATAAATGTTTTCGTAGATGAAAAATTAAAGAATACATAAATAATGCATTCAAGCTTAATGTTTACCTTAGTGGTTTTGTGTTCTCTAACAGTCTGTCCCAAACATTATCAAATTCCAGGACATCCTGTTAGATTTATGAGGCTCCGTTGGAGCCGCTGTGTCAATGCTGAAAACATGCCTGAGATTTCTGTGTTCAGATGGCATCCACAGCCTTAAACTATAACCCTTAACCAGCCCGTTCCTTCCAAGTTCAGATGTCCTCGCTGACCTCTCCATTTCCACAGAACAGACTGTTCACTTTACGTCCCGGTCATCAGTACACCTTAAAACATTATTAACATTATTCATTATTAATCACACAGATCATTTAGATACAATACATGCTTTAAAACAAGTCACAGCAAAACTGCACTGGTTACTTGCCAGACATTCACATCTTTTTGTCACCATTTGCCTGTGGAAGTTAGTATTATTTGTTGGGTTACTAATGAACAGCAGTGTCTCTCTAAAATAAGCAGATATTTTAGGGCTGATTGTAGGTAAAATCTTCAAATGTTTGTTGTCACCTGGGGAAAAAAATATGCCAAAAAAAAATATTAAATTAGGTTCTAGATACTTATCAGTAGATGAAAGCATAACAAATAAGGCAAAACTGGGAAATGTGTTGATTTTTTATAAATATCAGTGTTTAGAATGAGGCCTGCAGTTCCTATGCCAAGGCCTATAGGAAGTGACTCACAGGCATCCCTTAAGGTTTGAATTTAACAACATATACACATCTTGTTCAAGTAAGGATATACTGAACTGCAGCAGGGGGCAGTGGTTGCCCAAAAACATAGATCTAGGATTGGGTTTTGACAGAATATTACAGCTGATTACAAACCACAGACATGTGCAGGACAGTTATATATGTACTGAAATGTTAGTGAAGGGTCGAACTGCTGTATTATCTACTAATGTAAGAGACTAGAGGTCTGTAAATGTAGTGCAAAAAAATGTAGCTACCTTTAAGGGATAAACAGCTTGTCATTGGAGCATACCCTTCTTTACTCCTAAAGTGTTCATAATATAATAACTTAACTTAATAAATCACTTTTAATCAGACGATAGCAGGGACATTTTGTTATTGGTTGTGTGCAGAACGCTGTTGTAATATATTTTCAAATGTAATTAATTCCTGTGATGCAAAGCTGAATTTCTCGGGTCTTCAGTGTTAACTTGATCTTTCGAAAATCAGTCAGATTTGCGCGAATTCCTGTCGAGAAGCGGATGGTAAACATGCGATGCTAGTGAAAAATCGACACTTTAAAATGATCGAACATGATCTTAAAAAGGCACATAAACTCGAAAGACCGGTGAAAAGAGGAGAAAACGTACTCGGTTACTAACGTAACCTCGGTTCCCTGAGATGAGGGAACGAGTACTGCGTAAGCTAGCTTACGCTATGGGAAAAGGTCCCCTTTTCTCGAGAATATGAAGCCAAAAATTATCCTTAATTTTTAAATAATGTAAAACGCAGTGCTGCAGCACAGCAGACCCAAGCGAAGCGGCTCGCGCGCTTATTGGCTGTGCTGCGGCAACTGCAGCAACCTATGGTGAGGCGGCGGAGAGTAACGAACCAATGGGGGCGCTTCGCGCCCATTGGACGTCAGAGCGCGCCAAAATAGGCGTGGCTGGAACTATATAAGCCACCGCTTCACCATAGGGATCAGGTTTTAAATCGACTGAAGCGATCACCCGGTCCGAGCACATAGCACGGCAGGTTACGCAGTACTCGTTCCCTCATCTCAGGGAACCGAGGTTACGCTAGTAACCGAGTACGTTCCCTTTCGAGAGTACTCTCGTACTGCGTAAGCTAGCTTACGCTATGGGAACACAATGTAAAACGCCGTGCGTGCTCGGGAACTTCGACCTGTCACAGCCCGAGGCGAGAGCTCGGGGCTTTATAGCAGGAGAAATCCCAGTCCCAACAGCCAACCTTAGTGAGCTTTATATAGGGAACGAAAAAAGGGGGACGTGATAAGGCTTAGCACATCTATATAGAAAGTACCCTGGCCTGCAGGGCAGGGACTTGCAGATTATAGAATCTAATAAATGTGGACGGAGAGGCCCAGCCTGCCGCCGCACAGATATCATCCAGTGGTATCCCGCAGGACCACGCCCATGACGAGGCCATACCTCGGGTGGAATGGGCTCTGATGCCGAACGGGCAGTGAAGGCCCTTAGATTTGTAAGCCAGCGAGATAGTGTCTACTATCCATCGCGATAGGCTTTGCTTCGTGGTGGCGAGACCTCGGGTGCGCCCACCAAAGCATATGAAGAGCTGGTCCGACCTCCTGAATAAGGCGGAGCGCGCAATATAGGTTTTAAGAGCCCTGACTGGGCAGATGAAGCTCGCGTTGCTTTCGTCGCTTTGCGAGGAAAGGGCTGACAGCGAGATGACCTGCGCTCTGAACGGTGTTGAGAGCACCTTGGGGACATAGCCGTGTCTTGGTCTGAGAATGACTCTGGAGTCATTAGGCCCATACTCGAGACAGTCAGCGCTTACAGATAGCGCATGTAAATCCCCCACTCGCTTGACTGAGGCCAGAGCCAGTAGAAAAGCAGTTTTGAACGAAAGAAGCTTCATATCGACAGACTGAAGCGGTTCAAAAGGGGGGCCCTTTAAGGCCTCTAGGACCGTAGACAGGTCCCAGGAAGGGATTGAAGGGGGTCGGGGAGGGTTCATCCGACGAGCTCCCTTAAGGAAACGAATGACCAGTTCGTTTTTTCCCAGTGATAGGCCGGCCACCGGAGCATGAGAAGCTGCAATGGCTGCCACATACACTTTGAGCGTAGACGGGGATCTGCCCGCATCTAAACGCTCCTGTAGGAAGGAGAGTATTTCCGTCACGTCACATAAGTGAGGGTCTAGGTTCCGTGTCCCGCACCAGGTGGAGAACACTGACCATTTCTGCGCGTATAGGCGCCTGGTTGAGGGCGCTCTGGCTTCCGTAATGGTCCTTAACACTCCCTCAGGGAGGTTCCCGGGTACCCGTTGAGGGGCCAT
Organism: Carassius carassius; assembly: GCF_963082965.1. Taxonomy (NCBI): domain Eukaryota; kingdom Metazoa; phylum Chordata; class Actinopteri; order Cypriniformes; family Cyprinidae; genus Carassius; species Carassius carassius. The sequence continues at coordinate 5,888,495 of NC_081765.1, forward strand.
ACATGAAGGGCCCAAAGTTCGGGGTGGGGATGCCAGAGCGCGCCCTTCAGCTGCGTGAGGAGATCTTTCCGCAGCGGTATTGGCCATGGGGCTGTACTGGACAGCTGCATCAGCTCGGAGAACCAAGGTTGGGTCGTCCAGAGTGGGGCTACTAGCAGCATAGCACATCTGCTCTTCCTGACCCGATCGATGACCTGCGGTAGCATCGCGACCAGTGGGAAGGCATAAAGCAGGCGTCTGGGCCAATCGAGGGCCAGCGCGTCCCTGCTCTTTGAAAAATATATTGGGCAATGAGCGTTGTCTTCTGAGGCGAAGAGGTCGACCTCTGCCCTGCCGAAGATGCTCCACATCAACTGAACCGTCTGTGGGTGAAGAGACCACTCCCCAGGGGGAACATTCGCCCTGGAAAGCATGTCCGGGCCCCTGTTCAGGATGCCAGGTACATGCGCTGCCTTTAGCGAGCGCAGATTGTAATGTGCCCATGTCAGAAGACGCTCGGTCAGGGTGTGCAAGGTTTCTGACCTGACACCACCCTGGCGATTTATGTAGGCCACCACTGACATGCTGTCTGATCTGACCAGAACGTGGTGGCCCTTTAAAAATGGGAGGAAAGCTTTCAGGGATAGTTCGACCGCTATCATCTCCAGACAGTTTATGTGTAACAGTCGCTCCGGGCTCGACCAGAGGCCGGAGGCAGACCTGCCCTCGTACAGGGCGCCCCAACCGAGGTTGGATGCATCTGTCGAGACTACTTTCCATTTCGAGACAGCGCCCGTGCTTACGCCTAACTGATACCAGTTGGCTATTTTCCAAGGGGCCAGAGCTGTGATGCAGCCGTGGGTCACCCTGATGCGCGCGCGGCCGGAAATCCAGGCGCGCTGGAACACGGTCTCTCAGCCAGCGCTGTAGTGGGCGCATGCGCAGCAGGCCCAGTTTGAGAACCGCAGAGGCTGATGCCATCAGACCTAGCATTTCCTGAAATCGTTTGAGCGGGTAAAGAGACCCGGCTTTGAACGACACGGCTAAATGCTGAATAGTGAGAGCGCGCTGTGACGTCAGACGCGCTGTACATGTCACAGAGTCTATGTCTATCCCCAAAAAGGAAATCCTCTGGCTGGGAGACAGAGCGCTCTTGACAGTGTTGATCGTGAGACCCAGGCATTCTAAATGGCTGAGGATCCAGGATCTGTGTGTCGTCAGTAGTTCCTCGGAATGGGCTAAAACTAGCCAGTCGTCGAGGTAGTTCAATACTCGCACTCCCCGCATTCTCAGGGGTGCGAGAGCGGCATCCATGCACCTTGTAAACGTACGGGGCGCTACGGAGAGGCCGAATGGAAGAACCATGTACTGATAAGTCTGCCCCTCGAAGGCGAATCTCAAGAATGGCCTGTGATGGGGTGCTATTTGAATGTGAAAGTAAGCGTCTTTCAGATCCACTGAGAAAAACCAATCCCTCGGGCGAATTTGCGCGAGTATTTGTTTGGTAGTTAACATTTTGAACGATCGCGTCATAAGCGCTTTGTTCAAACGTCTGAGATCTAGGATGGGTCTGAGACCGCCATCCTTTTTTGGTACGAGGAAGTAGCGGTTGTAAAAGCCTGACTCGCGCTGCGCAGGGGGGACAGTTTCTATCGCCCCTTTTGCAAGAAGGTTTATCAGTTCGGCGCGAAGGACGTGTGTCATTTCGCTTTTCACTTACGTTTCGACCACGGCGCGAAAGCGCGGCGGTCTGCGAGCGAACTGGAGCGAGTAACCTCGTTTTATTATATTCAAAACCCAATTTGATATGCCGGGGATGGCCTGCCATGCAGCGGCTCGTGCGGCTATGGGTTGAATGTGCTTCGGGCACTGGCCGCCTGTTATGAGGGGACCAGTAGCTCGAGTATGCTGTGCTTGTGACACTGTGGTGACAGCGCTTATCTGTAGGGTTGCGCACTGAGAAGTGGGCACGCGCGCTACATTTAGAGCACCTCCGGCGCGAGCGGGAAGGTGGGCATGAAAGGAGACCCGAGTGAGTCTTTGTGACACTTGGGGGAGTGTGTATACATGTAGGGGTGCGTACTGTGTAGTGGGCACACTGCCTACATAGAAAAAGCTCTTTTTGTGCTTTATTGAGGTCGCCGTGAAAACGGCGTTTGTGTGCAGGCGTGCGTGCATTGTAACAGGCTCGTTTACTGCAGTATAGACATCTCCAACCGCCTTTAGTGAGGGGATTGGAGGAAGCATGTGAGGTTTCTTGTGTGGTGGTCCGGCCGCAGCGGGACTTAACCACGGTCTTTTCAGCCCGAAGGTCAGGAGGGCTTCGGAGGCTCGGGGTTCAGCACAATCCTGGGCCGAGGTCCCCGTCTCTCTGGCGGTTTGCGGCTCGTAGAGCGAGAGCGGTGCTGGGTTTTGGTCGCTGGGCGAGACTGTAAGTCTGGCTGCGATGGCTTCGAGGTCTGAGGGGGCGGCGCATTTCTACGGCGTCCCGCAGCAGAGCTAGAGCGTTTCGGCAGGAAGTGTCTCATTGCCTGTGACGTTTTCTGAGCCTCAGTGAAGCGTTCAGCGAAACCCTTAACCGACTGGCCAAAGAGGCCGGAAGGCGAGATAGGAGAGTCGAGAAAGGCGGATTTGTCGGCGTCTTTCATCTCCATGAGCGTGAGCCAGAGGTGTCGCTCTAAAACAGCGAGGCTTGCCATGATTCGGCCGATCGCTTGTGCTGTGGTCTTTGTCGCACGCAGGGCTAGATCAGTAGCGCTGCGGAGATCTTTAAAGTCATAGGTATCTGGGGCAGACTCGTCCAGGTTACGGAGAAGTCTGGCCTGAAAAACCTGCAGCACAGCCATGGTGTGTAGAGCCGAAGCAGCTTGACCAGCGGAGGTGTAAGCTCGGCCAGCGAGAGCTGAGGTGGTGCGGCACGGCTTGGATGGATGCACAGGCTTCGACCGCCATCCAGCGGCTGAGGGCGGGCAGAGGTGTGCAGCAATAGCCTCCTCGAGAGGGGGGAGGCTCTCGTAACCGTGGTCTCGGGCGCCGTCGACAGAGGAGAGCGCTGACGAGACAGAAGTCTTCAAGCGTGCGGAGAATGGGGCTTTCCACGACTTTGTGAGTTCATTGTGAACTTCCGGGAAGAAGGGGGCGTTTCTTTGCGGAGGGGCCGAAGGGCGCCCCTGCAGGAACCATTCATCCAGCCTGCTTTTAGCGGGCTCGTCTGGAGGAGACCAGTCGAGCTGAAGGTCGCTGACAGCCCTTGTAAGCACGCGAGTAGGCTGTCGTGTCTGTCCTCTCCCGCCTCAGGCGCTCCGAAGGAGAAGGGGGCGCTGGTGAGCAGGGACTGGCGCTGCTCGTCCACGAAGAGGACAGGCGAAGGAGAGAGAGCGGGCGAGGCACGCGGGGAGTGTTCCGGCGTGAGCTCGCGTGTAGCAGTATGCTCAGGCATTCTCTGATCGCGGCGTTTCTTACGCGGCACTTGAGAGAGAAGAGGCGGAGCGGGTGGAGCATCGTGGCTGGTTTGAGCTAATCGAGCCCGCAGGGTCGATATAGCCATGTCGTCGCACTCAGGGCAGCCGCCCTTGAAGAGTGCGCTCTCAGCATGCTCGCGGCCCAGGCAGGAGACACAGATGATGTGGCGGTCCTCGCTGGGCAGAGGGCCTCGGCAGGAAGCGCAGGCCCGAGGCATTTGAAACAACGCCTCGAATTCTGGAGGAAAAAAGTGTGATGCAGCGGCAAACACACTAGCTTTGAAAAGGATATAGTCACGCCGGATGGCGCAGCAGGAAGCGAGTGCTGAAGGCGGCGTCAAGATGAAGCACGAGCCGGCGTCCTCAGATCTGCGTTGCAGTGCTATCCCGCTGAGAGGCTTTTCGACGGCGTGTAGAGGCTTCTCCGGAGAAGACAGCGAAGTGCAGGTGAGATCGCTGAAGGAGATGAAATCTGATCCCTATGGTGAAGCGGTGGCTTATATAGTTCCAGCCACGCCTATTTTGGCGCGCTCTGACGTCCAATGGGCGCGAAGCACCCCCATTGGTTCGTTACTCTCCGCCGCCTCACCATAGGTTGCTGCAGTTGCCGCAGCACAGCCAATAAGCGCGCGAGCCGCTTCGCTTGGGTCTGCTGTGCTGCAGCACTGCGTTTTACATTATTTAAAAATTAAGGATAATTTTTGGCTTCATATTCTCGAGAAAAGGGGACCTTTTCCCATAGCGTAAGCTAGCTTACGCAGTACGAGAGTACTCTCGAAAGGGAACATAATCTTGCACCAGCAGTAACACATTAAAATATCATGACGACCTTTACTAGAAGAATTTAGGCTATCACGTTTTATTGTAGGCTTAGCCTATTTATTGTGGTACATTTTGTTGAACTTGTTATAGAATTTATAATAGATAATCTGTTAAAGGAATATATTTGTCATCTGTGGCATGTTGTATCTAATGTTCCTAAATGCTCATGCTGTTGTTTTTCGAAACAAATATAGATTAATGGAAAAGGCATAATTGGACTGGTGATGAATAATATGCTAGCCTACATAATTACATAATAAACAAGTGCTGTACATTGGCCAACTGAGAGAGAGAGAGAGAGAGAGAGAGAGGGGACGAGTGTACAGTCACTTCTTTGTAATATCAGCTCTGTTTAGAGCTCGAGTCCTCATTTATCAGCTCTCGGGACTGCGTGAAGTCTCCACCGCACAGCTCTTATTACTACACGACAATTCACACGCTTTACAACTTCCAACAAACGGGGGAAACATTTGCGTAAACTTTTGGGGTTTGCGACCTACTCTAGCGAACTACATCCTCGACGACAAACAAGGTCTGGTGAGCTTTTTATTACAGTAGGCTATAATTTTGGTTTATATCACTCGTTTATTATAAAACTGTATTCTAATTATGAACTATAACTTTGTACTATAACTAAAACAATGTTTACCACAGACGCACGTGTGAATAATAAATGCATTATTCATTAATTACACGATGAAACCTGTTCATTAATTAGCCTATACGATGAAAGTACTTTTTTTAATCGCCCTTTAAGTTTGGCAAAACCCCGTTTTCTTTTAAGGAAGCATTTCTGAGTTTAATGTTGCTTTGGAGTTAATAGATCTTAAAAGTCTAGATTCTTTTTAGATGTTGGTTTATGGATTTTTCATTATAATTGTTTTGAACTACAATGAATAAAAAGTTGATTATAAAGGCTATTAGACTGTAAAAGTTTGCTTTGGTTCCAACTGAAACCAGTTTTATGTTGCAGGGGCAGGCTATGAACAGCTCTGCCCTTATTGTTACAGTTTTGATTCATTCTGCAGTGGTGTGGCATAATTACATTATAATATCAGCTGTTGCTCATTGCACCATTTTCATGAAGTGACAGCTCAGTTGTGACATGAGCTGCTTTATGTTGAGCTCATAGTACTGTAATAGCAGGCACTTTTGTTTCATGAGGGAGAGAGAGAGAGAGAGAGAGAAGATGATCACATATCTCTCATTAGGATCATAAAGTCTTCTGGAAGCATTTTTGGAAAGATCCTGCAATGAAAAATTCCTCTTGAGTGAGGTTTGTGAGTTAGTGACAGAGCTGAATCATAAAAACTTTCTATGTTATTCTGGCAAAACTGATCACAGACATCATAAAAAAAGAAAAAAAAAGAAAATGATTTTATTAAGGGACAAAAATGGGTGTGTGTGTGTGTGTGTGTGTGTGTGTGTGTGTGTGTGTGTGTAAGTTCCAAACTCAGACCACGTCTTTTCTTTTCACTCGTAGCCTCTCTTTCCCTCTTTGTCTCTCATTCTACTCTTGGAGCAATAACAGGGAAACACCCATCAGGGATATCACAAATGTTTTTGTGAAATCGACAAAGTAATTCTTGCAGAGGAGTTGAAGTCCCTGAGCAGGACACTGTTGGGTAATTCTATAAAACACATTCTATAAATGTCTTTCAAAGTGCATGTGGCGCAGTTAGTTGTGAAATCTGCGATCAATTTCGGCCTAGGCCTACTCAGAGAAATTACCATCATAATAGTGTCTTCAATATTTTCATGTTGTAGACATAAAGTAGAGAGACTCTGTTACAATTAGGTGTCTATCTATGTTAGTTCTCACTTTAAGCTTTTATATATATATATATATATAAATTAAAATTAAATAAATAAATTTATGTATTTAGCAGACACTAAGCGACTTCCAGTGCATTCAGGCTATCAATTTTTACCTATCATGTGTTCCCAGGGAATCAAACCCCCAACCTTGCACTTGATTCAACAATGCTCTACCAATTGAGCTACAGGAACATCGACTAACAAATTATTCTACAATTAGTTATTTTACTATAGCTATTAGTTATATATACTGTGTGTGTGTGTGTGTGTGTGTGCAAACCTTGCAAAAATTTAGCAGCACACTTTTTTTTTTTACAGTGATAAGCATTATTTAAGTAAAATTTACAAACAAAGAGTCAATCAAATTTGCTGGGAATTCCCAGTATTTGAACATTTCTATTTAAAGCAAATATTAATTATGCTTAGGCTTTTATTTGTCAAATTTTTGTAAATGAACTAGCCTTTTCTGAGTGAGAATTGTTTCCAAGCTTTTTAGTAAATCCTACTCCACATTTTTTTCAGTGTATGTGCCGACTTTGTCTTTTATATTTTCCTTTAAAATCAAAAAATCTCTTAGAAGGAATAAGAATAGATACAAATAAGAGAGTTGTTGTTATACAGTAAAAGTAATGAGCTAAAAAAGAAATTTAACTTAAAATTATCTTACTTTTGATTGTCAAATACAGTTTGAAACATTGTTGAAATGTGTTTTTTTTTAATGTTGAAATAGCATTTTATGTTTAGTAAGTAGAGTCAATTGCAAGTTAACCATTTGTATTTTGATTCTGAAAAGACCCCAAAAAGAGTAAACGTGGTGCTATCAAAACATTACAACAATTGCAACAAGCTAAAATGGCACGATTGCTACAGCAAATGCACTTATATATTATACTAATATCTCACGTTTGCTTTTCTCTCGCCACTCACTTTTACTTTTCCAAAATTGTACAATATATACAGCAACCAACATAATAATACGTTGCAGGATTCACATTCATTTGTTTCAGTCATTAGATATTTCACTTTGAAAGTGTCGCAAACACTTACACTTCCACAGAAAAAACTATCTAACGTATAGTTGACATTTGAGACTGAATACTATAGAAAAGCACTAAAAGTTTTTCAGTTAGTGTTTTCAGCTTGTTTATTTTCAGATAAAAATACGGCATGCAGTTGCATCAAACAATAGTATATAAACATCATTCAATGTAAATTCTGATAATGATATATAATAATTGCAATTACAATTTCAAGGGAATAATCTACAATTGACCATATTTTAGTTTTTCCAGGGTGGGAATGATGTTTGATTGATTGATGGTTAAAGTTAGCGAAAAGCGCCCAAAGTAGCGCAATCCAAAATAGAATAGAATGGCAACAGTTTAAAAGTATCCCAACTCCATGGAAAAAACTTCAGGACTTCCCTGCATCCAACACGAGCTGCAGGAGTCGGATTTGACTGATCATGGGATAAGAGGAGAGATGGCTGACAGATCTAGAGTATTTATTGCTCAACAGATCCTGAGCTCATTGACAAATGATCTTCCTTTTCACAGAGAGTGCGTGATGGTGGAAGTGGAAGTGAATAGTGAACACTCATTCAAAAAAGGTTTAAAAACTCAACATGTTGATAGCGGCTCCCTGATGTGCGAAAATTATATGCAATATTAGAATGTTTGTGGGAGCACTGGACATAATTATCAGAAACTCAGTGGGAGTTAAGAAAACAGTCCCTCGCAGGGCTTTGTCGAATGTCGACTGTAGAAAAGCCCAATCCCAGACATTTTGGGTTATTTAGAAATCCCGGCTGGACGCGGTTTTTTAGGTCCAAAAAGAGAACATGTCCAGGAAAAAGAGGATTTACTGTATGGTCATCCTACATTTAAGCAAAAAAAATCTCAATTTGCTTTCCATTTAATCTCATTAAAACAGATATTAAACAGCTTTTAAATGTGTTTTTTTCTTTTCTATTTTGTCTATAGAATGATGGCTCAAGAAGACGGGGACTATGTAAATGACACTTATGAATACATGGATTATTATGGATTTGTAGAGGAGACCAAGGCTGGAGGCTACACTCAGAGAGAAGCTCTTCACATCATATCAGTGATTATCTACAGTCTGGCGTTTACTCTGGGTGTAATTGGGAATGGCATGGTCATCTGGGTGACCGCCTTCAAAAGCAAACGGACTGTAAACAGCATTTGGCTGCAGAATCTGGCCATCGCCGACTTTGTGTTTGTTCTTTTCCTGCCGTTCTCCATCGACTACGTGCTGCGAGACTTTCACTGGATCTTCGAGAAGACGATGTGCAAGCTGAACTCGTTCGTGTGCACCATGAACATGTACGCCAGCGTGCTGTTTCTGACCGTCCTGAGCTTGGACCGCTACATCTCACTGGTCCACCTGAACTGGTCGGAAAGGTACCGAAACGTTCGGAGGGCCTGGTGGGTGTGTGCACTGATTTGGTTCACGTCCTTCTGTCTAAGCTCTCCGGCTTTGATATTCCGTGACGTAATCAAGCATAACGAGAAGGTTTTGTGTTTTAATAACTTTCATGATGAGGACAACATGCACATGTTAGTGGTGAGGCACATTGCGATGGTTTCGCTGCGCACCATTGTGGGATTTCTGCTTCCGTTTGCAACCATCACCATCAGTGGCGTGTTGCTGGCTATTAAGATGCGGCAGTGTGACTCGCTACGTTTGACCAGCTTTTCCAGAACCGTCTCTGCTGTGATTCTTGCTTTCTTCCTATGTTGGGTGCCTTTTCACACGTTCAGCCTGATGGAGCTGAGCATGCATCACACCACCTACCTGCACTCCGTGCTCATCGTGGGCTTCCCACTCGCCACCAGCCTGGCCTTCTTCAACAGCTGCGTCAACCCAATCCTGTACGTACTGCTAACCAAGAAGGTGCGTAAACTGGTGAGAAGGTCGTTTTTGAACTTCACCAAGAGCTCGCTGAGGGAGCTCAGTCAGTCTGTGTCTGCGACTGAGTTAGACTCAGCACTGCCCAGCTTCTCTCCTGAAGAAACCACGGCCAACTCCTCCGTCTGATGAGCTCAGCGATCACTTCAAACGCACATGAACTCAACAAACTTTGAGCTTTAAAAACAAAACATCTAGAGCTCTAACTGCACTAAAAATATATTTTGTCAAACTGCCTGGGAAATACTGGCTTTTATCCCTTATATAGTACATTAAAGTAAATATGTATTTAATGGATCATCTATTTTGTATGTTGTTCAATAAATTTTTTTTTATCTAAAAATCATATATAGTATCACCTGTAACTATATGAAAGGAAATAATATACTTTTTTTCTACTAAGTATTTCTGACGAGTAGTAGTAATGAATGATATTTTGGCTCTGTTGAACAGTCTTTGTTTAAAAAAATTATTTCACAGAATCAGTAAACTTGCTAAGGCTAATGTACACTGTGTAATCTGTAAATTATTAAATAAAACAAAAAATAAAATACAATGAGGAACGTACTGTATAATGTACGTGAATTGGATTGATCCTTAAACTTTGAAATACTCAGTGTTTTAGTATAGCCTTAACAAATAATATGCATATTAACAGGTTGTTAGCAATATTAATTATTACCCTTTTCTATGTAAAATTAAATGCAGTTTTACAACTTTGTTGGCATGACAATGAAAATTAAAACCATATGGCCAGGTTTAATTCAAACATTTAAGTATCTTTTATAAATGTGCCTTAGAAAATAACATTACGTGTGTGCATCTTGAGACAAAGCAATGGCACTGACATATTTTAAAATCTGTCAGTGCAATTTTCTTTTAGGTAAAGCAGCCCAGACATGCATTTTACTTTGGGACCAGGCTTAAGCCTTGAGTATGAAATTGGGGGTATAACAACTATAAAAAAATGAAATTTAGCATAAAGGTCAACATAAGTGCTTTTAATATTTTTAAGCCTCATTCTCTTCAGTTGTGCCTCATTAAAGCCTTGATTTTTATGGAAATGAGGGTTAAGTAAAAATATTTTTTGTCAACATTATCACGCAAATTAAAATCTGTATATTCCTTATAAGTAAAAACAGAAATTTTGAAAGTACAGATAACTTTCAGTGTTACAAATAACTTTACTTCTCTTTATTTAAAAGTCAAAAAGTAGCTGAAAAAAGCACAAAAAAAAGCCCAGGGCTGGTAAAAATGTAGCCTAATGTTTAAAGACAGCACACTTACTACATAGATTAAGTGTTTTGCTCAAGAGCAAAGTAATAAATGGCTACACCTAGAGGAACACAAAAAACACTTTCATTAAAAAAAAAGAAAAAAAAAAGAGTTTCACTGTCGACAGATATACAGTTCTTTTGTTTACACTAAAAACTACAAACTAAATCTGAAAAAGAAATACACATGTTAAAATAATAACCAGTTTTCCACACTAATCACTTTGTGAAGTTAAACCACAGTTGCCTAATATGTCTATCTTTATGTGCTATTTTTATTAAACTTCTTTGGGACTGATGACAATACTGAGAATTTAAACTTCTGCTTGTTTTTTTTTCTTTGCCGAGATGTCTGTTTCATTAGAGTCAACAGACTTTTTCGAAATACTGGCTATTTCCAAACAGGATTCTTGAACAATTCCTGTTTTTAGTCCCATCCCCAAAAGAGTAGGAGAAAGGAAAAAGTATTTTACCATAAAAAATAAATACATAAATAAAATAAAAATACACATTTTTTTTTAAATTTAAATGCCATAACCACAACCGAAGCGTTTTATTAAAACTCAGTTTATCTCCAGCTCATTGAAGTTTAGTGAATATCCACACTGTAGTTTATTGTGGGGTTCCCCTTTGCTTGTTGCCTAGGGTGTTACACAATCATTCGAGATTAGTCAAATTTAAATAAAGAGGAAGAAAAAAAGGCAAACAGCCAAAACACAAGCCAAGGAATGAAGCTAGAAATAGGGCAGAAGCAACAGCGGGTTTACCATTAACACACACACACACACACAAAAAATACACTACATACAATACGTACATTCACAAAGAGCCACTAGACACTGTCCAATACATAACATTCAACAACATTCAACAAGCACTCTTCAGAAGAGACACATTTGCTGAGAAGATGTACATCTGTTTAGAGTTTGCACGTCCTCACCCATTTGATAAAAGTGTGTGCAGTGCAACGAAATGAGTTTATTTCAGTCTTTAAGATGAAGTTAATATTTTCTCACACAATATAAGCTTTACCAAGTGTCTTCAGACAGGTTTCTCAAATGTTGCCCTTGCCTACCATTGGTTGTTCGAACAGATAGTCCCGCCCCCAAACTCATGTTATAAGTGTTGCTTAGAAACGTGAACAAGCTAATCCAGAAAGTGCTGTTCTTATTATGTACAATATTATATTCATTTAGTATTGCACATTTTATTTTGTTTTCAAAAACTACAAAATTCATCATGGCACAAATTTTGAGACATACTCTATTCAAAAGTGATCCAGACAATGCAGACTGTTAGCTGGTGACTTTGCCAGTGAATTTTGCAACAAAATAAAGGAAATCCAATTCATTGGCTTGATTGAAATTTGGAAACAAAATTGAAGCCAGATTTCTGAGCTGAACAAAACAATTCAAGTCAAGCGAAGCAGTACTTTTCCTACAAATGTATGCGCCAAAGCAGAAGTCTTGAACAATGGTTGGAAAGTTTATTAGTTTCATATGAACAAATCTTGCCTTATAGTTGAAGTGTTCTGTCTTATAACAAATATTTTGCGCGTTGTAAAATAAGGCTTAAAAATGTTTTACATTTTCAAGAACTGGTCAGTGAAACGAGGTGCTTGGCCTATAGAAAATGTTAATCATCAACGTCAGTAGGTCAAACTAAATATCGTATAGTTTGTTTAATTGTCTGTAACTTTTTATGGGGTTTGCAAATTTTCTAAACCTTTAACAATCTTTACAATTAACAGGGTTGCAGATTTAGCCTAAAATAAGTTGAGACTCAGTAGAGTAAAGCTAGTTTGGTGGATTGTGTTTGTTTATGTATATTTATTAAGTAGTATTTGCTAACATTGTTAAGTATATTTACTATGAATTAAATCAGTGAGTTAAAATATTCGTTTGATCATAACAGGGTTGAATGATTAAGATTGAAGTAAGATGGAAATGCATAAATGCACATGTGGTCCAAATAATGCTATTTCTGGATAAGAAATGTTAACGTTTTGTATTGGAGACAATTATGCAGTAACAGGGTTTCACTCATACACTGTGTAAAAACCATGGACGTAATGTCCGGGAAGTCACCCATAGGTTTCTGAAGAGCGTTTTTGAAGCCAAAATTGGGCGGAGGAGGGAGTCACCATTTTGGCAGTGAGTCACCGTGCATCACTCCCGGATAATCGAAAATAGACAAAAAAGAAGGAGCTGGTTGCTGAAGCCACGTCCACCTAGCTCTAAGGTGGTGACAGCAGCGGCAATTTACCTGTCACTCAAAATGCCACGCCCTTAATTATGCAGAACTTTAAGGCTTAATATAATTTAAACGGATGAATTATAAAAAAAATTCACCCCCCTCACAGTTGTCATGAAGGGCAAAATTAGCTATATAGACCTAAAAAAATTTTGAGCCTGGGCTGTAAATGTTTTTTCTGCTGTAAAGTTGGACATTTTAACATAGGGAGTCTATGGGACTGACTCCCTTTTGCAGCCAGCCTCAAGCAGCCAGTTGACGAATTACAGTTTAATTCACTTCCATGTGGGCTTCAAGAGAGAGAGCAGGAGGCTGGCCCTTGGTTTCACACAAAATTGACTTTTTGTCAAAATTATGATATTTGATTTTCATCTCTGGATACAGTAAAAAAAAAAAAAAGGTCAAAACATCTGCTGTGTAACTCAGAGAGTACCATGTTTGTTGAATGTGCAGTTTATGGAATGTTTCTTTGTTTCCTTTAAAGAATTCTTGTTTCTGAAAGTCTGCAGATGCCATCTTATTAAAGTGTTTCTTTTATTTGAATTCTGTGTCCTTGGTTTTATGTTGTCTCCTTGAATCTTCATTCATTACTTCCATTGCTTTCACAGATACTGCAAATAATGTGTGGTTGATTTATGGATGCTGTTATGAAAATAAAATAATGAAATATAATTTCACCCTCCCTTTTATGTAATTTCTTAATTTTCCCCAGATGGACCACATTTTTGTGGTATTATATTGATTTATACATACAGTAAAATAAGTATATATTTTTCAAGAGTAATTTCAGTACTAAAAGTTGTGAGACACACATGGACCACAAATGGCACAGTTTCCTGAGATTGATGGAAAACTGCCTAAATATTTGCACATAGATTCATATTTAGTTTTGTAAAATGAAAGAGCTAAAGATAATAATACAAACATATATAGTAATGGTCCCTGATTTCAGCATCATGTTGCATTTTTTTATACGCTGTGGGTGGTGACCCCCGTGACCCTTAGCTATATTAATGTTATATCAACATGAGGGCATTTCAATGGTATCTCTGCTATAGGATTACCTGCATGCTGTGTAAAGAGGAATGTGATAAAGCATGATTGCTTTACAAAGAAAACATAGTGTCAGTAAACTATGGTGACACTATGTCCTATGACACTAACCCCTAACCCTAACCTGGGTATTTTGTATGGTTAAAGCATTCATCTGATGCTATTACTAATACATGGAAGCTAGCATAACATTTTCTGAATGGGTGTACCATGATTCAGTATAGGGAAGAGGTAAAGTAGTTGGAAATTTACTCTTGTGGAAATAAAGTATTCGGAGGAATACTTAAAAAACAAAAGTAAATGCAGGCAGTTGAACTTGAGATTGTTGTTTTGAGCCACTTCAGTAGGACTTTAGTACATTTCAAAAGAACTTCTATTGTCAGTTCACATTAAATGCATAGAAATGATACATCAACACTGTGCTGAATGACTTTTGTGTTTCATGGATGAAAGAATATCATGCAGGTTGGGAACAGCATGGGTGGGTTCAGTTTTATCTGGGCAAAAATGCATGCTTATTTTGTATCTATTTTATTTCAGCCTTCAGCTGTGTTGTTTAAGATTGCAGACGTTGTTGTTGTTGATGTCATGTTATTTCACTAGTGAGTCACTGCACTTTGAATAAGCCAAATAAAGCCCTTGAAACATCATTCACTTAATTGCATTTTAAATTGCAATAAATCTAATATGAATTTATAGTAAATGCAGGCAGTTGAACTTAAAGGTCCCGTTCTTCGTGATCCCATGTTTCAAACTTTAGTTAGTGTGTAATGTTGTTGTTAGAGTATAAATAATATCTGTAAAATTATAAGTTCAATGCCAAGCGAGATATTTTATTTAACAGAAGTCGCCTACAACGAACGACCAGTTTGGACTACATCCCTCTACTTCCTGCAGTAATGACGTCACTAAAACAGTTTTTTGACTAACCTCCGCCCACATGAATACACAACAAAGGGGGCGTGGTCTTGTTGCGCTCGCACGGAGAAGAGGAAGAGCTGCGTTTGTGTTTGTCGCCATGTCGTCGAAACGCTGTTATTTTCATCTCGGAGTCCAATCACCTTTGTTTGGGCTTCCCAGGACGCTGTACTTGGAGATTAACGGTTACAATTTATTTTTAAGTCGGTTCCCGAAAATTATAATCCACATGTAAAACTATGTGCAGCACATTTTGCTGAGGACAGCTTCCTCAATCTCAATCAGTTTAATGCCGGATTCGCACAAAGATTATTTTTGAAAAATGGAGCAGTTCCCTCTTTGTCTGGAGAAGGCCTTGTTTATGGACCACAACCGGTAAGTGTATTTATTATTTAAGTTGGTGCGTTTAACAGTTTCTGTAACTTATTACACAAGGGGCAATGCTGTTTAACTTTGTTAACTAGATGGTAGAGCTGTGCAAAAAAATCGAATGCGATTTTCATGCGCATCTTGTCAGTAAAGGCGTTCTGTGATTATAAGTACATCTCCAGCACATGCTCCTGCCCACTTGCTTCTCAAAACTAGTCCAAAACTAGCCCAATCGCGTTTCCAGGAGGGCAGCCTGCGCTCAGCTGGTGTCGAATCACAACACAGAAACCGCTGGCACAATCAGATCTCGTTACGTATTTCTGAAGGAGGGACTTTATAGAACAAGGAAGTCATCAGGTCGTTTTTATGACAGTGAAAACACCGGTATACAGATAAGTGAACTGTGTGAAAAAAATACTGTTTTTTTACACGCGAAACATGAACACATGTTATATTGCACACTGTAAACACAATCAAAGCTTAAAAAAAACATGAAAAACGGGACCTTTAAGATTGTTGTTTTGAGCCACTTAAGTAGGACTTTATTACATTTCAAAAGAACTTCTATTGTCAGTATGGTTAAATATGGTTAAAGTATATTGCTGGTAAGCTACTATTTACTGTACTTTAATTTATTTATACATTACTGTAATTTGTATTGAAACGTGTGTCATCTATTTAAATACCTTTGCTATTACTCATTTATAGATTTAAAGTTGGACATTTCAAGTTTTTATTTAAAACATAACACATTATAGTTAAATCACAATTAAGTGCTTTAGTTAATATATCAAAATATGTGTACATGAAAGCGCAATAAAAGATTGTAAAATTTTTACTTTTGAAGTCAAATTTGGCATTACAAAATACTTTTTAGTACTTAAGTGTAAGTTTGTCAAGAAAGTAAACTTTAAGAACATATATTATCTGCAAGCACAGTTTTTCTTTAAAATAAATGTTTTATAGATTTGAAGTTCACATTCACATTCAATGCAATTAGGTACCCATTGTTGAAGGGTGTTCCCAAACCCGCACAGACTTTATCAGTGTTGTTTTTGCCGATGATGTGTGGAGCAGCTTCTAACGATCATCTGGTCGATGGAAAATCTTTACCGCAGTCTCACAGGAGAGTAACTCATGTTTACATTCCTCTTTGTGTCGCATATCAGTGTGGCATGTAAAATTGCTGGTCCGTTCAGCAAGTCTCTTCACATCCCCTAAAGCCCCACCAGTTCAGAGACAGAAATGTTGTAAACATGCCTTCAAACGAGTGCTTTTACTGTTGACTATTAGTGAATTTAACTTGAACATTGACATGTAGGTTTGAGTATGCAAAATCCCAGCTGTTTCATTGTAGATGAATGATACAATCCAATTATTTTTCACAGCAATGCTATAGAAGAACCTTTCAGTGAACCTTCATTTAAAGAACTGTTTTCCACTATAAAGAACTTTTCTCCAACTGAAAGGTTCCATAAATGTTAAAGCTTCTTCTTGGAACCAAATGGCAATAAGGAATAAACACTGATGCACTTATATAGGCCTTATATACAGTGACTCTAAACTGTTTAGACACTTTTCAGACACTTACTGAAGATCATGCTAGAAAATAGCATAGCTGATTGTCTTGACTCTTGTCAAATGTCATCTATGGTTCAATTTCCTATTCTGCACCATTTTTGCGTCTTTTATTCAGCTGATGATTCTTAGTGGATTTATGAAGTCGGTTCAAGCTCAAATCCTATCAGAGGAACCACAGGTGTAGAGAATCACATTAACTATCAACATGATCACGGTCGACAACCACAGTTTCACTGTTTGTCTTCCTTTTGAAAAGTATACCCCCACCTAAAATCTGTTGTTGCTTAAAAAGTATTTCAACATATCTTCTAATTTTATTTTTAAATAATTGCTTTTGCTTTAATATATATGCATAGCTTAAAACTGCCCAAAAAAGCCCCTGGTCACAGTTCACATTAAATGCATAGAAACGATACATCAACACTGTGCTGAATGACTTTTGTGTTTCATGGATGAAAGAATATCATGCAGGTTGGGAACAGCATGGGTGGGTTCAGTTTTATCTGGGCAAAAATGCATGCTTATTTTGTATCTATTTTATTTCAGCCTTCAGCTGTGTTGTTCAAGATTGCAGACGTTGTTGTTGTTGATGTCATGTTATTTCACTAGTGAGTCACTGCACTTTGAATAAGCCAAATAAAGCCCTTGAAACATCATTCATGCATGTAAAAGCACCAACTTGTCTTTGATGTTTTTTTTTTTTGTACTTATGACATGTACAAACAGTTACCTACTCAGTTATCTGTCTGCCTTTTATGTTTGAGATCTCAAAGTCTGCAGAACCTCAGTTACTTCTGTTGGATCACAGTTGTTTCAGGCGATTGTGTTGGCCATGAGTTTTGGTTCACTGTAGTGAGAGGCGCAGCTGTTCCGATCTGCCTCAGGACTGTCCCGCTTGTGACCAGGTCAGCATCATAAAGCTGGTGCGGCCAGAACAGAGATGACTCATGGTTCCTGTTAAACTGCTGTACACAAAGCATTTTCCAAAAATTATTTTGAATAATGAAAAGTCATTTGTAACTACGCAGTCTTGTGATAATGCGATTAACTGTATATTATCTTGTTTATTACATGGATACTTACCAATTTAATAAATAGACAGACTTGAAATAGGCTCGCACAGTAATTCACCCCAAAACAAAGACACACAAAACACTGGGACATGCTGAAAATTATCTTTATTTGTGCTTGACAGTTGGATAAAAAAAAACACTTTGAATGATATTAAAGCAAGTAAATTATAACAGAATTTTTTTTTTTGGGGGGGGGGGGGGGTTTAATTGTTGTGTGTTTAACTGGGTTGGAGCAAAACTCTGCAGGACAGTGGTCCTCTCAGAGTAGGATTGGATAAAAGCATAAACTTTTAGATCAGAGGCATCAAACTCAATACCTGGAGGGCCGGGGCCCTGAAGAGTTTGTTTTCAACCCTGCTCCAACACTCATACTATGTAGTTTTCAAATAAACCTGAAGGATTGGATGGTTGGATCAGGTGTGTTTTGTTAGGGTTGAATCTAAACTCTGCAGGGCTCCGGCCCTCCAGGAACTGAGTTTGACACCCTTGATTTAGTTCAAAAGGTTTTCAAGGATGTGAGTAACATACAATCAGTCAAGCATGAGTCAGCCAGCAGACCCAGATCTGGGCTACAAGCCAGGGAAAGAGGCCATGAGAAATAATCCACCCAAAGTGTTCTTCCTGCTGGGGGCAGATGCAGACCGTGCTGGTGAAACATCAGCTGCCCAGGGACACCTTCATCATTTACTGGTGAAAAACACTTCACTAAAAGATTTGGATTCTGATGGGTTTATTAGGAAAAAGCTCCTCATAATGAGAGGTGTGGCAGACTTTTCCAGCTGCATATTCATCAGATTTGACTTCCTATACAAATGTGACGTTCACATCATCCATAAGCAACTATCCAGCACACTCTAACATCCGTGATCTAGCTCTTTCCTAACAAAAGCAATTTGTATGCCTTGGCAACCACATAGCAATGTCCTGGCAACCATAGAAAAGG
Source organism: Carassius carassius (assembly GCF_963082965.1). NCBI lineage: Eukaryota > Metazoa > Chordata > Actinopteri > Cypriniformes > Cyprinidae > Carassius > Carassius carassius. Next base: position 5,906,970 of record NC_081765.1, read on the forward strand.
GCAGAGTTTCATGCAAATGAGTTTAGCACAGACAAGCATCACCGTCTAGTTAGCATTCTAGCTAGTGAGAAACACGTCTCTCATCCTCTGAAGATTTAGTTGTTTAAACTGTGCCTACATATGGTCAAAAAGATGTATGTTTTTATGGAAAACATTAACATAACTTTTTTTTTTTTTGGGTGGTTTTTTTGGGTGGTCTATACTTATAGGCTTACTGTGCTTTTAGGAAAGGTAGCCTTGCGGATATTAATGACAGATACAACTAGAGAGGGAAGAAAAACCCTTGCAAACTTAAATCCTATTGCTTTCAGACAATTTATAAGTGCATAATATACTTCATACTGTGCCGATGCATTCTTTAATATTGACTTAAGTGTTACATTTTCAATATTCAAAAGACTTGATTCTTCTATTAGCTTTATTCACTCATTCAGTGTGCATGTGTGTGTTTCTCTCTGTCGCCCTCTAGCGTGTAAATACAGGGCAGGCCTCTGATCCCCCCTAAAAATGTCCACAAAATGATGATGATGATGAATTTTTTTATTATTATTATTATTATTATTATTATTTTTAAATCTATCTATCTTTTTTCTTACATTGTTGATGTGAAAATGCCATTACAATTGTACGGAGCCCCGCACATGACATGCAAGAAAAAATAAATAAATTGTGCGAACGATTTACTCATTCATTCCCTCAATGAACTAAAACGTGCACACGATTTCTATTGTGTTCCCTCGATTTGCTAAATCGTGCGCACAATTTATAAATCGAGTGAACGAAATAGTTTTTAGTACATTGAGGGAATTAATTAGTAAATGCACACGATTTAGCCTACTATTTTTTTCTACATGTCATGTGCGTGGCTCCGTACAATTGGGTGTTGTAACGTTTTAAATTTTGTTATAAAGCTTTTCTCGTAATAAATATTGAAGTGTTTTATGATAATGTTTTATTATAACCTGTGAGAAAAAAAGTGATTATGAACAATTTTATATTTGCCGATTGAATGTCTGGTATGAGGGTGAAACAATACAATCTACAAATAAATGTAGCAAAAGCAAACGATGAAGGGCTGATGAAAAGATTCCAAGTCATATGTAATGTGTAAAGTTATTACGTGACCTCCATTTAACAAAAAATAAAAAACCCAAATCTGCGGGAAAATCAACCACCTGGACATACAAGTGCAGAGATTATCGAAAATATCATTGATGCATCACACCTATAAACTATTAATAACTATAAATAAACTATAATTATCAACTTTAAATTATATATATATATATATATATATATAATCAGTTTTTTTTTTTTCAATTTTAATTTCTGATTTAGTAATTTTGTTTTGTGATTTTGTCATTATCACTGTTGTTAATTCTGTATAGCTTTTTTCTGTTTATAATTAAAGTTGTTTGATTTTTGGTCATTTTATTAATTTAAAAAAATTATTTATTTATTTGTTTTTAAGTTTTACTAAAATATATATTAAACATATACTAAAACATCTAGCCTACATTATGATGCTCTTTCAGCTTGGTCTCAGTTGTCATGTCCCCGCAGCGCCGCTAGTGTCGCTGTGAGTCCGCCGAGCTCTGAACTCTAAACCCCCGCAGATCTGTTCAATGAGAGCACAACATAACGTAATATCGAAAGTACATTAGTGATCGCTTTAACGGTTCACAACCTCAACAGGGAATAATTTTCCGAGGCATAAGGAATTCCGATGAATATTCGGTGCAGTTGATGATCCGTGGCGTTTATACAGTCTGTCCGGAGTGAGAGACCGTAGAGGCTGAACCCACTGCAGGTGAGCGGACTCGATTACAGCTTTACCCGACTCATGAGCGCTCTGACCCCTTTATCGCGCTACTCGAACACCGAGGCTTGGCAGCTTGTGTAGGCCAATGTTTATATTGATATAAAATGGATATTCAGCAACTAGCATCATGTTGCGGTCAATGATCCTGAATAAACGGACACTGCAATAATTGTATACATTTTTAAAATATTAATTTGCAAAGGCGTTTAAAAATTAAACTACTAACGTTATTAATGGTTAATCGGCTGCAGCTCCCCGCTCTTTCGGCCTGATTGAACGGGCCGCATCTGCCATTGTTTATACTCACATTTACACCGATTAATATGCACAAACTTAACGTATTTAATAAAATCGAATAATGTAATTCGCGCGTGCATGGGCTTATATTTCTGTTTTTGGCATTTTAAATCTGAAAATAAGGCAGTATCACATTAATGTTTCTGTTTCCTGGGTTTGTTTTTAGCATTGTAGCTAACGAGTGAAATATCAAAATAACGTGTGATTTTGACAGCCAGAAGCTCAGACTAAGTTTTAAACTGATGATAATATAGTTTTGCAATAACAGGGGCACAAGTGTCCAAATACTGCCCAAATGCAATGTTTTATTATTTATTTATCTAATCGATTTGGTGACAGCGATGTTTATCTAACAAAAAAGATAATTTGTTAAGTATGTGCTTAGAGAAAAGGTGACATGGGTAACTTATAGTTATGATATCTGCAGAAGCGTTTCAGTTCAACTCAGGGTCACAATATTATCAAAAAGTTCTCTAAATTTTGGGGATGTACCCTAGTATTTCCGTGGTCTTCTTCGATTGTTACCATATATGTGACCTAATACGTATATCTGGCAAACATTAAGTGTCATGTATAAACATATATATGATGATTGTACAATGCAATGTATAAATATGAACTGATCATCTGTGAAGTACATAATTTCTAACAGTCTCGACCACTTTCAGCCTGAACCATCCTGTGAATCACAATACAGTTATGTCTAAATCAACCTGAGGATGTAATATTCACAATCACTTTCATGGCTATGTCACATGCCTGTTTATTTTGGTTGCACGGGTCCTTGTGTTGAGATGTTTGTAGTTAACCTATGACCACATCAACTAGCTGTGACACTGGGTTGCATTTAGTTCAAATATTAAACCAGGAAACAAGAGCTGACTATTATATTTTAAGTGTTTTATTGCTTGGTCATGATTAAAGCATATGACACATACTGTAACTGATGCTACATAATATTTGTAGGCTTTGTTTAATATATGTTTAGCATTTATAAATTAAATCTGTATTGTGAGTTTAGTTTGTGTTATTTTTGTGGTGTAATGCACACTGTTTTCTGTCTCGATCAGCTGATGTTCTCAGGGACCAGAGTCACGTGATGTACGAAGGTAAACACATCCATTTCTCAGAGGTGGATAATAAGCCGCTGTGCTCCTACAGCCCCAAACTCTGCAAGCAGCGCAGGCTGAACGGATACGCCTTCTGCATTCGTCATGTTCTGGAGGACAGATCTGCTCCGTTTAAACAGTGCGAATATGTGGCCAAGTACAACAGTCAGCGATGCACCAACCCAATCCCCAAAGCAGAAGAACGGAGGTAAGATTAGAAGATGTCCAGCAGATTAGAGTCTTACACAGGGTCAGGGTTTGTTGAGTGTTTAGGGTTGGGAATTAACAACCGGTGCTTTTTTATATTCATATTAAACATAGTGACAATTACATACAAGCAGCTCATGATTCGTTGTTTCAGTCTCTTAGAGTGGCTCAAATCCCAGTTAATGAAGGGAACTGCAAAAGATGCTTATTTCAGTTCATTTTCCCAACTGACAACCGCTGCTTCTTATCCAAACTAACTCATTGCAACTAGAAGAAAGCATATTTATTAAATTAAATCGCAGCCTTCATGAATTCATAATAGCTTTATGCTTTATTATGATTTATCAAATGGCTTTACTGTTTCATGCAGCCTTAGAAAACAGTCTAATAATGCTTTTCATGGATTCTCATTTGTGGAATGCATCACTGTTTTTAGGATTTTTTATAATCGAGTACTCGAAGGCCTCCAAGTTTTCTGCAGAAATAAAAGCAAAATAATTAATTTATTACTCAAACTTAGTGTAAAAGATTAATTTCTTTCACAGTACCTTAATCATTATATAATTCCCCTTGCCCTGTTTTTTAAAAAAGTTATAGAATATCAATATTATTCAAGGTTTTGTATCTATTTTAGAAATTTCAGTTTCATGACAACTCTAATATGCTTACTAAAGTAGGTAATTACAATAACTGGGTAATAATAAGGTACTGAGCCAGAACCTTAACAGATACGCAGGCTGTTGAGTCAAACCTTGTTCATTTGCTTTGGCAGATACTGTAACAGCCACCTACAGGTGCTTGGCTTCATCCCGAAGAAGGAGCGTAAGAAGAAGCAGGATGCTCTGGAGGAGGTTCGTGCCCGCGCTCACGTGGAGTCTGTCGCTCTGAACATCACCGTTCCCTCTCTGGCTCTGAGAGACTGTAATGGGCTGGACGGCCTCCCTCCATCCACACCCTGCTCCCGTCTGACACCAATGCCTCTCTCGGACTCCGACTTCCTCGACCCCTTTGGCTTCTACGAGGAGGACACAGAGGAAAGCGTGGCACAGAAGAGCTCCGTCAAAAGGAGGCCACCCAGCAGACCAGTGATTGGCCTGAGGGTGACCGCCCGGGACCCAGAGCACCGTCAGCTGGACATCGAGCACTTTAGCACCGTCACTGAACCCTGCACACTTCCAGCCTCCCCACACCTACCACCACCACCACCGCCTCCGCCTCTGCCTCAACCCTTGGCGAGGCTTGTCCAGCCCCCTCAACATACAGATCATCATGGGGCAGTGCAGTCTCTGCTATGCAAGCCAGCTCCACCTCAGACTGGGCCTCCTATTCTGTCTGGTCTGCTCCCGTCAGCTGGGGTTCAGAACCAGTCTGTTAGCCGGAGACCTGTCCCTGCTGCATCCCCTGACCCAGCTGCAGGTCAGGACTGCTCACAGCCCCGCGCCGTGGCCATGCGCCCCACTGCCTTTACAGCACCCCCTGTCTGCCTGCTCAGACTGCAGCACCTTGTGGAGCTCTACGCTCAGAGACAGAGAGAGCACGGAGACCTGTTCCCACATCTTGGTATGACCTCCTTATTGCATTAAAACAGTACTTCTCTACACAATACAAATGGAACTAACTAACTGAAAACTAGGGTCGGAAAATTCCCGGGAAATATCCAGAAACCTTCCAAAAGTTTCAAAAAATTCTGGGAAGTTTCAGGTGGATGCATTAATTGATTAAAATAAAATTGTAACACGTTTTTTTTCACCGTAACAAATTAATATATATATATTTCTCAAGCTAGGTGGTGCATTAGACCAGGGGCTCATCTCCTGTTTCCAAAATGCATCACAAACTGCTTGAGAAAGCTGTAAACGAATTCCACATTGCACAAGGTGCAAACAACCTTACGCCTGTTTCACACATACTCCGTCATACGTGCGTCTTGTCGAGGTTTCCATTGGAAAGCTTCTTTAAAAAAAAACAATTTCCCTGAAGCAAACGCCATGTTAGCACATCACATTTGATTTGGTAATTTCACAGTAGGCATACACACAGGTTCGAAGACTCGTTCTCGCCCCCTACAGATTCGGCTAGGTATACATCTGCGCTAAAATATCAAGGTGAAAGTCATCATAGTTCGCCTAGTATAGACCCAGCTCTCAAACCAACTTTGAGAATAGATTAACGGCGATATTTTTTTTATCGCCCGATAAGAGTCTCACGTTAACGCAATTTATATATATATATATATATATATATATACAGTACAGACCAAAAGTTTGGAAACATTACTATTGTTAATGTTTTTGAAAGAAGTTTCTTCTGCTCATCAAGCCTGCATTTATTTGATCAAAAATACAGAAAAAAATGTAATATTGTGATATATCATTACAATTTAAAATAATTGTTTTTAAATTTATTATACTTTAAATGATCATTTATTTCTGTGATGCAAAGCTGAATTTGTAGGATCATTATCACACAATCCTTTAGAAATCATTCTAATATGATGATTCATTATCAAAGTTGGAAACAGTTCTGCTGCTTGATATTTTTTCAGAACACGTGATACTTTTTTAGGATACTTTGATGAATAAAAAAAAAAAAAAAAAAAAGAAGCTATGTTTTTAAAATATAAATATTTTGTAATAACAATATACACTACTGGTCAGTAATTTGGGGTCAGTAATTCTTTTTTTCTTTTTTTAAAATAAAATCAATACTTTTATTCAGCAAGGATGTGTTAAATTCATAAAAAGTGATAGTAAAGAAAATATATTATTAGAATATTTTTTTTATTTTGAATAAATGCAGTTCTTTTTAACCTTTTATTGATCAAATATATTAGACAGCAGAACTGTTTCCAACACTCATAATAAATCAGAATATTAGAATGATTTCTAAAGGATCATGTGATCGACTGATGTTACATGTGACACTGAAGGCTGGAGTAATGATGCTGAAAATTCAGCTTTGCATCACAGGAATAAATTCTTTTTTTAAAGTATATTCAAATAGAAAACTATTATTTTAAGTTGTAATAATATTTCACAATATTACAGTTTTTTCTGTATTTTTGATCAAATAAATGCAGGCTTGATGAACAGAAGAAACTTCTTTCAAAAACATTAAAAATAGTAATGTTTCCAAACTTTTGGTCTGTACTGTATATATATATATATATATATATATATATATATATATATATATATATATATATATATATATATATATATATATATATATTTATTATTATTATTATTATTATTATTTTTTTACATTCAGTCATTTATCAGACGCTTTTATCCAAAGCAACTTACAAATGAGGACAATGGAAGCAATCAGATAAAGATAGAACAGAAAAAAAGATAGAATAGAAAAAGGATAGAGTAAAGCTGGTGTTAGAGATATATTTTTCTTTTTTGGTTGTATAGTAAATGAAAAGAAAATATAGAAGCTGGTTAGATTTTATATACATAAATATATATGTATATGTATCGTTGTATAGTAAATGAAAAGAAAATATAGAAGCTGGTTAGATTTTATATACATAAATATATATGTATATGTATCGTTGTATAGTAAATGAAAAGAAAATATAGAAGCTGGTTAGATTTTATATACATAAATATATATGTATATGTATCGTTGTATAGTAAATGAAAAGAAAATATAGAAGCTGGTTAGATTTTATATACATAAATATATATGTATATGTATCGTTGTATAGTAAATGAAAAGAAAATATAGAAGCTGGTTAGATTTTATATACATAAATATATATGTATATGTATCGTTGTATAGTAAATGAAAAGAAAATATAGAAGCTGGTTAGATTTTATATACATAAATATATATGTATATGTATCGTTGTATAGTAAATGAAAAGAAAATATAGAAGCTGGTTAGATTTTATAAACATAAATATATATGTATATGTGTGTGTCTGTGTGTGTGTCTGTGTAATTTGTTTTATTCAGCAAGGATGCATTATTTGATCAAAAGTAATGTTACAATAATGTTACAAAAGAAATGTCTTTTTCAGCTAAAATGCTGTTCTTTTCAACTTTCTATTCCTCTAAAAATCCTGAAAGAATCATTAGAAATCCACTAATATATTAAATGTTTCTTGAGCAGCAAAGCAGTATATCAGAATGATTTCTGAAAGATCATGTGACACTGAAGACTGGAGTAATGATGCTGAAAATTCAGCTTTGATCACAGAAATAAATAAAAAAATGTACTAAAATACACAACAGTAATTTTAAATTGTAGTAATATTTTACAATGGATGTAGCAATGTACTTGATATATGTAACGTTGATATTTGATCATATATGCATGCATGTTTGCATAGGGCTCGACTGGTCTGAGGACAGTACAGATGATGAAGATACAGAGGAGCTTGTTCCTCTAATGCCTCAGGCCTGGAGACTTCAGGAAAGAAGCTCCCATCAAACGTAAGAAAATCACTCCTCTCTCGCTCCTCACAAATTCTGAGATGTTATGTATATATATATATGCCATTTGCAATAAAAATCATGAGTATAGATCAAAATGTTTTAAAAACAAACAAGCTTGTTATAACTTAAACAGATTTATTTTGTTTGTGTATGTCAGCTCCTCCAATGAAAAGCCGCTTTCTAGGCGGGCAGGTCTGGCGCAGCTATGTACATACCTGCAAGAGAGGTATAAACACTTGTGCCGACAGGACAGGGCAGCCACCCGTCACAGCAGATACCGATATGCCTTCCGGAAAGCTCTGCTTCATGCTGCAAGCAAAGACCCAGACTGCACTGCACAGCTCATTCAGAAACTCAGCAAGAGCTCACAGACCTCACCCTGGTGTGTTGAACATGGACTGTGTCTGACATGTTTACAGGGAGTGTGTGCATTTATAATATGTTTGTATAAACTTTTATTTTTTTCCTCAGTTCAAGGTCTGCAGTACCACACAAGTATGAAAGGACAATGTGTACAGGAACCACACAGGGTCAAAGCTGCAGCAACATAGCGTTACCATTTTCACGTCACTGTTTTCAACGTATCCTTTCACACATGCTTGCTACGAGTAAAATGAACAGACATTAGTGGTGGCCCAGTGATGAAAGGATGTACTGTGAACAGTCGCCAAGTAACACCTACGTGCATCTGTCAAATGTCAGTGTGTTCTGTTCTTGACAGCGTGTTGACGCAGATATCCTGTTGAATCGCTCTCAGCAGCTGTTTTCCAGTTGCACGGCACGGTTCGCTGATGGGCAGCAGTGCTCTGTTCCTGTGTTTGACGTCACTCACCAAACACCTCTTTGTGACGAACATGCCAAGAAAATGGTGATCATCTTAAATGGGATGTGTTTACACAGTACAGTGTTGGTTGTAAGTTGTACATAAATGTGTGTGTGCGTGGCAGGATAATTTCCTGCGTGGGGATGGCAACAGACGCAGTCACCAGCAGCAGCAGCGGCGCCCACGTAAGAAGACCAAGCCACCTGCACTGACGAAGAAACACAAAAAGAAGAGAAGACGAGGTCCACGCAGACCGCAGAAGCCAATTCCACCCGCTGTACCACAGGGCAATTTGTTAATGCCCTCCCTGTCACTGCCCCCTCACCACACCCATGTCAGGTGCCCATCCTGCTTTCAGATGCATCACAGTCATGTCTTGAATTTTGAAATGTCATTATACATCACAAATACCAGTGTTGTAGTCAAGACCAGCTCATTCAAGTCCAGGTCAAGACCCAAATAGGTTGAGTTAATCAGGGGTACCCAGTCATGTTGCTTTTCCTATACCTTTTTACAAAGTTCAGCGCTGATTCGGATCAGTCTCAGCTGAACCAGCTAATTAGGATTTTCAGGAGCACTTGATAATTACGGACAGGTGTGTTGAAACTGAGCTCTGCAGGTAGATTGATCTCCAGGAACAGGACCGAGCACCCCTGATTTACACTGTAAATATTCAAAATTCTGTCACAACAGCACAAAGTGGATCATATGCACTAGTTGGCATGGACCACAAAACATTTCCACAGTGTTGTTGTAGTTGCTGAGACCAAGTCCAGTTTCAAATACTAACAAAACTGACATATTCATGCTGTATTGCCAGTGTTGTCGCAAGGATACTGTAACAGCCAACTGAGCAGGACAGGTACTGTCATGAAAAAGCAACAGTATCTTGATGAGGAAGTTAATTAATGTAAGACAATCTGTCAATCTATTGATAGCTAACTTCCTTGTAATATAAGTCTTCCGGTTCAATGACAGGCATGAAAGGAACTGAACTTCTTGAATACTTCTCAATTCTTGAATGATTTGTTACCACCACAGCAACAACGCAAGAGAATCTGTGCTTATAATATGTTGGCTAACCATTCATATGCATGCATTTCATACGGTACGTCTCTGACTTTATTCATCTTACATCAAGCTTGCATTCACTCTGCCTGTTACTCTAGCAGGAGCCCGTCAACCCCTGAACTCAGTGCAGACGAGCTTCCTGACGATATAACGAATGAAATGCCTGCCATTCCCAATGATCTTGAGCTGAATCAGGAGGATTTCTCTGATGTACTGCCCAGACTACCTGATGATCTTCAAGATTTCGACCTTTTTGAGGGTGCGTTCACATCAGATTGTATGACAACAAAATATCATAAAGACTCTAGAGTAGCCCATTTTGACTTGGACCAGCAAGCAATCATACAGACTAGCATTTGTCAATCACCACTCAAGTTTTCTTCAGCTAATATAAAAATCAATTTGTTGGTTGGTTTGCTCTTTATCTGATTTGTCTTTGTGGATACAGGCAAGAATGGAGAGTTGTTGCCCACCACAGAGGAGGCCGAGGAGCTGGTCAGAGCCCTGCAGGCCATGGGGTCGTATCCTGACTCCCTGGTGTGTTTGTCCTCAATGGGTGAACTGACCTCAGGGGATGGGGTAGACCACCGAACCATGGCCGTGTTCTCGGGATCAGGGGTCACAGTGACTGGCATCGGAGATCTTCTGAACGGCCGAATGACTTCGGAGACTTTTCCCAGTCTAGAGCTGGAGGGAAACCTCCTCCACGCCCCGACAGACCATCATTTCCCAACGTCCCCTTCTCCCCAGCCAACCCAGAGCAGTTCCACCGCACCCTCTAGAAGTCCCAATGGTGGGTTAACAGAACGAACGTTTTCCCAAGCTCCCAAACCAGACTCGTCCCCACCTGGCAGTCATTACTGCAGCGAGCATGTGCCATCTCCCTACAAGGATCACATCTCACCCCTACATGGTGCCTCTTATCAAACCGACCTGCCTCTCTTGCTGGAGGTGCCTTTGAGTGGAGCACCAGGCCCTCCACGCACCTCCTGGAATAACCTCCCTCTCTCGCTCACAGACCCGTCACAGTTTGGTAACCTCCTCTCTGCTGAAACGCACCTGCTCTCCACCGCTCTGTCCACCCCACCCTCCACATCCCACTCCACAATCCTGCAGCCCACCGCTGCTCTCTCCGCTCTACCCCAACCGGGCCTGACCAGCCTCACCTCACCCTCATCCTCACCGTCTTCGCGGGACCTTCTCACCCCCATCCAACCTAAACTACAGCTCCCACAGTTTAGTGCAGCCTTCGGCCACCAACTGGCTTCCCACAGTGGGATCCCCAAAGACCTGCAGCCCAGCCATAGCTCGACAGCGCCACCTACAGGCATTACCATCACCAGTGCCTCTGCTGCCACTCCCCGGTTCCCTCAGAGCAACTGAGTCTGGTTAGAGAGACCCATCTCACATTTTGGAGGGATAGTTCACGATGGTTCTGTTTTACTCATCACTAGTCACTCTCATGATTTTCTTTTGGCAAGAAAGGAGAAGTTCTGAACAATGTTCACTTACTGCTCTTTAATTATGCAGTGTTGTTAAGCTCCAAGAAAGTGCTGCCCTTGTGTACCGCTATACTTCTATTTTTCAGTAAGTTCCACCTACTGTCACTGAGTGTATTTGAATTTCCACTAAGCCCATCGGTCTGAACAGAAAATCAAATCTGTGTGAACAGGCCTTTAATGACTTCAATTAAAACCAGTTCCTAACACATAGCTATCAATATGTCTTTAGAATACTTGGAATTTAGTGCACGAATCATGTGGACATCTTTTACGGTGCTATCAGTATACATTCACATTAATTACATGGAGAAGAGCAGTCTGAACATTGTTGGAAACATCTTTTATGTTCTTGAGAAGAAAGTATGGGTTTAAGGGTTTATCTTTTGGGTTTAAGTCTCTTTAAGTCTCACTGGCACCACAGATCAGCAGCAGATTTGAGTCTTTCTGTACACTGATCTCTGCTTGGTCTGTCAACAGTGTCCATCCTCTGTTTGTTGTTGTAGTAATCCAAGAGTTATGTTCTGTCCACATTTACCCCTTTTCCACCAAACGGTGCTAGTGTAAGAGCTGGTTGTCTCTGAGCCGATTCATTAATATTGACTGCCAAACGATCTAACTGACAATATTACTACATTACCTGATCATGTGTCTTACAGTCTTAGTTTATTCCAGTTTTTTACATTTAATTATTTAATTCTCTTTTTAAAAAGTCATGATTGACGCATATGGTATTTGTAAATGAATCCCTTCATTGCAGTCAGTCAGGGACAGTAATGTTGCTGGAGAAGCTTTGCAACATGTTTAAAAATAAAAAAAATGTCAACTGAGGTTGTGTGCAGCATATTTTTACATTTATAAAGGAGTCTTTTAATATCCAGTGGCTCTAATGTTACTAGTTTTTTTAAACGTGCGGGTTTAGGAGCTAAGCTATGTTTTTCATTGGAAACATGCAAAATCGTGTCAGGCACCAGCACTGTGTCAGTGGAAAAGGGGTGATGGTCTGTTGTACTAAGTCTCGTGAAACATATTCTATCAAATTAATTATTCCATTAGTAAGTATTCCTCCAATGGGAGTAGCAGGTTGTTGATTGGCTTGTGTCCTGTAGAGTCTTTGAGATAGGAACGTGCTGATGTGTGTTGGCTGGAGAAAGATCAGGGCAAGACTCTTGTTTATACTTGGTATTAGCATCTGTCTTCGGTAATCTGATCACAAGTGGTCAGCTGAGGAATTATGGTTCATGTGCATTTCCTTTAAATTTATCGCCATTTAACAATGGGATTATCATTCAAGAAGATATCACTTTGATATACATCACAATAGGGAAGAAAATCTGATTGCAATAAGGTCAACTTTATAGTTATACCTAGCATGCAAAATTTCAGCCCATTGATTAGCTCAGCATTACATGAGAAGGTGGACAAGGATGCATCAGTGTAATGTGATGTGACATCTCTGAAAGTGTGATCGGATCACCCAAGATGAATACCGAGTATAAAAACTGACCATCGGTGAGCACACCGATGAACATGGACTGTGAGCACACTTTCAGCCCGATTTCAGACAGTAGCCCAAAATGAACTCCGGCACAGCCAACAACACCCCTATCATTCAGCAGTCTGTCTCTATGTAACAGAACCAGTCTAAGCTTGATGTGGTCTCGAGAGAATCCACCATACGACTTGTAATCAGGACACAAATCAGTATGATTCATTCTTGGGATTTTGCACATGCTCGGTGGACCAAGCCTGGACTGCTCACGTCACAACGTTTATTAAAGCAATAATCTCCTCAGCAGAGTCACTCATGCCAATCTTCAGGTGCGGCTTACTCCCAGCAGCCTCTGCTCTCGATGAAAACTGCTGGATCTCTTTCTCCTTATCAGTTTCATTTATGGTTTAACTGTTGATTAACAGCAAAGATCTCAACCTCGACTTTGCTGATCTTGTAGAAACACTGTCGTTCAGTGAAGAGTAAACACAACACTTTGAGGTAATATTTTGCCAAATATATGGGTTCAAATATTTTTGTTCTTCATGGTGCTTAATCAGTTTAGGACCTCGTTTGGTCTTTCTAACACAAGAGCCCTTGGTGGCAAGGTTTCAGATGGAAGGAATGGGTGGCAGGAGAGTTGATGTCATCTGTTTGTTTTGCGGATATTTGGTGCAATTTCTGTGGAGAATGGTTTGTGCAACCTGATGGTTCTTCTCCAGACTTCCACAGAAGAATCAGGTTCAAACTCAGCCATTTTTAGCCACCGTCAGTCAGCCTTACGCCACGTGGGACCAATGTTCCCTGCAGATTTCACTTTCTCTTTTGAAGATAGACAACAGTAAAACCAAGGGTTTTGGTAGATTTTAGACACTGAATGATTCTCTCATATATTGTTAAGTATTAAATATATTTATAGAATAGAAACCTCTAGATTGGGTTTTATTGGTTGAATTGAGTGGCGAAAGATAAATATGAGATTTAAAAAAAGAAAATGGCCAAATGCAACACACTTGGTGGAGCTGAAGCATTTAGTTGCATAATGTTTGTTAGTTTTAATGGCTATCAAAATTCTTGTGATTAATCATTTTTATTGATTGATGTTGTGTATCCGTGTCATTTATTTGGATGAAATACTGTGATCATGTGCAGCAGTATTTATGATAGCTATCAAAAAACAGTGGCCGCTGAAAGACATTAAACCACAGCTGTGGCCCTTACACACACTTATCATGTTCCTATCTCACTAATAAAAAGAATGGGTCTCATTCATGAAAAACCTGGAGAATGAAAGTGAAAATCATTTGAGATTCCATTCTTATGTAAATTATTACATTAAAATCCAATGTGAAGAACTGAATTGAAATCTAAAATCCAGTGAGAGTTTACGTAAGAATGATTTCAGATTCAGTTTATTCTCACATAAACTGTTGCATTCACTCAGATGATTGAATTTGAATTATTCATAGAACCATTCTTGTATAAGACATTGACATTGTATTAAATGCAACAGTTTCTGTGAAAATGGTTTTATGATGATTTACACACATTCATTCTGCTGGTGTTTCAGGAACGAGATCTTTTGTGTGCCAGAAAGATCACAGGAATACTGGAGCCATTTGGCCATCTCCTAATTTTGACCATTTTGAATCTCAAGATTTGTCTGTAGTGACAAAACATAGTTTGTTTTCTTGGTCATCACCTTCAAATTTCCTGTGGTCAGCTGCACTTTCACCTGCTTTGTGTTCCACAGGTTCTAAATTACTTTTCTTGTGCAAAAGCCTGATACTTGTGAACAAGAGTTGTCTTTGTTTGTTTGTTCTCCCCATCAATGTTCATCACTTGTGACAGATGCCTTTTAGTTTCTCTATTGAGCTGAAATGCTGTGTGCAGTCCAAGTTTTTACTGTGTTACTACTGTGTGAATGACTTCAGGTCCGCTGCACAGAGAAAACCCCCTGACAAAAGTCGCTTGCACTCTGCGTTTAGATGGCTGACTGATTCCTATACTCACTGAATGTACTGTAGAACTGTTTTTAAAACTCATAGGATAATCTAGTCACCTTTTGTTATCGGTCTTTAATTTGTCTACGGTATTTTTTTTGTATACAGAAGTTTACATTTTTATGTATATTTTTCTTGTGTAAAAATAATGTAATATGTGTATAAACATTCTATGTAATATCTGTATATAGAGTGACCAATTCTGATCTTGTTTTTGGATGTAAGAATTAAAATTGTGTGAATTTGTTGGATTGTTACGGTTGTTTAGATTGGTATAACTGTTACACTTTCATTTGCATTCTGGGCAAACTGACTTTGAGCAGCAGATTTAAAGACGCAGGTGCTTCCTGAAAAGAGTGATGATAGCGGTGATCACTTGGAGTTGTTCATTAGTCTCAACTGAACTTTAGCACAGATTTATAGTCCTATAAACCCATATGCTCTACTGTTACGTAACATTAAAATGTTGTTATCATCTAGGAGCAAACAGAAGTGCTGTAACTCAGGATCATTGGAGATACAGGAAGGATAACAAAATAGTTTACAGCTAAATGAAGCATATAATGGATTTTACACGCAATGGGATTGAGGGACCATTTAAAGCTCATGTGTGTTATATTATGATGTTGAAACACTTTCTGTTCTGGCTAATACAGAATCAACTACCGGTAAGTCAATTGTATCGGCTACATTGTCTCAACCAATGGCATCAGTTTGGGACTATGTTTGTCAAGCAATTTCTATTTTTGCAATTCTGCTTGCTAGTTGTTTAGAAATTACACACTTCAGCTTTAATATTCCCTTTGTTGTACCATAATTAATATGAACGAGTTAAACGTTCCTATAGAAAAAAAAAAAAAAAATAGTACAGGTCCTAAAAAAAAAGACATTTAAAAGTAATACGAATGTTAAGGACTAAAAAAAAAAAAAAAAATGTTTTAATAGTATTTTTTGTTAACTAAGAGCAATGCTAGCTAATACACATGGACCCCTTGAGATCATTATTTGTAGCTTTTCATTCATGTCGCTGAGCTTTGAGGCATCTAAACTGAAAATAATAAATAATTATAAAATTAAAAAACTTTTTCTTCCAGGAATTACTGGAAACCTTTATGGGGTCCTTAAATCCAGTTCACATTTAACACTTATGTACAGACAGCAGGCAAATTAGATTATAAATGACAATTACAATCCCACCTTAATAAAACAAAAGAAAAAACATAATGCAGACACAGAAAGAGTCTTCATGCAGAAAGTCAGTGAGTCAGTCAGTGCTGAGACGAAAACCTGTTAGGCAGAAAACACACATCAGACTCTCACCAACTCACACGTGATGGCCAGTGCAGGCGGGGAGCTGTGAATATCCCTTTACCTCGTTAACCTCTGAACAACTCCTGTCACCATAGAGTCAGTGATCCCAGGACATGTCTCTTCAGCCAGGAGCATGGCCCGCTTCAGCTCCCCTAACACCGCTGGCTTATAAACATCTTGCTTCTGATTCAGCTGACAGAAAAACAAACACATCCAATGTGACAATGTGATTGACACTGGATACATACAGAACTGTTAGTTCAGTGTGCACTGATATTCATTTACCTGATCATTTGCAAACTGCTAAGTTCAACTCTAGATAAACATCAACACATTCACATAGCACACACACAAGTTGGAAGGATCATCGGAATCAAATTCTTACCTCTGCAAACAGTGGTGATATAATCGAGGACTTGGACTCTTTGCTCTTGGACGGAGGCTTCTTTTCACTGTCTGGAACCTAAACAATGAGCAGTTAGATGTGAAAGTATGATGTATACATGTATCAATATCACTACATGAGTTAAAATCTGTGCTTAAATGCAGCATAAACTAATATTTGCTCGATGATTTTATTTAATCTGGTTGTGTTTGGGGGATTTTTGAAGTCAGTTCCACTCCAATTCACAAGGTGTCCTAACTGCAGGTGTAGACAAATACTTTAACTATCAACATGATCCACTGAGCTTGTTCCCAGTGGCTACTGGACTCCACCACGGTAGTCCTTTGCCCCTGCTCCTCTTTGTGATATCCATTGTGATATATTTGTGGATGATGTTCCCCGATGGCCATTTTGGGCTGTGGCCTGTGACACAGCACTTACTGGGGCAGTTTGTAACAGATTGAGAAGCTGTGGGATGAGGGTCAGCACCCCCAAATCGGAGGCTTTAGTTCTCAGTTGGAAAAAGGTTGATTTCTCATATTGTGTAGGGAGTGATCGGGAACTGAGCCCAAAGGCGAAGCTCTTGGTTTACCAGTCAATTTACATTCTGAACCTTACCTACGGTAAAGACATTTATGTAATGACTGAAAGAATGAGCAGGTGCAAGGGGTTCAAATGAGTGTCTGGGCTAAATGCCAAGAAGCTCTGACATCCCATATACTTTGTTGTAGAGCTACTACTCCTCCAAAAGCCAGTTGATGTGTTAGGATGCTTCCTAGACACCTCCCAATGAAGGTGTTTCAGGCACGTCCAATTCCTGAGGAGACCTCCATACTTGGAAGGCCTGGAAATACCTTTGGATGCCCCATAAGGAGCTATGAAAGGAAAAGTATATATTGGTAGCCCAACATAGTCTGCAGCTACTGCGACCTGGTCCTGTATAAGCAAAAGAATATATGGGTGTAAGTGTAATGGAGGCCAGGTGTAGGTGCTGTGCAGGTAAACCTCACTCCTCTAATCTCAAGAGGCACACTAGTGACTGACGTTTGTAGCTGCAGTCTTTAGCCTTCTTGTTAGCGCGCCCACCTCCCACGCCAGAGACACTCGGAACAAAAAAAAAAAAAGTGTTGTGGTGCAAACCCAGAGGGGAACATGTTAATGCTGTCTTTCGAATAAAAACACCTGCTTTTATGTTTATTTATTTTTTTGAAACTGGCATATCTGATTTCTTACCTCTTGGACTCTATTTCCTATGACAGTGCCGAAGATCCAGTCATCATCCACAGACTCTCCAGATGCTTCACCGTCATCTCTGAAGACATACACACACATTTTTTCAGTGAATAAATAATTTGAATATTAATATATCTAAATGTGCCAATGTTTGTTTTGCAATTACGATTCTGAATCGGAGCTGGACTCATCGCGGGACTGTTTTGCTTTCCATCTCTTGTACTTGTCGATAAGATCCATCAGGAATGATGTCTTCTTAGCATACCGAGTGATAAATTTGTGTTTCAAAAGCTCTTTAGCTGTTGGCCTCTGGCAGAGACAATGCAAATAATATGTATTTGAATTATACATGTCTATACATGAGGGGTGGACAGCACTGTCCCCAAGAGCCATTCAAGTGTCAAATTAGTCCAACCCTGCTACACAGTATACCCATGCAGAAATCCAAAGACTATTTTACAATGTTACTAAAATCCAGCTTGGCAGGCCACTGCTCTGCAGAGTTTAGCTACAACCCAAGTCAAAGACACCTATCAGGTATGTCCAGTTCTGCTGCTGGAGTGTCACCTTCCAACAGAACTTATATTGCATTCAAGCCATATTGTAATTACCGTAATTCCGGAGATGACAACATGGGACATTCTAATTGGAGCTGTTCACGTCCTCGGACTCGGGATTATGCTTTTCTATGGCAACACTATCAATGCCTAAACAGAGCCTGCAGTGGTCAGATGGTACAGGGGTAACGTGGGACAAGTCATAGCTTTCAGAAAACTCCCAGATCACAAATTGTAATTATGAGTTCTATGAGGACGTGAGTGCTTTTTCAAGTTGTAATTATGGGAATTCCAATATGACATGAACACATGAACACACCTTTAGCTCCAGTACTAACTAAACACACCTGGAACCAGCTAATCCCTGAAATCTTCCAGGTAGCACTTACAAAGTTGGGGTCTTTATTGAGACAGGCATCCACAAACTCTTTGAGAACTTTGTTGTTGCTTCCCTCTAGTGTGGGTGAGTTTTCCTTGGGGATGAGAAATAACACCTTCATGGGGTGAAGTTCAGAGTGGGGTGGCTCTCCTTTTGCTAGCTCAATTGCAGTTATGCCCAATGACCAGATATCTGCCTGCAATACACACACACACACACACACCTGAGTGACCTATTGTACATTTGCTAAAATGTGCAATGTGCAGCTAAAATGTGTGAAAACAAATATCATTGCTCTGGATGAGAACTGATGGTATACAACAGACTCTGGATAATAACTTTAAACAGAGCAAGATGTTTTCTAAAGATCAATAGGCCTATACAAAGACATACAGTTTATGGAAACAGAGTGGCTAAAGCAGGGCTTGCTAACACTCCACCTGGGAACTTTCCCTTTTGCAGTGTTTTAGATTCAACTAATCAAGGTTTTAATGATTACTAGAAAATAACAGTCAGATGTGTTGGAGCAGGGCTGGCTACCCTGGGTCTAAATACTAACCCATACCAGGCTATGATTAAAACTTTGGTTCATGAATTACACACTGAACGGATCTGACCTTTGAGTCATACTCTGACTGTTTTATGACCTCTGGTGCCATCCAAAATGGAGTGCCCACAAACGTGTTCCTCTTCATCTGTGTGTCTGTGAGCTGCCCGGCCACACCAAAATCAGCTAGCTTCACTTGACCCTTCTCTGACAACAGGACGTTAGCAGCTAGAGAAAACACAAACACAGATTAAAAATGTTGATTTGAGCTATCGGAACAGAAGTGCCACCTTGAAATGCTGGATATCATTTAAAGATTTCAATGGTAGAAAATTGTGTACCTTTAATATCTCTGTGAATTTTCTTTTTGGAGTGAAGATAATCCAGACCCTTCAGGATCTCTCTGAGGATGGTGGCAATGTGGGACTCGTCAAGAGCTCCAGGTCCCAGCTGTAGATTAAATTACTTTTGTTAGGGGCCCTTAACAAACGTATAGGATTCTAAACCTTTGGAAAAACACAGCTATAATTATATACTACGTAACTATAATAGCTACACAAATTCCTCATTTTTTTATTGGTAACATTGGTAACCACTTCACTCCTGTGTCTCCAGGACAGGTTTGAGAAGCACTGGCCTAAATTACTTGTAGTCCTCTTAGAGCAAGGTTGCTCATTCCTGTTTCTGCTGTTTCAGTTTCAACTCTGCTCCAACACACCTGTTTGTAGTTATTATGTGTTCCCAAATATCTTAAATAGCTGGTTCATGATCAGGGATTTTGATTAGGGTTGAAGCTAAAGTTACATCTACAGGAACAGGACTAAGCACACATACCCTAGAAATGTGTTATTGTAACGTCCATAACCAAAATGTATCATAATGAACATTTACACTGTTTAACAGCAGCTTGCAGAAATATGTCATTTTTGTGGCTTTTCTTTTACAACCAGAAATATAGACTGTACTGTTCAATAAAATTAAGGCAATTAAAATTCTTACCAAATCCAGAGCAGAACCCCCTCCTAAATATTCCATGATGATCCACAGTTTTGTGTCCTGCAAGAGATGTCCAGTCATGTAAGATCTGTTTGGACTGGCATATTTAAACTTATCTTGTTTAAAAAGCAGCATTCATTTAAAAAATATCTAAAACCATGCATCAATCCTGTGAAATTTCCAAATTTTATTTGGAATGTCACTAATCCATTCAGATGTTCCCATCAGCTGTAAAGCAGAAGTAGCCAAACGTGCTCCCGACAAACGACTTTTCTGCAGTTACATTCCTTCTCCAGCACACCTGATTGTTATTTTCAAGTGATCATGAACACCTTGTTCTGGTTCATGTGTTTTAAGTCTTCTACACACAGCATGGTTTTAACAATCCTATAAGATCACTGCAAATCACACTGTATGACGTGCATGCAGACTGTATGCTGATGACACCTTGACTCGTAGGCTATAACGCAAGTTACTATAGAATAATAAAACCACATCAGCATGCACTGGTGGTAAACAAAAGGAGCACTACAAATCACAGTTTACATCTGCCAAACTGTGACATGGCGCTAAAACATGTAACTGCTTACATCTAGCTCTAAGCAGTTTTATGTTTTAGCGCCATATCGCGTTGATTTCAAGTCGCATTTTTATTGGCTGGTCAGTAAACGTGGGTCGTAGCAGCAAACACTGTGTGATGATCATGCTGAATTTCTGACACTGTCAGAAAATGATTGTAGGCTGTCTTTGGTCGCAAGTCTGCGACAACGGTCAGCTTTGAACCTCTCTCACTGTAAGACATAAGACCACCATTTAGGAGCCATGGTTGCTGAAATCACTAAAATTGTTTCACGATGGCAATCTTTCATCTGGGACAGTTGAAAATTGTGCAGTGTGTCTCTGGCTTTACTAGGGTTGGAGTTGAATGGTAGGCCTTCAGGAGCATGGTTAGCTTCTCCGGTGGTAAATGGTATCAGATCACAAAAGCAATTGGACAATTAACATATGGGACACACTCTCACAACCTTGGGCAATCCTCTGTGAGAGCTCTCTAGGCATTTTATGGTGAAATTGACCTATTTAGAGCTATTTTAATCCACAGAAGGCCTATTCACACTAAGGTATTTGCACTTGGTCACTTACGGTGTATTTACTGATTGGTTAACTATTCAGTCGTGAAAAAACTATTGCAAAAGTCCTCCAAAACACATTCAAGACTTTAACCACCACAGGAGAGATTAGGCCAAGTATTAGTGCATCTCATTGGTTAAGCCACATATATAAACTCTACTTTTCAAAAAGAAAACATTATCAGCATACAAAAGTTTGGACCCCTGCTATATCCAAACATCATATAGCATATAGAATATTTAAACATTAAACAGCTTCAGGGAAGTGATGCAATGGCCTCACCTTCAGATAAGAACCATAGTATTTAGTGATAAAGGGGCTGTCACACTGGCTGAGGACTGTAATCTCCTGTTGGATGTCTTCCACCTCATCTTCAGCTTCCTCCAGATCAATGATTTTTATAGCAACCACCTGTTGCGTGCGATTGTCAATGCCTTTAAAGACCTCTCCGAACGATCCTTTACCAATCCTGTCAAGCTTGGTGAATAGCTTCTCCGGGTCAACTTTTAAGTTCTATAAAAGAAAGGGAAAAAATAAGTATTGCATTTAGTTGTAGTTTGAAACAATTCAAATGATTTATTAGAAATGCTGAATCTTTCAAGTTGCGGTTCTTTGTGCTTTGTGGAAGCTTTGCATTAAAAAAATAATGTAGTATCTAATGTGGCTAATAGCTTTGTAATAAGAAGGATAATGTTCAGCTGGTTCTTATCACATAATAAATCCCTTTGAGTTGAGGTCGTGGTCAGCATTTTGGGGTTTATTAATAACCGTCTGAAGGTAGATTACATAGCAATTCTAGTCAGTTCAACTTGCTTCACTTGAGCACAAGGTCTCATCTGCACATACACCATCTCTAGAAATACACCTGATTAGGAATTCATTGATATGTCTGATTTTTGTCTATGTTTCAATGGCTGTTTGAAGGATTCTCAAAATTTCTATTAGATATTAAGAAATGCACTATAGGTTTATACAAAGGTTGAACATAAGGTTTACATTTACCAGATGTTTGTGAAATCACAATGTAATCCAAGTAAGGCATAGCAAATCTCACAAGTTACTGGAAAGTGACAGGTGTGTTCTGCAGTCCCAAAGGCATTATTGCATACCCGAACACTTTAACTAGTTTCATTGATCAGAAACTTTCACCTAACCTGATATTCTCTTACATACACTTATATATCCTTGCTGAACCCTTAATTGCTCCCTGGCACTGCAGCAAAAATGGCTGCTGTGTGTGTGTGTTTGTGTTCACTACTCACTGCTGTGTGTGTGTCCTTGGATGGGGTAAATAAATAGCACAAAATTAAAGAGCTCAAATTCCGAGCATGGGTTACCATACTTGGTCTCACGTCATGGCACTCATTCACTCAAGTTAATGTTTTGACAGTAAATAAATTTCAACACAAAGCAATGACAAGCACATTATGACTCTATAAATGTTAAAGCAGCATTTACTGAATCAGAACAGATACACTAACTAGCTAATCTAATCTCTCACACGTCATTTACAATAACCACAGTCACAGCCTTTCCACTAACGTTGGCACTTTGGTCTTCAGATGTTATGTGATCACCTCTTGGGTGTTATCCTGAAATTATACCGAAATTACAAACTTTTACAGTGGCAAAACTCAATGAAATTAATATACTTATAGAACATTTCTGCTAGTAAAGTAATTTTCAATGCCATTTTTCACAAATACTAACTTCACTCACTAAATACATAAATCTGCTTTTCAAATATTCCCCAGTTTTTCTGACACCAGGACCATGCTGTCAACAACCAACAATAACCAGAAAACACTCGTTCACACACAAAAACACACATTCAGTACCTTTGTTCCTATAGTGTCCATGTCTATGGCTGCTGCTTCTTGCATATGCTGTTCCCACTCATGTGTTAGTCAATCCATCAGGACTCTTTATCATGAGGGTGTAACGGGGCGGTGACGCAGCGCTCTCTACCACAGCAACAGGGTCAAAGAGCAGACGGCCTCTCCTAGTGTTTATGAATACAGACTAAATACAATTAATTCCACAAAACTGAACAATAAAGAACGTGATTTAAAACCCATGGGAAAGATGAGTCTGATCCAAAAAGTGATTTCCGTCATGAGTATCACTATAATCACATTTATTAATACATATTCTTCCCTTATATTGTTCCAAGACTGTATTATTTACTTTAGTGAAACACAAAATATAATTTTTTTAAATTGTTGGGTATTTTGTTGGGTGAATTGTAGGGTATATTTGTCACACAGGAGGATATGGTTGATAAAATCAATGAGGAAATTTGACCCACAATGCTAAGGTTACATTACATTTATTTTTGGAGAAATGCCCATAGCATTGCCCAATCACTGTTTAGGACTAACACAGACTGAACACCTCTGCTGGCCACACTAACACCAGTCTTACTTACCTTCAGTCAGTTACCAGAGAGACCCACTTTTACAACAGCTGGGCTTTCAAAATTATTTTCTCTTTAGGGATTTCAATATTTTGCTCAATAAATGTTCTAAATCATAAACCAAACCAAACAGTTCTTAGATTAATCACAAACGCATTTAGAAACTTTTAAAGCATTTTTATTTTGTGTTTTATTTACATTAATCACCAGTAGGACAGTACACAAATGTGTGGGCTGAAAGCCTTCTTCAGTGTGTTAAACAACTCAATCCCTTCACCCACTTTTTAAATCATTAATTACATTGACTTCATCATTTATTAACCAATCTTCAATCTCTGAAAACACACGTACTCCATTTAAATGCTGGACAATTTCCAGTTGCATACAACACAAACCTTCACATCCACCAATAAATTGTGTAACATACCCATGGCTAGAATATGAATTACATACATGATCCCATATTTATCACAATTATACAGTTAGACAGTTTGGATCTATAAACTTGAATCTCTGGCTTCAAGCGGTATGAATGAGGAATTAGATCTTTCTGTTTTCCTTTAATGAATTATAATTAGTCGAATCAGTCTTAAATATTTTGTGGCGTATACCTTGAGCATTTACAGTGTGAATATTTGTTGGTGGATTTCTCTTCAGGATTATTGGTAGTGTAGTTGCTGATCATGAATTCAATCTTAAACTTAAATTGAAATCACATGGCATTAGTGGCTTCTACAAAAGCATAGTGTGTATGAGGGGTCGCCAACCTTGCTTCTGGAGAGCCTTCCTGCAGTTTCAGTTTCAACCCCAATAAAAAAACTTCATTATCAAATAGCACTAAAGGCCTCGATTGGCTTGTTCATGTGTGTTTAATTGGGATTGGAACTGAACTCTGCAGGATATCTTTGCTGTACATTAAACTTTCAGAACTGACTGTTGTGTGCTCTATTGAAGTGCAGGTGTTGAGATAAGCTGATCACAGCAAGACAATCTTTAAAATGCATCAGTACTCATATGTACTGCCTCTGGGTTTAGCCATGAAGTCAGTTTGTATTTCAGCCCACAAAGCTAATTCAGCATGGGTTTATGTTTGGCAAATTGGACACCCATTTGGTCATTTATAACATCCATCTTGGATGAATCTTTTTTTATCATTATTTTTTTCTCCACTGAGATTGTTGCAATGCATTACGAGATTACATTCTGCTTTACTGCTACTTAAACTCAAAAGGCTCAAGACCATTGCGTTCAAGTCCTCCTGGGAAGTTCGTACGCACGAGGTGGGAAGTCGTGCTTACGACGGCATGTGCGTTCACGTCACTTTCGTCGGAGCAAGATGACGGAGTACTTTCTCTTAATTAATAACACAAAAACACAGTGTTCTTAAACTCTTGTTCTAGAAAATGAAGAACAAAGAAATGTGCATTAGGTATACTTCGTTTTTTAACGTTTTAAATTAATTTATGAAGCCACTGCCAACTTTATTGTTACAAGTTGCATAGTTATATTATAATGCCATCATATTATGCGTCGTCGATTAACTTACTTCACTGTAAATAGAAAAGCCTGACAATATCACAGCTAAATACCTTTAAGTATTGTGTATTAAAGAAAATCCCGAGCTCCCCACTGGTATTTACGATATTGTGGTGGCGTTCATGTGCATTCAACTCGTAAATACGATCTATACGAGATGACTTGAATGCACCAAGAGTCCATCTGCTCATACATCATAAAAAATTTTCATGCTACATCTGATTCACTTAGCGGGGTTTTACAGCCAACGGTCACACTGAATTAAACATGATGGATGCAAACATGTCTGTTTACCGTTTGTAATAAATATGGAACTAAAGGGTAGATATTAACATATTCCAACATAATCTAATCTTCACAAATCTTATATCTTAGTTTGTTTGACCTCCTGATCATTTTTCTGGCCTTCATCTTTTTCCTCCATTTCTAGTGTCTCTTTCTCCTTCTCTGGCTCGAGCCCTTGTTCTTTCCTGATCTGGGCCTCGATCTCCGCTGGGTCTATGTAGAAGTAGAAATAAGCCATGATGGAGAAGATGATGCTCACAGCCACTAGCAGCGATGCTAACAGCACGTACTCTGCCCACTGTGGGAGAGAACACAGAGAGTCATGAAAGGAATGTTTCACATAAGAATAAAAATTCTGTCATTTAGTTTGTTCCCAGCCTATATGGGAATATTCCTACAGCCTGGCTGAATATGTGTGGTGTGTCATGAGCTCATGTGCAGCACCTGTTTGGGAAGTTTTCCCAGCTCTGCAAGATTCAGCACAATGATGTTTCCCACGGCGTTAGTACACAACCAGCCTGCAGCACTGACTTCATATTCTTTGGAGCCTGAAGATATGGAAACACAGCTGTTGAGAAGGAAGCGTTCAGAGAATTATCCCTGGATATCAAATGCCAAATTAAATATTCCAGTGTAGAATGCACTATTAATATCACATGTTATTTGCTAAGACTAGGTTTAGTGATATTGTCAATAACATTAAGCCATTTAATTCCAATTTATTCCCAGACATGAAAATATCCAAATGATGTGTCATTAGTAACCATTTGAAATATATATATATTTAAAATATTATTTATTTATTTTATAATTATTATTTATTTTGGACACTGATAATTTTTTTTTTTTAATTTTTTTTGTACAACATCATTATTGTACATTTTTTGTAACATTTGAATTATTAATTTAGTGCAATATTTTGTCACTGAAACATTTTATTGTCATTTTCACTAGCAACTGCAATTCGATTTATATTGTAAATCTAAGTTCACTGTTATCCCACTCACTATTGTGACCATCAGCATGTTTACTCATTCTATGAGCAAACTCAACAAAACTAAATATATGTGAATGCATATGTTTAAACTACACATCTTAAAGATCATGTGTACCAAAAATCTTTGTAATATATTTATGTTAAGACACTTTACTAGCCTTTAGTTTTGGAGCTTTGATGCAGCCATCATCTTCTCAAGGTGCAAACAGGAAGTAAACTGCTCTGGTCATGTGACAATTTGCACTAATCACGTGAAACTGCACATATTTAATTGAGACCCTTTATTTTTTACCTATTTTTAGGAAGTACACTAAAACATCAGTCAGTAAGGTTTTTAGAGCTTCATAAATTAAACCTTTTTTACGGTCGCTATGGTGACCGGTGGGTTTAAACGGGTTAAAGAAAATTAATTTTATAAATACTTGATATCTATCCTTGTACAGCCCATTTGTAAACAGTTTTAGAAAATAATAGTGATAACTATTAAACCTTGTAATTAGTATATTCATCTAATTACAGTATGTAAAAGGACCATTTTTTTTCTTCTTCTTTGTAATACATCCTCAGTGCTGGTGATGTGAGCGGTGAAGTGTGCTTCTGTTGTGACTGAGAACATGACCTCTCCTGTGGTAATGAGGAAGTACTGAGGAATCTCCCATTTCAAGAAAAGAACAAAAAAGGTTGACTGGATTATGAAAAGTGCATCATAAAGATGCATTTAGGTTATGCATTTTTAGTCCTGCATGTGCCAACAAAGCAACTGCTATTGAGATGAATTGGAATGCTGACAGTTTTTCCTTTTCAATAATCCCTTTCACTTTGATCTAATTCTAGTTTTGGACATCCCAGGACATATTATGCAGCAAAGACCATGTATTTTAGCATGTAAGACACTATTATCCAATCAGCAGTTGGGACCAAGACTTTCCATTTCACTAGCTATCTTAAAGAACTGACAGAACATTTGATATCTCTGCTTGAACTAACAGTTTAGAAAATAATAAGTGCTGTTAGTTCAAACAGTGTAATTATTAAATTCATATGAATACAATGTATTAGTAAAACGTTATTAGAGAGTAAGTAGAGTCAATTTTTTCATGCACTAATGTAACTTTGATAAAAAAACTATTAACAACTTGTTAACATATATAACATAACATAACATAATATAACTGTTAACATAACATATATATATAATAATAACTATTAAACATCAATAAAAAATAAAAAAAATCGGAGAAACTGCCTCACTTCCCTTGAGAAACCAGTGTGTAGTTTGAAGTGGCTGATGGTTCAATGCAATCCAAGTTAGTGATGTTCAGATCAGCTGTCCAGACATTCACAAACCTGTGTGACATGAAATCATTCAGGGATTGGTTGATTTTAAGGAGCAGATAAGCCAGTTTTAAAGTCTTACCTAATGGAATTCTTTCCTTCTTTTGGTTTGGACTTGACGTCTTCTTGCTGGAGGAAAAAAGAAGGTTCAGTGTCACCCTCACTGTTATATTTGTCACTTTTATATTTGAACAGTAATGTTTTTAACAGGTCATGAACTTCTGGGAAAATCCCATAGACTTACACTGACAACCAATGATTCTGGAGTGGGCTCTTTTTGACTTGGGCCAATATAAGCCCCAATATACTTCAAGCTAAATCAAAGATTGAACACATGGGATGTCAATTCGAACAAAATCTGGTCGAAACAAAAGGGTTTGTAGATTATTTTGGTGGTTTGAAACAGAATGCCACTACAAATGTTCTGCAAAACTTTGTGTCAGCCTTTGATTTACATTTACACATTTAGCTGACGCTTTTATCCAAAGCGACTTACAATTGCTATATATGTCAGAGGTCACACGCCTCTGGAGCAACTAGGGGTTAAGTGTCTTGCTCAGGGACACATTGGTGTCTCACAGTGGATTCGAACCCGGGTCTCTCACGCCAATGGCATGTGTTTTATCCACTGCGCCAACACCACCCCTGGTGATCTGCCATTTATATAAACAGATAAAAATGCACTCTAAATCTTTCCAGGTTGTTTCCATTTGTTCACTCAGTCAATCAAGTGCAGATGTGAGTAACATCATGAACACACTGGACTGCAAAATCGTAGAGCTGGTGCAAACATCTCCACATCTCTATGATCAGATGCTTTCTTAACTGCTCTTTTCTCTTTTCATATGTGTATTTGTTGTGATAATGGGCACTCACACTAGACTTTGAGCATGCAAAATATCAGTCATGATAAGATTTAACACATTTTGCATATTTGTCTTAAATTGGTAAATTAGTTTTTATACATTTTAGCTTGGTGGACACTCACCAGATACATAACGGTTGGGTCAGAGGGGATGATCAGGGTCTGGCTTCCCCCCTTGATAAAACTGAAAGCTTTAGTGGTCACAGGGTTTGTGTTCAATGTGAGCATTCACTGTGATGTCCTGATGGTCAAGTGTCATGTAATCTGCATTGCTTTATAAAAACAAACATCTCAGTGAGGTTCTGTTAGGCTACAAGCAGCGTGAAGTATGTGTGTTTGAATGTGTGTTGTACCTCAAATGAGTCTATCAGAAGATGTTCGTTGGGTGAGATGGTCACATTCAATGTTTTGTTGTATATGTTTACCACCTTTAGCTGGCTCTCAGAGGATGAAGGGAAATTTGGCAATGTTTTCTGATTAGAAAAGTGAACTGTGGGGTTCACAGTCTGACAGAGAGAAATGAAATTATTACTTTTAATCATGATGCATTAAACTGATCACAAACGACAACAAAATACATTTATAATGCTACAAAAGATTACTAATTTAAATAATTGCTGCTCTTTTCTTCAAAGATTCCTGAAAAATCTGTATAATGGTTTCCAGAGAAATATGAAGCGGCACAATTGTTGTCAACATTGATGATCATAAGAAATGTTTCTTGAGCAGCAAATCACCATTTAATATGATTTCTGAAGGGTCATGTGACTTTGAAGACTGGAGTAATGATGCTGAAAATACAGCTTTGATCACAGGAATAAATTACATTTTAAGAAATGAAATTAAAATAGTTAACAGTTATTTTAAATTGTAATAATATTTAACAATGTTGCAGTATTTTCAATCAAATAAATGCAGCCTTACAGCCATCTTACAGACACTAAACGTTTAAATGGTAGTGTAAATATGAGATAAGTCCACATTGTTTTGTGTATAGGTATTATAGTCTTAGATCATTATAATCAAAAGCAAGATAAATAACTCACTTACAAAAGCTCTGATAACAATACTCTCAGTTGAGGAGTTAACTTACCTGCATCTGGTCTGGCTGCAAGATGAATGCTCCCTGCAGAGGAGCAATTGACATCGAATTTAATCAAGACATACATTTCAAATGATATTTCATAAACCCTGGGCCTAGTTTAGCTAATTATGACTACTCAAACATAAAGCGAGTCACTGCTGATTAACTCGGTTTAGAGCAGTTAACGGAAATCAAGACACATACGAAGTCTCTGCTCATGGTGGTGGCTTGAAGAGTCCAGCGGGAGCCCTGGACACAGTCAACAGACACAAACTGTTACTAAACACTAGCCCACCCAACAGACCACGGTCCATATAAGAGGGGAGAAATGACAGATATTTACCTTCTAATCAAACCGGGTCCAAAACATGGGCAGAGGGATGTAGAGGAACAACACTTTCAACACCATCTTTATCTGAGCGATAAGAAGTTTCTGTAGAAGACAGAGGATAGAGCTAGAGTGTGTGTGTGTATCTTGTATTTCCTGTTATGGAGAACAAACGTCCTCACAAGGATAGTCCCCATGAGGAAGCAAGCTTATAAACCGAATGTAGATTTTTGGAAAATGTAAAAATGGAGAAGGTTTTGTGCGAGGGGCAGGTTTAGGGGAAGGTGAGATGAGAGTAAGGAGATAGAAAATACAGTTTGTGCATACAAAAATCATTACACCTATGGAGAGTCCCCAAAAGACATGGAAACCAGTGTGTGTGTACCCACTTAACCATGTTTTAATGGGGGGAATTTTTTCCCAGAAATTGCAAACAGGATAAAAATAAATAAAGAAAATAAAATAATTAACTTAAACCTTTTTTTAATTTAAGCAAGTTGACGAATCAAAAGATTTTCTTTTTTTTTTCTTTTTTTTCTTTAAAATAACTAAAACAAAATAAATTAAAATACTAATAAAAATAAATACATAAATAATAAAACGATACAGGCATACAAAAAAAAAAAAATCACAACAAAATTGCTCAAATTAAAATGAAAACAGAAAATATAAACATTAAATCAAATTCAAATTATTTACAAAAACTACAATAACATACTAATGACAATAAAAACACACCAGATCTGAGATCAAGTGTCAATGACGCTGATTAAAATTTTGGTGTATTTCTCAGACAAAGAAATTATATCACTTGTAATAAACAGTAGAACACAAATCATATAGACTGCTTTCTTTATAGTTCTTTTTATTCTCTACACTAAAAAGAACCCTCTACTCTACACTAGGACACGGTAAGAAGCCTGTAACAGATCTAAACAACTGGTTTTGAAATATTCCTTTAAATTAGATGTTTGATTATTGAGTATCGCGACTCACTCCTGTGCATTTACACACGGACCACGTTTCCTTCTGGATCTGTTTTGATATACATGCCACTGCCAGAGATCAACACCACTGTAACACACAACACACATCCGAATCACATACACAGATCAGTGTGTTTGCATGTGTGTGTACAATTTGTGCAAGTCAGGAGAACTCAGTTTTACCCAGAGATACGACCATGAGACCCCAAAAGCCTGAGGATAACACTGAGCTGCACACATGGAGGAGAGCCGTTAGTCAGGGAGGGAGGAGTGAAAAGTATAATGGAAATGTGCGTGTTTATGTGCGTACCTCTCAGATCAGGTGTAATGTGTGTGGAAAGAAGACTTCCTGCATTGATGCACGAATAAAACACTGAGAAAAGCGTGTTGAGCTGACGACTCTGTAAGGATCAAAACACTACAACAAGCTATTAGTCAGAAAGGCTAAGAAGATGCTGTAAGCTTACGAAGGGGTTGGGAAGTATCGTACCTGATGTTCCTGAAACTGATCGCCACCAAATGCAGCAACACACAGTTTAATACCCCCAGTGCCCAGAGCAATGGGGACCAAACCCAGCATGGACAGAGCGCTGAAAGAGGAACACACTTTATAGATTGAGTTCTATCAAGGCTGTTTAGTGTAGTTCCATGGAAAGAGTTCAAAAATGACAACTCCGTCTCCTTTTAATAGCATTTTAATAATAAGAAAGGAGGATTAGTCTTGGCGGACTAGATCTGCTATGTTTGTGCTACTGGCATGAGTGAATCTTTTTTCTAAAATAATCAAATTTACAGGTATTTTGAAACATGGTGCTGCTGCAAGGTAAAGAAGAAAGAACCCTGTACTAACAGATCTAGACAGGTGGTGCTGGGGAGGAGGAGGGCTAACGCAAATTATCCCTGATCCACAGTACTGACGTGGATTAGATCAAGATTGAAGTGAAAAGAGTTGAGTAGACAGGAAAAGGAGATCAACTGGCTGTGTTGTCATTGGGCTTCTCAGAAGAGTTTCATCACTGACCTAATAGACTTTAGTCAGAGTTAATGCTGTATTTAATTTAACATGTTAAACAGAAGTTTAGAAGCTATTGTTAAAAATCTATTTCTTTGTGAAGAATTTTGTGTATCTGGGTCTAAAAAAGAACATATATAAAAAAACTGTACACTGTTTTTTATGTTTATTAACATACTTAAGCATAATTATATTATTAATTTTATGAATTGATACTGCATTTAAAGTTAATATAATTTAAATGTCTTAAATTGCAAATTCATCATTACAAATGTGTAATTACAAATATATTTAAATACATGGCATACATTTTAATAGAAATGCATTAATGCGTATATTAGTTTAGTTCTATTTTAACAATAATTTATATAGTAATTTATTGACAGTTAAAAAAATATTCAAGTAAGGTAATATTAACTAAAATTTGCCAAATAACTACACTATTTAGCACCCTGAATATGAAAACAACTATTTTTAGACAAGAACACATCAACTCGCTTGATTTATTTACATAGTTTTTTTAGAAGGTCATTGATAGGAATAATTTTCAGATTTTTATATACTTTATGCTTCAAACCCAATTATGTAATTTGTCTTTTATCTTGGAGCTGGTTGGTTTGGTTCAAATTAATTTTGTGTCTCAATTAAGAAATTTGGCATATTTGTAAACTGTCTTAGAGAAACCAGTCCTTGACAGTTTATAAAACTTGCCATTAGTCAAACAGTTTCAAAAATATGCATGAATATTTCTCCACGTAGCCTGTAATTACTAATTGACCCCATACAGTATATTCAGAGTACAATATCCAAAGGTCTACAAAACCTGGGACAGATGGACACCATGGTGGTTTCTGTCCTGTGGGAGTCACTGCACAACTGTGTGATTGAAAACACTGATATTGTTTGATTATACTGTCACATCTACTAGGATTCTGATGACTGACACTTGCTGCTACAACATTTCATCACACATGTACTACTTACATTCACACAATATTTTGCATGGCTTTTCTTTATTGAGAGACAAAAATGCATTGGATTGGATACTCAGCAGTCTGTATCAAAAAACACAAACATGCAATACATAAGCTATAAACATTTGGAAGCACATTATCATATCGCATAATAATTGTAATGTAAACAATGACAGACATTTACTTGATGCCAAAACACTTGTATTTTATATATTTGTATTGCATATGTTGTAATACTGTTATTTCTCTGTGCATTTTTTTTGTGCTTTTGTTGCTAGACTAATATCTGTCTACAATGGATAAAAAAGATCAGGATTGAAAGAAAAAACAAAACAATATAATGGCATTATTCAAGATGCAAGGAGCATTATTTAATCCGGAGTACATTCATGGCAAATTTACATTGCTTTTAGGAACAATTTTGTTTCCAATCTATAATAATAATACACACAGACACATTCTGACGTGGCAAAATAAATGTTTTTTTAAACTGAAATACCTTAATCTTTGCTGGTTAACAAAAACATGTAGCTAACATATATTATTTCATTAATCTTACCTTTTTCTTAGCCTCATCCATCTTTTCGTCTGTGAGAAGTCGCATTTTTAGTTCACATTCAAAATCACACCAATAATAATGATACTTTCTGTGCATGTTAATGGTTTACACACACACACAAGGTCCTCACCTGGCATCCTGGCAGCAGGAGTGTGTGTGGATACCTGTGTGAGAACAGACCGGACCAAGGCAGGACGTCGGAGTAAGAGCAGCTGGAACAGGTGTGTGTGTGTGTGTCTTATTAAACTGGACTGTGGCCTGTCTGCTGTATGACATTAACAAGAGCAAGACTGATAGAAAATACTCGGGTCCATAGGATGAAAACACCAGTACACACTGTATTTCTACACAGTTTATAGTGGATTATAGTGGATTACAGAAGAAGCAACACTAAATCAATTCAGATCTTCACATAAAAAGACAAAAAATTAAAATAATAATAAAATAACATAAAAAATAAAGATGTCAAAACAAAAAAGACAAAAAACGAAAAGACAAAAAACAAACAAAAAAAGACAATAAATAAGACAAAACCAAACAAGACAAAACTTAAAATTAAAGACAAGACAAAACCAAAGCGAAACCAAATTAAGACAAGATAAAACTAAAACAAAAAAATAAGACAAAACCAAAAATAAAGCACAAGACAAAAAAAAAAAACTAAACACAAAAACAAAGTGTAACAAAAATAAGACAAGACAAAACAATAAAACTAAATAAAAAAAATAAAATAAAATAAGACAAAACCAAACAAGGCAAAACTAAAAAATAATGCAAAAGACGAAAAAAAAAAACAAGACTAAAAATAAGACAAAAAAATGCACAAGACAAAATTAAAAAAACTAAAGGCAAAAATAAGACAAAACAAAGAAAATAGAAAGCAAAACAAGAAACTAAACAAGCCAAAATAAACAACAGAAACAAAAAGGCAAAACACAACAAACAAGAGACAAACAACATACAAAAGACAAGATAAAACACTATTATATAAAAATTTAAAAAAAAAACAGAGTGTGTTTGAGAATTGTGAGATTTTATTCAAAGATTTTTTATTCATTAGGGACATTATCAGTTTAAACACAGCAGAGCCGAGACTGTTAAATACAGATACAAACATTATCACATTCAGCTGTCCCACAATATAAAAATATTTCATAACTGATTATTAGCATAATGTTGAACATTAGCACTTGTTTCTAAACAAGCTCTGCCGCACCTCCAGTGTATCACATGCAGTGAAAGTGCTGACCTCATCACACAATGCCACACCCACGACACATGGATCACAAACAACATCTTCAGCCTGATGCGTCACGTGTCTCTCAGACAGCGAGTCAGCAGAGCTAGTAGACTTCGGTCTAGCATTCAAAAACTGAAAGATCTGAGCTTCAACAAGTTAGACAACATGAAGAAATAAAAGATATATATTAGCAGAGGATGCAGCCATTGCAGTCAGAGCTGTAAGCACACGTTAGATGTTACACGTTACACTCGCATCATTTTCAGACCCATTTTCCCCTTTTCTCCTCAAACACTATTTCCTCTGCTCTCTTTATAAAACTGGCGCAATGGCCAAAAATAAAATACATGCTTTTGATTAAGTCTCCACAGGAAACAGTAGGTGAAATCCCCTGGATGAGGCAGAAAACATTCAGATCTCCTCCCGAGAAACTGCCCTCGGCTCTCCTTCATGATATCAAGGAGAGTTGTAGGGCGGGTGGAGGTGTGAAATGAAAGGTGAAAGGTCATAAGGTCACTGCAGGGGTCAGTTTCACACCACTGAGGAGGAGTTTGGCAGGCCCTGGATAGTGGAGGCAGTGGGTGTCCCGCTGATGGCATTGAAGATGTGCAGTGAATCGGGCAGAGGACCGCGCATCCCATCATCTCCTGGACTGATCTGGAGAGATGGAGGAGGAAGAGGAGAACGATCAGGAATCATCAGCAGAAATCCGCATGGAATCTGACCAGGTCTTTGCACAAACAAACAATTCAATAATTTAAAAAAACAAGAAGAAAAAAACAAGACAAAACAAAACACGAGAAAACTAAAAACAGAATAACGATAACAAAAAACAAGACAAGAAAAAACAAAACATGAGAAAAAAACAAAACAAAAAAAACATGAAACTAAATAAAAACGAGACAAAACAAAACATGAGAAAACTAAAAACAGAATAACAATTTAAAAAAAAAACATAAAATGCAATAAAAACAAGACAAAGCAGAACAACATCAACACCAAACCAAATCTAACAGTTCTTCCTATTATTTTCAATGATCATGGCATCAAATCTACAGAAATGTGCGTTCATGTAGTGTTTGAATTGACCTTTCACTAAACTTTACAGACCAATCCTACCAGTAACTGTTATCAGCCATATTATCTCATATGATTCATGATCCATGTGCAGTTTGTTGTGAAAATACCCTTACTTATTATTAAATTAAATACTATTATTTACAAAATTATGGAGAAGCAAAAGTGCACCAGGTAACATCAAACACTTACAGACATCGTTTAGGTTGCGGTTGCATGATCTCACAACACGAAAAGAGAGCTTTTACACAATTCAAAATACACATGTTTGAGTTTTTAGACTCAGACTATCTATGAAACTATCTTTTTAATGGAGATGAGAGAATGCAGAAAGCATTATTTTAATTATTTAATAGCATATACAGTATAAAGCATTGAATGACAAGAATGCTTCAGCTGTAGGAAATAATTTACCATTCAGTCTGACCGTGAAAGCAAAATGGAAAAGGAAAAAAGGAGAGATTAAAGAAGAAAAATAGAAAATTGAACAAAGACGTAAAGTACCAGAGGTTTAAGATCAGTGTGTTTGTGTCTTACAGGCTCGTTCATAATGATGGACAGATCTTTGGTGAGATCTCTGTAGTTGGCCTTCATCTCGTCATGATACTCCTGCTGATCTTCTTTAATCAGACGCTCATTCACACCTAATCCAAGACCACACGCCTCCACAAACTGCCTGCAAAGCACCACGCAAACACACACTGTCTCAGATTTCTATTTCAATACCAGTCATTGTTTGCACACACATAAACTGTTCCAGTACATTTCTTGACAAAATCATATAGTGAAGGAAACAGAGTACACAGAGCTGTAAAGCTGCCAAAAGTGGCTAATTTAGAAAAAAAAAGCTCAAATATGAGATAAGATTTATTTAAATAAAATAAAAAAGCATAATTCAGTGCAAGCATAACTCCAATGTTTACATAATAGTGTTTTTTTGTGTTATTTCAATAGGATCTTTCATAATTTCTAATCTCATAGCTGTTTTGAAGTTTATCTGTAGTTCAGTGTGAGCTCATTATTATTGCATCACATATAGGATCTGTCTGTTTTTGAAAAGAAGTCTCTTTCGTTTATTTAAACAAAAACAGCGAAACAGTAAAACTGTGAAATATTATCACAATTTAAATTACTGTTCTCTATTTCAATACGTTAAACTATAATGAAAACAGGCTTATTTTTGTGGAAACAGGTGATAATTTCTTTCAGGATTCTTTAATAAAGTTCAAAAGAACAGCATTTATTTGAATTAGAAAACCTCAGTAACATTATAAATGTTTATACTGTCGCTTTTGATCAATTTGATGCATCACTGCTGAATAAAACTATGAATTAAAAAACTGTTTATATATATATATATATATATATATATATATATATATATATATATATATATATATATACGGTACAGACCAAAAGTTTGGACACCTTCTCATTCAAAGAGTTTTCTTTATTTTCATGATTATGATAATTGTAGAGTCACACTGAAGGCATCAAAGACTATTTGACCAAGAAGGAGAGTGATGGGGTGCTGCGCCAGATGACCTGGCCTCCACAGTCACCGGACCTGAACCCAATCCAGATGGTTTAGGGGTGAGCTGGACCGCAGACAGAAGGCAAAAGGGCCAACAAGTGCTAAGCATCTCTCGGGGAACTCCTTCAAGACTGTTGGAAGACCATTTCAGGTGACTACCTCTTGAAGCTCATCAAGAGAACGCCAAGAGTGTGCAAAGCCGTAATCAAAGCAAAAGGTGGCTACTTTGAAGAACCTAGAATATGACATATTTCCAGTTGTTTCACACTTTTTAGTTATGTATATAATTCCAAACTTTTGGTCTGTACTGTATACAGTATATATATATATATATATCTTTATATGCAATGTTGTTTATAATAGTTTTAGTTGAAGTACTGCTCAGAGACTGAAGTGTGTGTTTTACCGGAAAACTTCTTTCAGCTGTTTGACTTTGTTGTCTGGGTATTTCTTAGTGCTGGCGTCATCCAGGAAAGCCCTGGCATAGGCAAGAGGGCCAGCGTTTACCTAAAGAGAAGATAAAAGTCAGATTACAGACTTAATAAAACTTAACTCGTGTGTGTGTGTGTGTGTGTGTGTGTGTGTGTACCTGCACGCTGATGCTGCCCTGTAGTTTGAGCTGCAGCTGGATCATGTCCACATCGCTGCAGGAACACAGCTGTCTGATCTCCAGCACCTTCTTACTCATCTCATCAATGGCCACCTCAATGGGGTTCAAATCCACATGGTGCTGATACATCACCGCGATCCGCTTCTTCACGTACGGGAAACAGTGCATGGCTGACACATGAAGAGAAACAACGGATGATTTACTAGTGAACTCTAACCAAGAATAAAGTTATTATTATTATTTTTAGTTAGGGTGGTAAAAGCTAATGCATTACAAATGCACACATTTTTTTGGTGTATGAAAGGTTAAATGAAAAGCGCTTTTAAAAATCCTGAACGTTGAACAGTTTGAATATGATTATCTCTCTTATATTAGAGCCCAGCTCTGCTCGCTTTGGACATACACATGAGGTGCATCATGAGATGCTTTAAAGCGGTCTTGACATACGCTGAGACATAGAGACCGTCCGGATGTGCTCTGTGAAGATAACAGCTGGACTTTGTGATTGGGAGGATCAAATATCTGTCGCACAGATGGGGAAATGATTCAGCGGACACTCTTGATTTTTATCACGGGACTGATACGTGTCATACTGAATCTCTATGGTCAGTATGTAGTGTGTAAAGGCCCGTTCACACCAAGAAGATAACTATAAAGACAACTGAATCTGCCGCTTTAAATTCTGGAGCTCAGAATAGCAGGATTAATTCTGATTGGCTGTCAATGTTTTTACTGTTCATCAGCTGAAAAAAAAACAATCGTTCGAAAA
This sequence comes from Carassius carassius, assembly GCF_963082965.1. Lineage (NCBI taxonomy): Eukaryota > Metazoa > Chordata > Actinopteri > Cypriniformes > Cyprinidae > Carassius > Carassius carassius. The sequence goes on from NC_081765.1 coordinate 5,945,887, forward strand.
GTGATTTCAACGATGTTGTTTCTCTGTGCGTTTATCGTTATAGCTGTGGTGGGGACACTGCCATCCTTTAACATTGAGAACGATTAAAAGAACTATATCTTTATCGTGCTTGGTGTGAACTGGCCTTAAGTGTGTGTACTCACTGGTGAGGATAGTCCTGCGTTTGCACTGTTCCTCTACGCCGCCTCGTTTCTTGCCTGAAACGGTGAACGGCATCTCGAAGACAAATCGACGGATGTTGTGGCTCCTCTCAAAGTCGGTTTTTCTCTCCAGCAGCTCCTTCTCTTCCAGGAACGGGGTGACATGAGTCACTTGGATGTAGGCGTATTTAGAGTCCAGATCCTTTGGATTAATCTGCACCAAACAGTAAAAGGCAGTTATAGTTGCAGTGCTAGTTAAGCTACACTGTTCAGCACTGGTTAAATATGTCTGGACTTCTACACCTCATCATGGCAAACACAAATCTTGATTCTTAAATCTTAAAATCTTCTAGAAAAGCCTACACTGCACGTATACACCATAAAAATTTCAATGTGCATACCAATATATCAAGAAGTAACTTACACACTGCTATCTTCCATAATTTAGTTTCAGCTTCAGGACAAGAACTATACATTTTATCGCAGCATACTGTATATATATAAGGCATCCTACACTTGTTTCTGACTTACGTACACTACCTTTGTAAGTTTGGGTCAGTAATAAAACTTTTTCAGCAACAATGCATAAAACTGATTAAAAGCAACAGCAATTTATTAATAAAATTAGGAGTGTGGGTGGTTCTTGGCCAGAATAAGCTGCAATGTGAATCAGAATTTGTTTTGATAATCATGATAGTCATTTCTTACCTTGCCAGAATCCTGAATCATTTTCACATTCTCTGCTCCAAACTTGTCTGAATACAGTTTAAGGAGTCTTTGTGAGATCTCAGACAGCGGGGTGAATTTGGGCTCCTTGTATATGTATTCTTTCCCATCTTCATCCTCGAAGAATCCCTGAAACAACGAGCAAATCTGAATCAATCAGAAGATAGTAGAAAATCAAGCTACTTGCCTACTCATTTCTGAGTACTAAGTTAGCCACAGGACACAATTATTTTCAACAGCAATCTGGAAATGCTAGGAGGAACAAAAAACTGTAAAAGTGCTTAGATCCTAATTACTAAACAGGGATTACGATGACTTCCACACCCAGCAGGACAACACACACGAAGAACTGATGTTGAGTTTACCTCGTTCATCTCAGAGTCAACACACTGGTACTGCTAGAGACACAGACCACCAGAGCGACAGAAACAATGACCGCACACAGTCAGAAACACACTTCAGAGGAGAGAAGATTTACCACGAGACACTGCTGTCTAACCACGCATTAGTTATTATCTCTGTAGTCATTTCATATAAAAAGAAAAATAGGTAGTTGGGTTGAAATACATTTGGGAAGTTGACTATTTTAAAAAGCACTTAGCTTTTCTCTAATGACTTTTTTTAGGGCTCAAAATTCAATCGCCAGTTATTCACATTTCTAAAAGTACTTGCCGCCAAAAACATTACATTATTAAATATTGGAAAGACGTTACAAAACACGGCTTTAGAAGTGAGTATATTTTGTTTCCAAATCACTGAATGTAAAAGCCCATCATCAAAACATACACTTTCCATGAAAAAAGTGCACTTTAGCATACTATTGAGTACTTATTACAAAAATAATACACTTACATGCAAATCTAATTTTCTGACACTTAATTGCATGCGAATGGCATATAAATCAAAATGGGTTATAGTTAAAATTTATATTAAATGCAATTAGCTGAACTTTGTTTTGATCCCGCCGCTAAAGTTTGTAGGTCTCAATTTCATAATTACTTCAAATATGATTCAAAGTGTATTGTCAAATTTACCAACGAGCATTTATGACACTTTAAATGTAATATCAAATAACACACTACAGTTCAAATCATAATCAAGTACTTCGCATGTGCTTCAGTATGTTAGCCACACGTCAAAACAAGTCTACTTTAAACCATGACAAAACATAACGTACTTAAAGTAAAACTTTTCATTTGACATTATTACAAAGGGCACATTGAAGTGGCCTTTTATTTAATCAATTATATACTACATTTTCCTTTTAAGATTTGAAGTGCACTACAAATGCACATTCAATACAATTGATGCAAAATATGCAGAGGACTGGGATTGAGGACCACTGCATTAGAGGATTTGAAATCCCATAAAGTTTTACGCCCCTTGGCTGGACAAGATAAAACATGAGCATAGAAAGAAGTCCAGTAGTCAAGCTGAACTCAAACACACAGGACGCACCGATGCCTTCAGACAGTAAACCAGCAGCAATATGATTTATATCACAGATAGATAATAGATAGTCATTATGGAGCTCGTCCTGATGAAGACATGAAGAGTGAAGCTGATGAGACTCACCTGACCGAAGAAGGCTACTCTGAAATATGTTCCCAGCAAGCGCTTGCCTGTGTGCATGACCTCTGTGACCTTACTGTAGGCACGGTGCAGGGTGTCATAGAAGTGAGCCAGTCTCTGCCACAAACACCAACAACAAGAGTTTACAAAGGGGAAGTGTCACTTCTGCACTGAAGTGTGTCATTTTAGGGAGTGAAACCTCGGACGGATGGATAAACTTAGGTATGCGGTATCCCTCTCATCCTCAGATATCAAAACACAGTGTGTGTTACTGCTGTACCTCAAAGTCTCTGCGTTTCTCATAAATGGGAATGATGAGTTTGTAGATGTCAGAGATGATTTCGTAACGCTCCGCTTTCCACAAACCATCGGCACATTCTTCCAGAAGCTCCATCAGGACGTCCTATGACCCACAGACAAACACACTTAAACCTAACAGAGCACTCAGATCATTAGGATCGAGTCAGTTAGAAATACCAAGGGTTCACACAAAACAAGGGGAGTCTGCTTTTAGTTATGCCGCCCGCAGTTGGAATAAGCTTCCAGATGAGATCACATGTGCTAAAACATCAGCCACTTTTAAATCTAGACTCAAAACTCATCTGTTTAGCTGTGCATTTATTGAATGAGCACCGTGCAATGTCCGAACTGATTGCACTATATTTTCACTGTTTCTTTTTATCATGTAAAATCATTTTCTAACTGTTTTTAAATTCATTTTAACTAAATGTTTTAATCATTGTTTTATTTCTTCAGTATTATTTTACTTTCTTTTACGTAAAGCACTTTGAATTACCATTGTGTACGAAATGTGCTAGATAAATAAACTTGCCTTGCCTTGCCTTACAACAAAGATACTTAGTGTACAGTGAATATTTAGTCTCACTTGATCTCTCCACATAACATACTAAATAACAATGCAAGTGTCATCTATTGCTCAATAAGTCACATTTTCTTCAGAGCAGACACTATTAATTTTTCAATCATTTTTTTTATTTTTGTATATGCATGTATGAAAATGAGAAACATTTATGAGTAAATGTTGATTACATTTGAAGTAATGAAAATGTTTATTACTGGTTTTAGTTTTGTTAACTATAAAAACCCTGCTTCAGTGGGCTGAAGACTGTGGATCAATCTTATTATTGTTTAATCTCTCAGTCGAAGTACAGAAATGATGGTTGAGTCTCAGTCACAGTGGAGATACGCTCACTGACCATCACCATCAGTTACATGGACATTAGTTTATTGCTTCCCTCTTTTACTGGACTAATATTAAACTAAATCAGCTCTGACACTCTATAATGCTGTAACCTAACCTGCTGCGATGAGACAAACCATGCATTTAATTTCGCTGATCAAAATATGATAGCCCGGCCTCCAGTGAAATCTTATTGGTCCACCTCAAAATTTAATATTAAATATCAAATACGTTCTCGCCTGTGATTGTGTAAGTAGTTTAGCATTCAGTGTAAACTGACTTTTCACATCGTCCCTGTTAGAAGATTCAGATGTGGATATTCGATGCGTTTTTTAATAAAAACAATGGATTCCTATGGAGTTACTCACACGGCTGATATTGTAGTAAAATATATATGCAGGAAAATATATTTCTGCAGCACTTTATGTATTTAATATTACTTCATTTATCAGCTGCTGACCTTTGATTATTAAATTCCACCATTTATTTTTTGTTGTTGTATCAAATCAATCTTAAACTCGCTTCTCCTGTCTTCTGCTTGATGGCTATTTTGACCTCTGAGGTGAACGAAGTGTCTGTGGGCTGTCACCTCATTAAAGTGAACATCCTGCATGCCCACGTCTTCCATCATGGACGCTTCCTCGTCGATGTTTGGAGTGACCACTCTGAATGCAGTACAGCCCTGTTTGAACATGCCTACACAAACACACACACAACCATTACAAATCACATCTGGAACGACAGACATCGTTTCCTGAAGCACTATCACTTTAAAAACAGCAGCCAGCTGTGTGATAATGTCTGGTAGAAAAGGTGAAAGGTCATTGTTTGGAGTAAGTCCTGGTCATTAAGTGTCTTAATTCTTAGGACTGCAGCTTAATGTGAGTTATATACTGCGTGATAACTTATATCATCACGGGCTTTATCAGACATGGTGAAAAGAGAAGGTGAGGTAAGAAACAAGACTGATAGTGAAACTGATAGTGAATCATTAAGAGTAATTAGATATCAACTCCTTGGTAGTTGGACTTAAGTAATCTACGCAATTATAGACCAGACAGCGGGATTTTCAAAAATGTTAAAAATAAAATAAAAATTAGTACTCTAAAGTGTTTTTCACACTTACTCCACATGACTAAAGGCTGTAATAGCATGTGTTTGTGCGTGTGTGTGTGTGTCTAACCTTTCCTCCTCAGGTATTCAGCCACCAGCGCTGCCACATGCACATAACACATGGCTGCCTGAAGAGAACCAAATAAGAGGACATGAGCTTCACAGTACATTAGACAGATAATTAGATAAGTGTACGCTGTACCTCAGAGAGGTCTCCGTTCTTCACGTGGATCCGGGCCATGCTGTCCAGCCACGTCTTGCGGAGTTCAGGTGTGCTGGCGTAAGATTTGGCCAGACTGTACTGCAGGTCCACCAGCATCTCCGGATCTCTCTCGTGCTCCTTCATCTGAGCCGTGGCCATCAGCACAGTCCGGATCTTCTTGGTCAGGTCTTTGACATCGGATGGGAATGCCGTGTTCTGCAGGAGGAGGACAAGTGACTGTGTGTGACTGTGCGAATCTAAGAGTATAAGCTTGTGCACGGCTTAATTTGCACAAGCTATTATGGTTTAATCCAATAGTTGTGTAAACTGCCAAAGTAATATTCTAGAATTATATTTCAGATCTATATTTTATTCGAGATTTAGTGTTTGCATGTGTGTATCTGAACTGACTTTGATAGTTCTGTCACTGTTGGCACAGTTGTTGATGATTGACAGCGACTGCTGGAACCTCGTCCCTCCTATTCCGATGACATCAGCGATCAGCTGACTGACGCCAATCACCACCTGAGGAATCACAGCGTGACATCGTTATGACATCATCACCTGCTGTCGACATCGAATCTGGAAAGACCGGATGAAATAATCCAGACACATCCAACACTGCGTCATGTGATGAAGGTGGTGTTTTTGCACCTGCAGGTGCGTGCGGATGAAGGATTTGCGTCCGGTGTAGTCGAAGTTGCTCTTCATCAGGAAGTAGAGCAGATGAGCCGCGTCGCTGCGGATGGAGCTCAGTTTGGAGTTACAGCACTTCAGGATCTCATAGCAGAAAAATGCACACATATCTGCACGGCCCTCGAAAAAGGTACAAGGAAACTGGACACACAGGAAAACAGCAGCGTCTTCAAAAATTCTGTGCTTTAGGTTTAATCTTTTCTGGATTCCAATTTAATGGTTTAATACAATTTTAATGAACATAAAGTCTAATACATTTCCTATAACTATAAAAAGTTAATAATTAAATCTCTGATTTAATACATATTTATTATCAGAAACAGTGGTAATTAAATGAAAGCATAAATCATTAACCATTTAATGATTCCTTTAAAATATAATTCTAGAATATGTTTATGTTTCAATAATATAATATACTGTTATTGTAACAATTCCTATTATTATTCTTTTTTTTGTGCTGCACAACAATTATGTGATATTCCTTAAAAAAAATAATCGTTTAAGTATTTTGTCTTTATTATAAAGAACTGTGCAGAACACTCAGACTCCATAATTAAATATCAGTCTTTTGGAGTTTAATTTTCACAGACACAGTCCATATAGCAATTCAATCAACTGTACGGTTTTTATACTTTTGATTTATTAATCATAACTAATCCATATTTTTCCAAATTCTGTGGCATTATAGGTTTTCTGTCTCTATGTTCCACACCACAGAAATTATAGGGCCCTAGAAATTTATATTTTTGGATGGATTATCCTATTAACAGCCATTGATTTATGTGCTTATTCTATTGTCACACTCACCTTGTAGATGAACGTGCGAAGGGAAGTGAAGACCTGCTTGAGGGCTGTCTCTGATTGGTTGATTTGTAGGAAGCAGAGATGAACCTGGAACACTTTCTTCATGAGGGGATTGTGGCCGTGATCCAAACTCAGCTGAGTCTGAGCGCAAACACACATATAAACACACACACACACACACACACACACACTGTTACCAGTGAGGAATAAAGCACATGAGCATCGCTCGTGAGATCAGGTGATGATGATGATGATGATGTCTGACCTTAAAGCCCATGATGAAGATGCTCAGTGTGTCCAGAACTGTAAGACAAACTTCTGTGGCAATGTTTCCTTCCAACAGAGACTGATTCAGCACATCTGCATCTGAATGACTGTAAGCTACAAACACAGACATAGATGAAACTGTTCATTTCACAAGCTCAAGAAGTAAATTAGTTTGTTTCTTCATCGGAAATATTTCAGAAATCTAGCATTACATCACTTGCTCACCAGTGGATCCTCTGCAGTGAATGGGTGCCGTCAGAATGAGAGTCACAACAGCTGATAAAAACATCACAATAATCTTTTTTTTTTTTTCAATTAATCTTTTTAACTTAGCTTCTGGCTAAAATACGAGTTCGCTAACCATAATATTCCTTTCTCCAGTCATCTCATCTGAATCAGGAGAGAAATATCCACTGATCAATCATTGTTTACAACCATTTACAAGTACCATATTGAGTTCTACAAATTAGTTGGTGGATTATGTAAGAGGTTAAGAAGTGATTGAGTTCTGAACTGCAAGTGGTGTTTTGGGGAAATGTGACAGTGTCAAGTTAAAATGCCTTAATAATGGATTGTTTCTGACAAACATGCAGCTCTTCACTTCACAACACATTAACTGATGGACTGGAGTGGTCTGCATTATTATACTTGTGGATTATTGTGATGTTTTTATCAGCTGTTTAGACTCTCATTCTGACGGCACCCATTCACTGCAGAGGATCCATTGGTGAGCAAGTGACATGATGAAGAAACACTCTCATCTAGGATTTCTCCTTTCTCTCCCTTTAAATAATCTTCGACCAGTTTTCAACTGATCTCACGAATTAAGTCCAACTCTTCCAACATAAAATGTTAAAAGTAAAACAGAAGAAAGCCTTCTCTTCTTGTCTTTTATTCAAAGACAAGAGAGGACTGTAGATGTATGAGCTGGGTCTGACTCACTGTGGTTGTAGGTGTAGGAGTTGTCCAGGCTGTTGAGCTGCTGCAGTCTCATATGTAAGGCTCCTGTCCTGCTGCGGGACACAGGAAGAGTCTGAGAGCGTCGCTCATGAACCACCATCCCTGATCCCTCCAGAGTCCTGAAGACAGGGTCAAAACTTCACATCAACTTCAAAAGCTTCTATTAAAAGCTCATTAAACACTCTCTGACACCAATACAGCGTCTGAGATCACTATTAGTGGTCTGCTGATATGTGTATGTTATTAACTGATCTTGGTATCTATATGGTTACTTAGTCAAAACATGCTATTACGAAACCGTATTTATAACATGATATATTGGTGTAACACTTGATAAGAGGGTTTCATGAAAGTTGACATAAAATACAATGAAAAAAAAACTCCACTAAAGCTTTTATTAATCTTAGCTAGTTCATTTCAATATTCACAAATACATGATTACAATCAAAAGTAGCTGGTGATTTTATTTAATAGACCTGAACTAAAATTAACAATTGTATTTTTATTAACCTACATTAATTCAAAGATCAATAAACACTGTTGCAGACATACTGCTCATTGTTCAAGTAAGCTTTTAGTACTTTATTGTAATGTGTTACTTATATTTCTATTGTACTTACTATATGTTTATAATCTGCTATTATAAATGTGCAATGTTAGTAAATGTTTGTTTTAAAAAAAAAGACATGGAAGAAGACGTTACCTTGCAATGTGTCTCTTTCCCATGTATCTGAACTGATGAAGACACACCCTGAAATCAGGTGAGAAATTAATGATGAGTGTGTGTGTGTGTGTGTGTGTGTGTGTGTTGTGGAGGTGAAGTGCAGCACTTACTCTAGCAGACTGAAGAAGTTCATCAGGTCTGTGGGTGAAGCTTTATTCCAGTAGTTGAACAGAGCATCTAACACACGGCAAGAGTATCAGTTAAACGACAAGCACGTTCATATCATCCCAGTGTGTGTGTGTGTGTGTATGTGTGTGTACCTTCAGACATGCTCTTTAGCACGTGCAGGAAGCACATTAATATGTTCTTCACTTCAGATTGGTCCAGTTTGTCACAGCGGAGCAAAGAGCTGCCCAGAACCCCAGCGACGTGACCCTGACACAGAGAAAAACAAGATCAGACATTCACAAAACCACAAAACACTTCTGGACACTTAAGTCACACTTGTCTGAAGGACTTTGCAATATATTGAAATAACAGCAATTTCATTGTTATCCAGTATTATTTTAGTATTACTTAACAAATATTATAAGCTTTTAGTTTTATATCTTTCATTTATATTTTAATGCTAGTAAGTTTATGTGCTTTTTTACGTTTTAATCAATTTTTTTGTCTTCATTTTGAAGAGTGTGTCAAGAACAGCTCTTTCTCTACAGACAGGGAGAGCAGCTCTACACACACACACACACACTGCTCTACAGTGATGTATCTACCATCGCACAGCACTGGCCAGAACATCCCCCATGTTCCCCTGTCAGCAGATCCTCACTCTGACAGCACAGTGTGGAAACTATGAAACCCACAGAATAATGCGTCTGTTTTTTCACTTCATTTATCATGCGGATACAGAGATGGAGACTGAAGGACTGTTTTTGGACTCATTCAAATGCAACAAAAGGAAAGGATATCAAAGAGAGATCATTCAGTGCGCCACAGATTTACTGACTCAGCTTCCTGTGACTGGAAGCATCAGCTGTGGATTTAGGCACAAGATCTATAAAATACAGACGATGTCTGTTCCCCACTGAAAGATATCTTAACCAGGCCATATCATGACACAGAGTTAGATGCATTCCTTAAGACTCGAACTTCCAGGGCAAAAGACCATTTATGTGAAAAAAAGGCCTACATATTAAAACCAGTTGCCATTTTATTCAACATCTATCTAAATAATGTGCAAAAAAAAAAAAATTTACCAGCCAGAGTTATGAGAGGATAACTGAAGGTGTTCTGGTCTGACTGCAATTAAAATATTGTTTATTTGCAAAAAAACAAAAAACAAAACATGACTATAAATATGTTTTTCCATATTTTACACAATTCTATACACATTTATGTATTTAACACTAATAAGACCGATCTATTTTCTATTGATTGTGACTGAGCTTGTTTCTCAGCTTTAGTTTTTATTTTAATCACTTTTCATTCAAACAATGGTTTGAAAAGCCCTGCTCTAATGGACCGTGTTCCCAACAACCTGCAGAGGTGGGTAGAGTACCCAAAAACTGTACTCAAGTAAAAGTAAAAGTACTTCTAGAAATATTTACTCAAGTAAAAGTACTAGTCTTGAATAGTTACTTGAGTAAGAGTAAAAGAGTATCGGATAAAAAATCTACTCAAGTAGTTAGTTACTAGTTACTTTGGGTCATATATACTGAGCCTATTTTTATTTAGATATATAGATAAAATGTATGTAATGTATGTGTGTGTGTATAAATGTATATATTTCATCAGCCTTTACTCCAATTTATGTAATTTATTATAAAACCCTGTCTGTTTATTTAAGTAACAGATATAGGTGTCATGCCATAACATATTTTTAATACGACTGACTTTATATTAAATGTGAATTTAACATTGAAAGTTAATGTGATATAAATATTGCTACTAATCTTTCATTGTTCAGAAAGAGAGCAAATAACATTTACATTATCAAAGATCATTTTCACTGACAGTCTAGATTTCAATCACTCTCAGAAACTCAGATACTGAGAATATTTCTCAGTGTTAATTCACAACGAGAATATTTCTTTTTCATTCAGTTTTGTAATTACTAAAGCTGAAAAACTGAAAGATAATTTACATATCAAAGTAATGATGGCAGCCATATCACCCTGGAGCCCAAGACCAGTTTCCCACTGAAGCTGAGCAGAGCTGAGCCTGGTCAGTACCTGGATGGGAGACCTCCTGTAAAAACTAGGTTGCTGCTGGAAGAGGTGCTAGTGAGGCCAGCAGGGGGTGCTCACCCTGTGGTCTGTGTGGGTCCTAGCGCCCCAGTGTAGTGATGGGGACACTATACTGTCAACAAGCACCATCCTTCGGATGAGATGTTAAACCGAGGTCCTGACTCTCTGTGGTCAGTAAAAATCCCAGGATGTCTTTCGAAAAGAGTAGAGGTGTGACCTCGGCACCCTGGCTAAATTCGCCCACTGGCCTCCGACCATCATGGCCTCCTAACAATCCCCATATCTGCTGATTGACTTCATCACTCTGTCTCCTCTCCACCAGTAAGCTGGTGTGTGGTGGGCGTTTTGGCGCAATATTGCTGCTGTCGCATCGTCCAGGTGGATGCTGCACACTGGTGGTGGATCAGGAGATACCCCCAGACTATGTAAAGCACTTTGAGTGCCTAGAAAAGCGCTATATAAAATGTAAGGAATTAATTTAAGTCTTAAAGGTACAATTGCTATAAAACAACAAGAAGAGAAAAAAAGCCTGCCTTCTGTTGAACACAAAAGAATGTTGGTAACCAAATAGTACTACGGTAGCCATTGCCTTCCATAGTATCTTTTTTTTTCCCATACTATGCAAGTTAATGGCTACCGCCAACTGTTTGGTTACCAATATTCCTCAAAAGATCTTCTAGACCCTCAGGGAAAGCAATGCAATATTACCACTTTAAAACAGTCAATTGTGATCTTCTAGCTAAGGGACCGGAGGATGAGCAAAGCCAACTGTCAGACTGGGACAGTGTAGGGTAAGAGGTCAAAGGTGAGTGGTAATAGCAGAGCGGCAGGGCAGGGGTCATAGGTCATCAGTGATGTAATACTTGTGTAGGGTGTGTGTGTTGCTCAGCCGGTGTAGACAGCAGAGAGAAGTCCATGGTCTGGCGTTTGAGACGTGCAGAGAGAGACGTGTCCTCTGAGTCAGTAAAGAAACGCAGCACGCTGGCGGAGTGACGGCGAGTGAAACGCTCCCGCTGAGCACCACGACAGCAGGAGACACACAACCACAGGTTAGCACACACACACACACACACACACACACACACACACACACACTCCTGTTCATACAAGGATTACTGTACAAGCCATACACACACACTCCGACACGTAAACACAAAACATAATAATGGTCCATCATTAATAATGTACCTAAAAAGTGAAAATCAGGTCATGTGAGCAGTACCTTGTCTAGGGGGAGTGGCTTGTCAGTGCTGCGCTCTGATAGGCCGTTCCCAGAGTCTGAGCTGATAAGAGAGCTGCGTGAGTCAGTGTTTCGTACAGCGCTCACGGTCGGAGTGTGAGGAGAGACTGACAAACACAGACACATCAATATACTGGACACAATCATGCACAGACCATATTACTCACAGAACAATGATCTGAACACAATTATTTCAACCCTGTAAAGCCTTACATAAGGATAACAGTCAAAAATCTCATTTGTTTTAAAATTGAAGTTTACTGAATGTTTGCACAAAATAAATGACAAAAAAGTATCATATTTGATACATCAGACATTTACAGTATGGCTCATACAGTACAAGGAATATTATAGAATATTGAGCTCAAACTTGAGGAGAAAAGAAACACCTTAGATTTATTCATAGGCTCAAAATAAGCAAAAAATATTATATGTAGTGCAGCTGCTGATATTAATATGTCCAAAAAGTAAGATGAAATTCAGTTTCTTTTTAAAAGTATAACATTACTTGCATAAAATCATAGAAATATCACTCGTCACTCTATATCTCAATAATGTCTTTAAAATGACTTTTAAATGCTTAGTTTATGAACAAAACATAATTGTTTGAAACATTTAATGCAATGCAATACAATGATGACTGAGCCTGATGGATCATACAACCCGAATTCCGGAAAAGTTGGGACGTTTTTTAAATTTTAATAAAATGAAAACTAAAGGAATTTCAAATCACATGAGCCAATATTTTATTCACAATAGAACAGATAACGTAGCAAATGTTTAAACTGAGAAATTTTACACTTTTATCCACTTAATTAGCTCATTTAAAATGTAATGCCTGCTACAGGTCTCAAAAAAGTTGGCACGGGGGCAACAAATGGCTAAAAAAGCAAGCAGTTTTGAAAAGATTCAGCTGGGAGAACATCTAGTGATTAATTAAGTTAATTGATATCAGGTCTGTAACATGATTAGCTATAAAAGCTTTGTCTTAGAGAAGCAGAGTCTCTCAGAAGTAAAGATGGGCAGAGGCTCTCCAATCTGTGAAAGACTGCGTAAAAAAATTGTGGAAAACTTTAAAAAACAATGTTCCTCAACGTCAAATTGCAAAGGCTTTGCAAATCTCATCATCTACAGTGCATAACATCATCAAAAGATTCAGAGAAACTGGAGAAATCTCTGTGCGTAAGGGACAAGGCCGGAGACCTTTATTGGATGCCCGTGGTCTTCGGGCTCTCAGACGACACTGCATCACTCATCGGCATGATTGTGTCAATGACATTACTAAATGGGCCCAGGAATACTTTCAGAAACCACTGTCGGTAAACACAATCCGCCGTGCCATCAGCAGATGCCAACTAAAGCTCTATCATGCAAAAAGGAAGCCATATGTGAACATGGTCCAGAAGCGCCGTCGTGTCCTGTGGGCCAAGGCTCATTTAAAATGGACTATTTCAAAGTGGAATAGTGTTTTATGGTCAGACGAGTCCAAATTTGACATTTTTGTTGGAAATCACGGACGCCGTGTCCTCCGGGCTAAAGAGGAGGGAGACCTTCCAGCATGTTATCAGCGTTCAGTTCAAAAGCCAGCATCTCTGATGGTATGGGGGTGCATAAGTGCATACGGTATGGGCAGCTTGCATGTTTTGGAAGGCTCTGTGAATGCTGAAAGGTATATAAAGGTTTTAGAGCAACATATGCTTCCCTCCAAACAACGTCTATTTCAGGGAAGGCCTTGTTTATTTCAGCAGGACAATGCAAAACCACATACTGCAGCTATAACAACAGCATGGCTTCGTCGTAGAAGAGTCCGGGGGCTAACCTGGCCTGCGTGCAGTCCAGATCTTTCACCTATAGAGAACATTTGGCGCATCATTAAACGAAAAATACGTCAAAGACGACCACGAACTCTTCAGCAGCTGGAAATCTATATAAGGCAAGAATGGGACCAAATTCCAACAGCAAAACTCCAGCAACTCATAGCCTCAATGCCCAGACGTCTTCAAACTGTTTTGAAAAGAAAAGGAGATGCTACACCATGGTAAACATGCCCCGTCCCAACTATTTTGAGACCTGTAGCAGAAATCAAAATTGAAATGAGCTCATTTTGTGCATAAAATTGTAAGCTTTCTCAGTTTAAACATTTGCTATGTTATATATGTTCTATTGTGAATAAAATATTGGCTCATGTGATTTGAAAGTCTTTTAGTTTTCATTTTATTAAAATTTAAAAAACGTCCCAACTTTTCCGGAATTCGGGTTGTATTTATTAAATACAATACATCTGATGTATCATATTTAAAATGACTTTTCTATATATATATATATATATATTTAAAAAATGTATTGTGTGTGAATTATCTAGTAATCCAGCTGGTTCGGACGCTGTGTCTCACCTGTTCCTGATATTACTCCAAACACTTCTTTCTGCAGGCTGCTGTCCACCGGACTGGCCACATTTTTTGTAGGTGTCATCATTACATGATCATCACGGCCATTCTGCAGGTTTGGAATGACAACTTTTAATTTTCAGTGAACTATCCATTAAAACCTGCAACAAGCCTGCATGTGTAGTAATATGCGCTTCTATAATGCTGCACAGTCTGAAGCAAACACTAGGTGTCAGACTTACAACGTTAGTCTGGTTGGTGACAGGAGACGCCTCTGTAATGTTGAGCCTGTGGACGTTTTCCAGCAGCAGACTGAACAGAGGCAGGTACAGCGTAGCCAGGCGAGCCTGCTGACCCTGAAAACAGACAAAACACACTTTATATTTAATACATTCAGAGTTGTGTTCTGAGCACACGTGTTCATACCAAAAGGACTGTGCTTGCTTCTTCACCTTGGAGGAGTAGCGATCGTCAAAGGCGTGTTTGATCATCAGGTTCTTCAGCACCTGTACAGCGATCTGACGGATGTCTCTGAACTCCTGCACAGCTCCACCCACTTCCCTCAGCAACAGCCCCACCAGGAAGTGATTCTTACAGAAATCATCAGTTAAAGAGTAGTCCAGCTGAAGATCTGACAGAGACACAGAGAAGTGTGTGTGTGTTCAGCACCAAAACGTCACTCCTGTACTACAGGAATAAAGACAACAGGCATTATATCTATGGAAACAGAAATGATAGCGGAATAGTTCAACCCAAAAACACAACTTCTGTCTTCATCAACAGCATGTGCTCATTCAGACAATAAAATGTCTAATACATCGTTTTTTCACATTTGAAAAAATGTTCTTCTCTTTAACGATGGCTGACCTTGAAAGCGCTGGATTCGGCCCTTCCCGAACGGCATGGGCAGATTGAGAGGAACGTAGTGCTCATGATTACAGACTACCTTTAGAAACTCAAACTTAAACTCATACAGCGTCTGAGTGAGAAAGAATCAGAGAAAGAGAGGCATCAGATTGCACCATGGGAAATCCTTCTGAGATGGAATATATATTTGAAGATAAATAATTCTCATATTCGGTTGTAAACGGAGATAAAAAAGCAGAACAAAATACTTTTGTGTCTCCAGGCAGGAAGCAGTTGATGTAGTTGTTGATCTGTTTGAAGATGAAGCCTCTGTCCATGAAGGTGAAACAGCGCTGGTGAAAATGATCAATGGTTGAGTTTATTGACTGATTCTAGACAACATCAATAACACTTCCTCAAACACTTCCTACAACTTATTACTGGTAAAGATGGTAGACACTGTAAACATTCTCTAGGTTTGTTTTAAAACAAAGTTCAAAATTTTAATTATTGAGTGCTTTACAGAACAAAACTAGCGTGCTTTTACGAGAGCTGCAATTTGGTTTGTGGTTAATGTAATCTGAATACATAATTAAGATTCTAATAATGAAGTACATTTTGCTGGATTAACTACAGAACAAAGCAAAGCAAAGCAAAGCAAAGCAAAGCAAAATAAAATAAAATAAATAAAATAAAATAAAATAAAATAAAATAAAATAAAATAAAATAAAATAAAATAAAATAAAATAAAATAAAATAAAATAAAATAAAATAAAATAAAATAAAATAAAATAAAAGCAAAGCAAAATAAAATAAAATAAAAACAAAGCAAAATAAAATAAAATAAAGCAAAATAAAATAAAATAAAGCAAAATAAAATAAAATAAAGCAAAATAAAATAAAATAAAGCAAAATAAAATAAAATAAAGCAAAATAAAAAAAAATAAAAATATATAAATTAAAATAAAAGCAAAGCAAAGCAAAGCAAAACAAATAAAACAAAGCAAAGCAAAGCAAAGCAAAATAAAATAAAAACAAAGCAAAATAAAATAAAATAAAGCAAAATAAAATAAAATAAAGCAAAATAAAAAAAATAAAAATATATAAATTAAAATAAAAGCAAAGCAAAACAAATAAAACAAAGCAAATCAAAGCAAAGCAAAGCAAAGCAAAAATAAAATAAAATAAAATAAAATAAAATAAAATAAAATAAAATAAAATAAAATAAAATAAAAGCAAAGCAAAGCAAAGCAAAATAAAATAAAATAAAGCAAAATAAAATAAAATAAAGCAAAATAAAAAAAAAAATATACATATAAAATAAAATAAAAGCAAAGCAAAGCAAAGCAAAACAAATAAAACAAAGCAAAGCAAATCAAAGCAAAGCAAAGCAAAGCAAAGCAAAGCAAAGCAAAGCAAAACAAAACAAAACAAAGCAAAATAAAATAAAATAAAATAAAGCAAAGCAAAGCAAAACAAAGCAAAACAAAGAAAAGCAATAGCAAAGCAAATAAAAGTAAAGCAAACAACAAAATAAAACAAAGCAAAACAAAAGCAAAGCAAATGCAATACAAATGAAAGCAAAGCAAAGCAAAGCAAAACAAAACAAAACAAAGCAAAAGCAAAAGCAAAAGCAAAAGCAAAAGCAAAAGCAAAGCAAATCCGTGTGTATATTTTGGTCATTTGATTTTCTATTTAAAAATAAATAAAGATAAATGAGAAACGGTTTGATTTTCGTTTTTTCGTTTTGTTTAAGAAACGGAAAACGAAAATTTAGCTGCATTTTTCGTATATTTGTTTGTGGGTAAAAATATTTGTAATATGTAATATTTTTTAATATTTGTTTGAATGTGTGGGCGGCGCTGAAACGCCCCTTTCATCCCTTCTGTACTGCACCGACAAGCGGCAACCGTAAGCTCAGTTCATTTTCACCAGGAGAGAAGCGGCAGACAGCAGAGGATATTAATCCCGCGGATTCTATACTAGTGGTGCTTGCAAGCTTTATATATATATAAATTTTATATATATATAAATAAAAATTTTTTTTGACCAAACAGAAATTTATTTATTCAATGACATTTGAATTTTACTGTAGGCCTATATGATCTACAATGACATGAAATATGCGGATTTTTAGCCTACTAATTTTATTCTATTCCTATTTAAGAAAAACCTCACAAGTAGCCTATGTTTTCATTTGCTATTACAAACAACAGCAACTGAAGCTTTATCTTGTAGAGTGTAGTCTGCTGCACTTCTCTGATCGGCGGATCCCGATCCACACCTTCCATCCCGAAAACAGGGGAAAGAGCTTCAGCTCCTTCAGTTTGTATCGTAAAACACCCTAAATAACACGAAAACCTTACAAAACTCAACACGATGTGCTTTCTGCCATCTCGGTCTACATTAACTTCTTTCTGAAACGTCAGAAATGAACCAGGCTCATGCATCAGACGAACCATGTCTAGCTGGACATGTCTACTTTTAAAATAATCAATTTAAATAGAAAAATAATAATAATAATTTTATATTTAGGCCTATGTAATTCAAATGAAACCAACGAGAGGTGCAGTGTTTCCCGTCTGAACTCATTATCTGTAATGATGTCACACCATCACTATATTCATACTGTCATCTACAGAATTCGTGAATTCAGTTCATAATTCTAAGTAGCCTATAGCCTATAATTAAAACATTTAAAGTAGACTAATTATTGGGAAAACTTAACTTATTTTAATATAAATTTTATTATAAATGTGGGGTTGGGTTTTTCCTATTTTATTTTTTTATGAATGGCCTAGAATAAAATAAATAAAACTTAAAATAATTAAAATAATAAAGTTGTCAAGTCTGCTTTGTCAATAACATGCAGCAGCTGGAAAATTATAATATTATTTTTTATTTTATTATTAATTTAATTAATTAATTAATTAATTATTATTATTATTTTATCTTGCAAGCACCACTAGTATAGAATCCGCGGGATTAATATGCTCTGCTGTCTGCCGCTTCTCTCCCGGTGAAAATGAACTGAGCTTGCGGTTGCCGCTTGTCGGTGCAGTACAGAAGGGATGAAAGGGGCGTTTCAGCGCCGCCCACACATTCAAACAAATATTAAAGCATAATCTCATTTTTTACCCACAAACAAAAATACGAAAAATCCAGCTACATTTTCGTTTTGCGTTTCTTAAACAAAACGAAAAAACGAAAATCAAACCGTTTCTCATTTATCTTTATTTATTTTTAAATAGAAAATCAAATGACCAAAAGATACACGGACCCGTGTATCATTCGTTCTTTTGTTTTTCTAATTGAAACCAAAAATGGAAAAATAAAAAAAACGACTTGTTTTTTTTAAATCTGTTTCCAAAACGAAAATGAAAAAACAGATAAAGCTTCGTTTTCCAATTTTCAAACTTCCAATTTGTGCTAATATCAAAAATAAAAAAACGGATAACAAGCGTGTGTCTTTCACTTTGGTGTTTTCGTCTAATGCCAGTTAGTGACGGTCGTTCTTGAACGATTCGGTCATTTCAAACGAATCTTTAATGTGACTCGGGAAGAACGAGTCGTCTCGGGGAGTGAAAATGTGCAAAATTTGATTAGTTCTTCTCTTGAGTCTTTCGGGTTTTCGAGTCGCTCCTCACGTGACAGACCCATAAGCTTTGACCATAGACTGGAGTTACCCTTGCAACAAATGTCTGTGTATATTATTATTATTATTATTTGTCTTTATGATTTTAAGTGTAGGCCTACTGCCTTTATGTTTTAATGTTTGTATTGTTTAATAATAATACTAATAATAATAATAAAGACTGTATAAAAGGCTTTATCCTATCATTCGTTCTTTTGTCACGTGACGTGACAGCATTGGATGGATGAATTTACATGCTTCCTTACAAACAGGTGCCTAATCATTATTATTATCATCATCATTATTATAATTATTATTTACTCTTACAGTTACTGCATTTCTGAGCTTTTTACTTCTTACAGTTTATAAATGTACAAATTTCTATCATAATGGTTATTTTCTATACACTGAATGTTGTAGCAAAGGTAATAAAGAGTACTTGAACACATATGATTATGATGGGTTTAATTTCCTTGATTTCTCTTCTTTGAACAACACTTTCAAAATTAATTGGATTAGACAGTGTTTGTGTAATCCAAACTCAATATGGATTTTTATCCCCAATGACTACTTTTCCAAATTAGGTGGTCTCCCTTTCCTATTGATCTGTATTTATAATATTGCTAGAATCCCTTATAATTTAACCAAATTTCTTAAACAGGCATTACTTGAATGGTCATTCATTTTTAAGCAACTCTCAGCGGTACTTCATTTGGAAATTTGTTTTGGTTGTTTCCTAGTTCTTTAACTTGGAAGGTCTTATTTTAAGTCACAAAAAATTCTTATGTAAATTTAATTTTCCAGTAACTCCCAAAGAATTCTCCATCATCATGGACACTATTCCTTAAAGGAGTTTGTTATGCTTTCAAGGGACTCATTAGATCATCCAGCACTTTATCTTTATCTTTAGACCCATTTGAAATCCCAGTAGGAAAACTATGCTTTTTGTTACATGAAAGTGAAAAAGTGATGTGACATACAGCCAAGTATGGTGACCAATACTCAGAATTTGTGCTCTGCATTTAACCCATCCAAAGTGCACACACACAGAGCAGTGAACACACACACACTGTGAACACACACCCGGAGCAGTGTTCATCATTTATGCTGCGGCACCCGGCGAGCAATTGGGGGTTCGGTGCCTTGCTCAAGGGCACCTCAGTCGTGGTAAAGCCAGCCCAAGACTCGAACCCACAACCCTAGGGTTAGGAGTCACACTCTCTAAGAACTAGGCCACGACTTTGTCCAGTATCCTTCATCACGTAACTATAAGATTAGATCGCTTTTTCAGAAGGAGCGTGTAACAACTCCATATGTGGTGTCTTATTGGAGGAATGTGGTTGATCATATTGATTGGAAAAAAGTATGGACTCTGTCTTTGGTATATATAATAACTAATAAGGTTAGAGACATCTCATTCAAATTGTTACACAGATTTTACCCAGCTAAAGTGTTTTTGAAAAGGTTTAAATCAGACATAGATACAAGCTGTTGTTTTTGTGGTGACCCTAATGAAACTGATATACATATCGTTTGGGACTGTCCTCACACACAGCTATTTTGGAATGAATTCTCTAATGTTATCTATCGCAGTGTGCTACAGGGTTTTCTTTCTGCTTTTTAAGGATGTACTGTTTGGCTTCTTTAATATTCAAAAAGACAAAATTAATGTATATTTCATTATTAACCTATTATGACTTCTTGCAAAATGTCATATTCACCGCAGTAAATTCACGCATCAAAATCCTTTATATATTGTTTAAAAAAAAAAAAAAAAGAGGTTCAACAGAACAGTATATCCAAACTATTTAATCTTCCAAAAATCTTAAGGCTGTCAAAAATGTTTAATCTTTTCAATGCTATTTCATCTTTTTAATTTATTTTGTTAAAGCTTTCGTTTAGTATTATTTATTTTTATGTTTACATACGTCTGTAAATGGTGCTTTGCATATAATGCCACTTCTTTGTATGCAATATTGACATTATCTGTACTTTTATCTTTGGTACCTTGGCATTAATCAAATAAAAATAAAGAACTAATCAATTCTCTTTTCGGCTCCAACTGCATTGACAGAAACAGGTGAACTAGACTAATTCCTGTACAGAAACTATAGAATTTTGCGCATGGGCGACTGAACGAAAACACCAAAGTGAAACACACATGCTTGTTATTCGTTTTTTTAGTTTTGATATTAGCACAAATTTGAAAATCGGAAAACGAAGCTTTATCATTTTTGATTTCAATTAGAAAAACAAAAGAACGAATGATACACGGATTAAAGCAAAGCAAAGCAAAACAAATGAAAGCAAAACAAAACAAAACAAAAACAAAACAAAAGCAAAACAAAACAAAGCAAAAGCAAAGCAAAAGCAAAAGCAAAACAAAACAAAACAAAGCAAAGCAAAACAATTGAAAGCAAAACAAAACAAAGCAAAAGCAAAGCAAAGCAAAACAAAGCAAAAGCAAAGCAAAGCAAAAGCAAAACAATTGAAAGCAAAGCAAAACAAAGCAAAAGCAAAACAATTGAAAGCAAAACAAAACAAATAAAGCAAAAGCAAAGCAAAACAAAACAAAGCAAAGCAAAACAAATGAAAGCAAAGCAAAACAAAGCAAAACCAAAGCAAAGCAAAAGCAAAACAATTGAAAGCAAAACAAAAAACAAAGCAAATGCAAAACAATTGAAAGCAAAACAAAACAAAGCAAAAGCAAAACAAAGCAAAAGCAAAACAATTGAAAGCAAAACAAAGCAAAAGCAAAAGCAAAACAATTGAAAGCAAAACAAAACAAAGCAAAAGCAAAACAAATGAAAGCAAAGCAAAACAAATAAAGCAAAAGCAAAGCAAAACAATTGAAAGCAAAACAAAACAAAACAATTGAAAGCAAAACAAAACAAAACAAAGTAAAAGCAAAACAAATGAAAGCAAAGCAAAACAAAGCAAAAGCAAAACAATTGAAAGCAAAACAAAAAACAAAGCAAAAGCAAAACAATTGAAAGCAAAACAAAACAAAGCAAAGCAAAGCAAAAGCAAAAGCAATGAAAGCAAAACACAGCAAAAGCAAAATCAAAACAAATGAAAGCAAAGCAAAGCAAAACAAAAGCAAAGCAAAGCAAAACAAAAGCAAAGCAAAGCAAAGCAAAAGATAAAATTAAAACTTTCAGATCTCGAGCCTTGATGCTTGATGGCTTCCTCATATTGTGAGAGCAGAACAGCAGCTCGGCTCACCTTGATGAAGACAGCAAGGCTGTGATTGGCGTTTCGTGTTGCGTCCAGGTTGTCTTTGTATTTCTGTGTGATATGAGGCATTAGCATGGTCACCAAGGTCTCCACGGAGTGATAGAATGAAGCGGAGAAACGCTGGCTCCTAGACACCTAAAGGACACGGCAGGGGTCACATCACAGGGGGTTATTTCACAACTGACATGGAAAAAAACATCAGATTTATGGACTTCTGGTTTGATTTTTACATTTTCAGAACATATGTCTTGTGTTTGTTTGCTGTGATGTTACCCATCCTCACCTTGGCCTTGCCCGTCTCAATCAAGTACTGAGCCATAGACTTGACTAAAACCTCAAAGAAATACCAGGAGTACTAGAGGAGAAACCACACAGATTCATGAGGACATACAGAACCTATTACACATGCAACAGCCACTAAACCATCAACACTGCCATGGTCCTTACACATTTATTCAAGAGTGCTATTAGTATACTTCTTTAAAACTATGAATAAAAGAGTATACCTCAGTGTTTATGTACTTATCACAGACATACACAGAGACTGCACAATGATATAGAGAAACCTTGGATAAAGTAAAGTAAACCTACAGTACAAGTAAACTTTCAACACAAAACCTGTTAAACTATTATACAGTGTACTTTTATTAACTCAGTAGACAGCTAGAAGTACATTTAACTACTATTAAACTAATAAGTTCATTTGCAGTATAGCCCACTGTATAGTTGCAATACTGAGAAAAACTGAAATGTTAACTAGCTGTGTAGACAATATGACCACAGTTACACTTTAAGTACACTTAAAAGTATACTTTTCTGAACTAAAAAGTAGGAAGTTTTGAAAAAGTACACTTACAATTATACTATTAGTACACTGATTTGATTATACTTATTATATGTCAACTTAAAAAACATGAACCTAAGGTTAGTTAATGAAACAAACTTGACGTGTTCTTCTTCATTGTGAGGGATGTTGAATCTGATTCGCTGGCTGTACCTTCAGTAGTTTGTTGCTGGTGAGGAAGTCAGTGGAGGGTTTCAGGATGGTGGTCATGGTTTTTGCCAGTTCCTCGTGGACAGTTTTACCATTGGTTAAGTTTGTCTCCGCCTTCAAAACATACTACTCAAAAACAAAACACAATAAAACAAGATTGTTGATTACAAAGGGTTATAATCAAAAATACTTGTTTGACATCACAAGCTAAATGTGATGAATCATGATGCAGCGCACCTTTACATAAGAACGCAAGTGATGCTCCAGACCCTCTTCATGACACTGAGCCACGACATGAATCATCACCCTGATGAGAGAAGAGACAGAATGAGGAACAGGGTTTTATCATTAGCTAAAACCAAAACCCAAAACAGCTAAATCCCAAAACCTAAACTAAACTAAACTAAAGCAAAGCAAACTAAACTAAACTAAACTAAACTAAACTAAACTAAACTAAACTAAACTAAAGCAAAGCAAACTAAACTAAACTAAACTAAACTAAACTAAACTAAACTAAAGCAAAGCAAAGCAAAGCAAAGCAAAGCAAACTAAACTAAACTAAACTAAACTAAACTAAACTAAACTAAAGCAAACTAAAGCAAAGCAAACTAAACTAAAGCAAAGCAAAGCAAAGCAAAGCAAAGCAAAGCAAACTAAACTAAACTAAACTAAACTAAACTAAACTAAACTAAAGCAAAGCAAAGCAAAGCAAAGCAAACTAAACTAAACTAAACTAAAGCAAACTAAAGCAAATCAAACTAAACTAAAGCAAAGCAAAGCAAAGCAAACTAAACTAAACTAAACTAAAGCAAAGCAAAGCAAAGCAAAGCAAACTAAACTAAACTAAATTAAAGCAAAGCAAAGCAAACTAAACTAAACTAAACTAAAGCAAAGCAAAGCAAACTAAACTAAACTAAACTAAACTAAACTAAACTAAACTAAACTAAACTAAACTAAAGCAAAGCAAAGCAAAGCAAAGCAAAGCAAAGCAAAGCAAACTAAACTTAACTAAACTAAACTAAACTAAACTAAACTAAAGCAAACTAAACTAAACTAAACTAAAGCAAAGCAAAGCAAACTAAACTAAAGCAAAGCAAAGCAAAGCAAAGCAAAGCAAAGCAAAGCAAACTAAACTAAACTAAACTAAACTAAACTAAAGCAAAGCAAACTAAAATAAGCAAAGCAAACTAAAGCAAAGCAAAGCAAACTAAACTAAACTAAACTAAACTAAACTAAACTAAAGCAAACTAAACTAAACTAAAGCAAAGCAAACTAAACTAAACTAAACTAAACTAAAGCAAAGCTAACTAAACTAAACTAAACTAAACTAAACTAAAGCAAAGCAAAGCAAAGCAAAGCAAACTAAACTAAACTAAAGCAAAGCAAAGCAAAGCAAAGCAAACTAAACTAAACTAAACTAAACTAAAGCAAAGCAAAGCAAAGTAAAAACTAAACTAAAGCAAAGCAAAGCAAACTAAACTAAACTAAACTAAACTAAAGCAAAGCAAAGCAAAGCAAACTAAACTAAACTAAACTAAACTAAACTAAACTAAACTAAAGCAAAGTAAAGCAAACTAAACTAAACTAAACTAAACTAAACTAAACTAAACTAAAGCAAAGCAAAGCAAAGCAAAGCAAAGCAAAGTAAAAACTAAACTAAAGCAAAGCAAAGCAAAGCAAACTAAACTAAACTAAACTAAACTAAACTAAACTAAACTAAACTAAACTAAACTAAACTAAACTAAACTAAACTAAAGCAAAGCAAACCAAAGCAAAGCAAAGCAAACTAAACTAAACTAAACTAAAGCAAAGCAAAGCAAAGTAAAGCAAACTAAACTAAACTAAACTAAAGCAAAGCAAAGCAAAGTAAAGCAAACTAAACTAAACTAAACTAAACTAAACTAAACTAAACTAAACTAAACTAAACTAAACTAAACTAAACTAAAGAAAAGCAAAGCAAAGCAAAGCAAAGCAAAGCAAACTAAACTAAAGCAAAGCAAAGCAAAGCAAAGCAAACTAAACTTAACTAAATTAAACTAAACTAAACTAAACTAAACTAAACTAAACTAAACTAAAGAAAAGAAAAGCAAACTAAACTAAACTAAACTGAACTAAACTAAACTAAAGCAAAGCAAAGCAAACTAAACTAAACTAAACTAAACTAAACTAAACTAAACTAAAGCAAAGCAAAGCAAAGCAAACTAAACTAAACTAAACTAAACTAAACTAAACTAAAGCAAAGCAAAGCAAACTAAACTAAACTAAACTAAACTAAACTAAACTAAACTAAACTAAACTAAACTACACTAAAGCAAAGCAAACTAAACTAAACTAAACTAAACTAAACTAAACTAAACTAAACTAAACCAAAGCAAAGCAAAGCAAAGCAAATTAAACTAAACTAAACTAAACTAAACTAAACTAAACTAAACTAAACTAAACTACACTAAAGCAAAGCAAACTAAACTAAACTAAACTAAACTAAACTAAACTAAACTAAACTAAACTAAACTAAACCAAAGCAAAGCAAAGCAAAGCAAATTAAACTAAACTAAACTAAACTAAACTAAACTAAACTAAACTAAACTAAACTAAACTAAACTAAAGCAAAGCAAACTAAACTAAACTAAACTAAACTAAACTAAACTAAACTAAACTAAACTAAACTAAACTAAACTAAACCAAAGCAAAGTAAAGCAAACTAAACTAAACTAAACTAAACTAAACTAAACTAAACTAAACTAAACTAAACTAAACCAAAGCAAAGTAAAGCAAACTAAACTAAACTAAACTAAACTAAACTAAACTAAACTAAACAACATTAGATGAAAAAACTTTAAGCAAGCAAAATTTGAAATGTTGTCTTGGCAAATTAATAAAATAAGATATAAAAATAAGTGTAAACTAAATAGTATTATAAAAAAACACACATAAAAAAAATAACTAAAAATGAAACTTGAAAATACAATAAAAAAATCGAATTCAAAATATTAATAAAAACCACGATACAATCCATAAGTTAATGTATTAAGTACCATGAACGAACCATGAACAGTACATTACTGTAATTATTCATCTTTGTTAATGAAAATATTGTTGTTAATTGTTAGTTCATGTTAATTCACAGTGCATTAACTAATGTTAAAAAGCACAACTTTTGATTTTAATAATGCATTATTAAATGTTGAAATTAATGTTAACTAAGACTAAGAGATGCTGCAGAAATATTGTTTATGCTTAGTTCATGTGACAAGTGTTCATGTTAACTAATGAAACTTATTTTAAAGAGCTACCAAAACTACTAAAATAAGACAGTAGCAGAGAGCTGACAGCTGCTCGGTACAGACCTGGTGACGTTCACAGCAACATCATCCTGACCGGCGATGGTGAGCACACGAAACAGCTGGTTCAGTATGGTGGGGAGGAACTTCACCATCGCATGAGCCTCCATGGCATGCAGACTCTACAGAAGATGAGAGAGATCGAACTGTGATCTCAGGATGAGCTGGGTGAGAAACGCCTGCTAACGCAGACAGAGCAAACACCTCCAAGCTTCAAACAGCAAATACCTTCAGGTATTTGATCAGTTCTCCTCGTGACTGGCTTGTGGAATCAATACTCTGGCAGTGATGAAAGAAGTTATGCAGATGCTGATCCTGATCAGAAATAAATAAATAAATAAATAAATATATATATATATATATATATACGGTACAGACCAAAAGTTTGGAAACATTACTATTTTTTATGTTTTTAAAAGAAGTTTCTTCTGCTCATCAAGCCTGCATTTATATATATATGTATGTATTAACACTTGATATCACATTTTGCACCTGTTTACTTTGTGGCAAGTCTGATCTGAGACACGTCATACCTGTGTGTATACAGTGGACACCAGCTGTGTGGAGACTTTGAGCAGAGGCCTTCCTCCATCCACCCACTTCACCTCTTGACCAGTGTGCTGCTGAAACACACACACACACACACACACACACACACACACACACACACACACACACACACACACACACACACACACACACACACACACACACACACACACACACACACACACACACACACACACACACACACACACACACTTTAGACAGCTAGACTCTTCAAACCAGGGTTTCTCAAACCGTGTTCATGAACCTCTGGGGGTTTTAGAGGGAACTGCAGGGGGTTGTGTGAAAAGCTATTCATTAAATCATAAAATGTATTTACACTTTATTTGTGTCCTTGTTACAGTGTAATTATACATATACATACTGAGTAATATTAATTAACAACATGTGCTTACTATATGGTCAGGGTAAGGATTAGGGTTTGGCTTAGGGTTACTTGCATATAATTATGCATAATTAATTGTTATTACAATAGTACTGTACATAACATGCAATTTTTTTAAATGCAACAATCAAAATGTAACACACTGTAAAACCCGACAAGTTAACTTAACTCAAACCGTTTGAGTAAACCGATTGCCTTGACTGTAATACCCGACAAGTAAACTTAACTCAAACGGTTTGAGTAAACAGATATCCTTAAGTTATGTTAACTCAAACCATTTGAGGAAACCGATTGCCTTAAACCGTTTAAGTTGAAAAAACTCACAGTTATGAGTACTTTGAACTTAATTCAGTTGAGTTCACTGAAAGAAGATATACATTGCAATTAAGTAATTAAGTGATTAATTGAGTGATAATTGAGTTTAGTGATGAACACCTGCTGTTAACAAACAGAATTACTGAAGAAAAGAGAGAAAGGAACTACAGCTGACTTCAGACACAGCCTCACTCAAACCTGACAAGTTATGTTAACTCAAACCGTTTGAGGAAACCGATTGCCTTAAACCGTTTAAGTTGAAAAAACTAACAGTTATGAGTACTCTGAACTTAATTCAGTTGAGTTCACTGAAAGAAGATATACATTGCAATTAAGATTAACTAAGTGCTGATTGAGAATTAGTGATGAACAGCTGCTGTTAACAGAATCACTGAAGAAAAGAGAAACACAAGAACTACTACAACTGACTTCAGACACAGCCTTAGATGAAATCAACTGAAATAAAATACATGAAATCTCTCAAGATCTGATTAAACAACCCACAAACAGCATCACCAGCTCCACTTATTAATAACCAGACTGACTTTATTTCTGTCAGACGTCTACAGAAGATCTTATTGAGAATGAACTAAGGTTTAGATGTTGATTTATTGTTTCATTTGAAGTAACCATGTTAGAGATCAGTGTTTGCTTTAGTTGGGCTCTTGACCCTTGACTTCTGTCTTAGTCTTTTCTCTGGCTGTTATAACCATGTGTTTCTAAAACATATTTGTTGTAATTCAAAAGCCCAGAAGAAATGCCATCAGGTGTTAACCTGTACCTAGGTGTAGGTTGTTATACTTTATATTGGTGATGATAATTATTCATTATTATTATTCACAATTATTGAGCCGTACAGAGTCTAATCTTTGATGAAGTAGGTGTAGTGTAATTTGTAGAAGTGGTTCTAGTAAAAAATGACACTAAGAGCCAGTGGTTCTGTGATAATCAGTTAATATAAAAATGACTTTCTAAACATTTTGTACACATACATTTTTCTTCTATGCCAGTAGTTGGTCAAACACAGACATTAATAATCAGAATATGAACCTCTACAATGGTGACGAAAAAAAACATGCTGCAATGCATGCTGGGTACTATTGTATTACAAAACTCATCCATGGCTCCCAGCATGCTTTACAGCATTTTTTTTTTATGGTCACCATTGTTGAGGTTCATATTCTTTTGTTTATTGATGTCTGTGTGTGACTAATTGACACCATAGAAGTCCAAACTGTTTGGAAAGTCTTTGTATTAACTGATTATCACAGAACCACTGGCTCTTATTATCCATTTACTATAATCAATCAAATTACACAACACCTATTTCATCGGCGATTAGACTCCGTACGGATCAATAATTGATGATTATCATCACCAATATAAAGTATAACAACCTACACCTAGGTACAGGTTAACACCTGATGGCATTTCTTCTGGGCTTTTGAATTACAACAAATATGTTTTAGAAACACACGGTTATAACAGCCAGAGAAAACACAAAGACAGAAGTCAAGGGTTAAGAGCCCAACTAAAGCAAACACTGATCTCTAACACGGTTACTTCAAATGAAACAAATCAACATCTAAACCTTAGTTCATTCTCAATAAGATCTTCTGTAGACGTCTGACAGAAATAAAGTCAGTCTGGTTATTAATAAGTGGAGCTGGTGATGCTGTTTGTGGGTTGTTTAATCAGATCTTGAGAGATTTCATGTATTTTATTTCAGTTGATTTCATCTAAGGCTGTGTCTGAAGTCAGTTGTAGTAGTTCTTGTGTTTCTATTTTCTTCAGTGATTCTGTTTGTTAACAGCAGCTGTTCATCACTAATGTTCAATCAGCACTTAGTTAATCACTTAATTACTTGAATGCAAAGTTTCAAAACTTACATGGTTTAAATCAAGGCAATCTGTTTACTCAAACGGTTTGAGTTAAGTTAACTTGTCGGGTTTTACAGTGCACTTATTAAAAAAGATGGAATATTTTATTTGTTTACCTCCACGTCACATGACCATTAACCAACATGTCAACAACTGTGAACATGCAAATATGTTGTTAAACAACTGAAATATTAACTTAAAATCTTAGGGGATACGGTAAGTAAATATTTTAGGGTTTTAGTCGACAAAAAAAAAACTCATCGTCAGTTGGTGTAGGCCTCTAAATATGCATTTTCAGGTACTTTAGGTAGAAGTTCATGCTCTGTCATGATAATATGTAAATTTCACCCTCCGAGTATATGTACCTGTTAGGGCCGCACGATTAATCGAATGCGACTGTCATGCGAGTCTCGTCAGAAAAGCCGGTTCTGTGATTAGCGGTAAATGTCCATCACCTGCTTTCAAATGGAGCCGCACTTAATACATAGAGCCGTAGTTCGCTGAAAAGCTACGCGTTCATAACCACATGCGATTAATCGTGCAGTCCTAGTACCTGTATACTTCAATGGTGAATTTTGCAATACCTTTCTAATTCACCCCTTAAAGAGTTACTACACCCCAAAATGAAAGTTTTATTAATTAATAACTTAATGTCGTTCCAAACCCGTAAAAGCTCTGTTCATCTCTGGAACACAATTTAAGATATTTTGGATGAAAACCTGGAGGCTTGAGACTGTCCCATAGACTGCCAAGTAAATAACAGTGTCAAGGTCCAGGAAAGGTATGAAAAGTCGTCGTTAGAATACTCCATCCTCCATCAGACGTGCAATCTGGGTTAAATGAAGCGACGGGAAGATTTTTTGTAAGCAAAGAAAACAAAAATAATGACTATTCAATAATTCCTTTGTCAACGGTCTCCTCCTATGGAGTGACACAGAGGACATTGTTCCCGTCGCTTCATATAACGGCAGATGGAGTATTCTGATGAAAACCACAACAATACAAAAAACACACACAAAAAAAACAATGGAATCACATGTACACACACAAAAGACAACACCACAAACAAAACTAAACAAAACAAAACCACAACAATACAACAAAACAAACAAACAACACAAAGCAACAAGAGAAACCAACAAATCAACACACACACACACACACACACACACACACACACCAAACACCACCAAAAAAGCAACATGATCAAAATCAGTGTTTGGGTCTCTCACCTTGCTGCTGTTGTCCTGGTAGCTCAAGTAACCTGATGGCAGGTTTGCAGCCACTGCCACCTGCTGTTCATTCATGATGACTCTGCCATCCTTCAACAAGGGGAGCCACGCATAACCCACTACACACACACACACACACACATACAACACAACACATAATGAGTGGGTAGAATGGTACATTGCAAGAAACGGGGTACCTAAAAATGCCAATGTATGCATCCCACACATTCAGTTCTTTTAGTAATAATGGATCTAAATATCGATTCCC
Source organism: Carassius carassius (assembly GCF_963082965.1). Classification (NCBI taxonomy): domain Eukaryota; kingdom Metazoa; phylum Chordata; class Actinopteri; order Cypriniformes; family Cyprinidae; genus Carassius; species Carassius carassius. Next base: position 5,976,804 of record NC_081765.1, read on the forward strand.
TTTTTACTCCTTCACTGTGTATTTTCAGCCCAGTGGTTAAGGCTTCTTTCAGAAGGTCTTATGTGAGTGTGTGTCTCACCTTGTGTCTCCACCTGTTCTCGTCTCTTAGTGCTGGCTTTGCTGTTGCTGTCACAGCTGATGTGATAGAGAGTGAACAGAAGATGATGTCTGTCCGTCAGCTGAGCCGGCAGCTCTATCTTAAACTGGACATGATAAAAACAAGCGCTCAAACACACAGACAACACAACAGTTTGACCGTAAGCACTGCAAACTCACAAACATGCAGTGGATATAGAGCTCAGAGGTAAACGTCTCACCTCTTCATAAAACTCTGGGTTTTGCTGATGGTGTAAGACCGCAGCAAACGCTTTCTTACAGAACAGAGGCCCTCCTGGACGCCCGTATATACACTGACAAAACACAGAGCAGACCGCATCACGCACAGTTAATCACCTAGTGGAAGAGTTATTGTGATTCAAATCTTAATAAATGTAATGACTATAAATAATTATCATTCATTGCTCTCCAAGACTGCATTTATTTGACAAAAAATGCAGTAAAAACAGCAGTATTGTGACATATTATTACATATTATTGTATGTAATAATATATAATGTATATATACATGTTTTGTAAAATTTCATTCATTCCTGTGATATAAAGTTGTATTTTCAGCATCATTACTCCAGTCTTCAGTGTTACATGATCCTTCAGAAATCATTCTTATGGACTGATTTGATGTTCAGGGAACATTAAACAATTATTTATTATCAATACTGAAAACAGTTGTGCTGCTTAATATTTTTGTAGAAACTGTGATACATTTTCTTTGGATTCTTTGATGAACAATAAAAAAAGTAGTTTCTGGAGGCCATACCCCTTAAAGCTGACATATGATGCATTTTCAAGTTTTCCTTTCTCTTTGAAATGTTACAAGCTGTTAATGAACAGATAAGATCTGTAAAGTTGCAAAGACTAAAGTCTCAAACCCAAAGAGATTTTCTTTATAAAAGTTAAGACTTTCCCACGCCCCCCTTAAACACTTCGTTTAAACACGCCCCCACATGTCTACATCACTATGTGGAAATATTTGCATAACACCACCCAAATGTTCACGCAAAGAAAGAAGACGTAACTTTGATTCTCACTGTAGTAATGCTGCTGCTGTTGCCGCCATGTCGTGGAGACGCTGTGTGTTTTGTTGTGAAAGCGAAGCTACTTTTTTGTTCTTCCAAAAGAGGACGCAACTAGAAATCAATGGTTAAGTTGTATTTACAACACTGTTCAAGAACAGTTCATACCAAAAATTTAGTGTGACTGTTTCCTGATCCTGAGAGGGAAGACTACAATGCAGGCGCTTCTGCCTCACGGTCTGTAAGTACGTTTACATATGTAAAGGATTTGCCACTGATGATTCAAACGTGAGTTTTGAGCAGTGTAGGATACTCAATTCCAGTCCTCGCGCCTCCTGCTCTGCACATTTTGTATGTTTCTCTTATGGCTTCAGACAAAATATGCAGAGCTGGGGGGCGCGAGAACTTGAATTGAGAACCACCGGTGTTGTTTGTAGTTTCTCCGATCATGAATGCAGACATGGTTTTATGTTTATGTGGAACGATGCAATGCAACACATAAAACACAGTATAAGTCATTATAATCCATAATTATGTCCCCACTGGATGCAAGAAATGTTTCGCAATGGGTTTCATTGTTTTAGCCGGTGTTATGACCGGGACATGCATCACAGTATTACAAGGTGTGTAACATTTCTTTCACATGCTTGAGCCATTCGGCCAATCACATCGCCCTGGATAGCTGGCCAATCAGAGCATACCTCGCTTTTCAGAACGATGAGCTTTGTAAAAAACAATTCGTTTCAGAAGGCGGGGCATAGAGGAGAACCAATAATGTACAGTATGTGGAAAATAATGTGTTTTCTAACCTTAAACCGAACACTACATAATGTTCTTTTGAGCAACATCATATGACCCCTTTAACTGTGATAAAATCACTCCTAGGATTGATTGAGCGTTTGTGTGGGACATTACCTTCAGAGGGAGAGCGTCCTCTTCATCCGAATCTCTGAATTCCAGACATAGAGCGATGTTTCTGGCCTGGAATCACAAGAGGAAAACATGAAATAAGCTCAACTGACACTTCGCTGAGCACCAGCTTAAACAATACTGATCTTAATTAAACAACAACTACAGGTAAAGCTGTTGGCTGTGTGGATATTAGCAGTATTGTTGATCTTTAGTCTATATGCTGTTCAGTTAATGCGTGAACTTATTATTTGTAGCGCACTTGCCGTCCAGTAATCGCAACAAGCTTTGTGCTCTGTTGCCTTTTAATGAAGTATCAGCTTTATGTCTCATGTAATCACTCATTCAGTGTTTCAAGCTGCGGAAAACGTGTAAAGCTTGTAAACAAGCTCTGATAGCACACGTGCATCACAGAGACGTCTTTTAGACATCAAAATTATTTTTTTGAGTGTTTGCTCATCTGCCATACGTCATAGGACGTTTTCTATCAGATGTCAAATAGACATTTAGACAAGGTCTTAAAGATGTTTATGATTTAGAATGAATGTAAATCTGACGTCTATCAGATGTTTGTACACAGCAGACGCTTTCCAGATCTTTAACAGCGATCTTTAACAGACATCTTGCAGATGTACTTGTGCGATCGGCTCTGAAGTTGGAAAAGACATTTAGTCAAAGTCTCTTTAAAGCGAGTCATTTCACTCTGCGGCCATCTTTGAAACACAAGTGAAGCTCCTATCTCTTTGAACGGGGAAACATCAAATTCTCCAAACTTACGATTAAATTTCATATCTGATATCACCAATGAAATCTGACTACAACTGTTTCAACTGCAGTGCAGTGACGCGCTGACTTTACCGAATAGTGATTGGCTCTTAAATTTAGAAGGCGGAGCTTCAATCAATAGGTATTCTAAATAAGTATAATGCTAAAAGGCTTAGATAAAAGAATCTGACTCTCCTGCTCTTTAGAAAAGGAAGTCTGAGCTTTGAGTTGAGAAGTTTAGTATGGTTTTACCTTGGTGAAGCTCTTCTGGCTGTCGT